>NC_058135.1:150947420-151201039 GCF_016433145.1 Gracilinanus agilis | reverse complement strand
TCTGGATGGTTGTTTGTTCTCCTCCTCTGTTTGCTCGGTTGTCTGGATTTTCTCTGTGTAAAAGCTGTCGAGTGTTAAAGACTTCTTTTTTTTTTGTTATTATTCTTTCTCTTCTGAATTTCCTGTAACTGATTAGCCATCATTAGCCCAGCAGCTTCTCAGGTTTATCCTCGCGCTCAGTGTCTGTCAGAGATCTATTGGCTCCTGAGGTCTGAGTTCTAGTTTTTTCCAAGGTCAAGCCCCCTGGTGGATTCCCTTGCTTGATCCTCTGCAGGAGGTTCCTTTACAAGTCTCAGGGAGCTACTTCCACAGTCATATACCCGTCTGCACTGGTTCCCCACTTAGGCTTTAGTTCCTGGCTGTGTCTGCCTCCACCCACGCCTCTGCTCAGCCGGCACTCTGCTCCCGCGCGCTCAGATTTCGCGTGCGTTCTTGACTTAATGGGGTCCTAAGTCTTGCTGCTCTCAGGAACAGGTCCCGGAGCTGCCGATGACTCGATGGGTGCCCCAAACTTGCTCTATTTCTTTTTAGCTGGGTTCGGAGCTATAGGTGAGTGTGGAGGGGGTGGGGGTGGGGCGGTTGCTCAGCCCGCGATTGAGTGAGAGCCCTTTTTAGCCTGGAAATGTCTCGATTCCACGTACCTTCCACGCTGTGCCCTGTTGTGGGGTTCCTCCGTTCGTCTGGACTTGTTTTTATGTCCCCTTGAGGAGTTTTGTGTGTTTCGGTCAGGAGAGGTTAAGAGCTGCTTCTTACTCTGCCGCCATCTTAACCCGGAAGCCTGTTTGTTTCAATCATTCTCTTTTAAAGTAACTGTACCACAGAATGTAGGGGCAAAAAAAATATTAACAATAGGCCAACTAAGATAACTGTCACACCATATTTTTATAGAATGAAATGTTAACTAAGTTAGCTAGTCACCGAAATAACATCATCTAAATAGAATAATTTTAATACCTGTAAGAACAAGTGCTCTGGAGTTACTGTCCTTGTCTCCACTTGTACTGGAAGGCTGAGTTCACAACTCTTGGAGTCTATGGCCTCTATACATAGGATTTAGAGGTAGTTCTGAAAAGCTCTGGCTAATTTTCTTCTGTTACAGCTCAGAAGTACCAATCATTCTTCTTCCTCCATCCAATGATTATTAGTTGATAACAATTAGTCATATTTAATTAGGTTTTAGAAGCCGGCATTTAACATAGTGGTTTTTCTCAGTACAAAACAACCTTCCCAATAGTCAGTGACACTCTCCATTCAAAACACAAAATTTTTAGGAGAAAGTAAACTCAAACTCAGAGCACATCAGAAAAATGACTTTTTAGTTGTTCTTGGAAACTTCAAAATATTCCCTTTAGATTTGTTATCTTTTATGCTGGATTCCCTTGTAGATCCTTGAAAATGCCTTTCCTCATCACACCAACTGTTTCCTTATTTGCTGATGCATAAAGTCATCAGTCATTGTTATTCCAGGGGCTCTGCTAGGACACCACTGAAAAAGTGAAAATCCTCCTCTGAAATTAATGAGGTCTTTCTTTGGGTAAGTTAGGAGGGAGTGTAGAAGAACATGGGTGAGTCTCAGAGACTTAGTTGAAGGATTTTATCCCATTGCCAGATGTTCAAATCCCTTGAATTTTGGACTAATATATTATTATATAGAAGATCTATAGGACTTGATCTAATCCCTAAAAGAATGGAAAAAGGTCTTTAACATCAAATTGAAATTTTGATTTTTTAAATTAATTTTTGATTGACAGATGTCCACAGTGAATAGCTCGTTCACATGATGAAGTATTCAAGGTTTACCAAGTGGACTGCTTGTGACTCTGAGTCTCATTATTATACCACACTTTCTTTTGACATTATAACATCTGTTCCACTGATGTTTTAAGGACATGAGAAGCAAAGGAAGAAGATTTCCAGCACACTGTATGGATACTCTCTGGTGAACTTTTGGGATAACATAGAAAATAGTCAAACATATGATTAGATTAGATATGATTAGTCTGTTTCACTAGTGGGAACTCACTAATTGGTGAGATCACAGATCCATTTGTATATGAATGATCTACTATATTTCTCAAGATAGGAACACATTTATCTATTCCTAAATGTATTAATGTACAATTCAAAATATATCAAATATTGTCAATCTGTAAATTGGCAGGAAGAAGAAAACCTGCTTCTTCTCCTCCTTACTAAGTTGGAGGTCAGTAGAATCCAAGTTTTTAGGGGAAAGTTAAGAAAATGAAATTCTGGTAGAATTCACTAATGAGACGTTCAGTTAATGAACCATGTTCCCTGCTAGTGGAAGGACAGTGACTGAGGAGAGTTAGTTTGTTGTACCGCAGGCCAGCCCTTTATTGCTGGACAGGTGCATAGTTATCATTGAAAATACTGAAAAAAGCCCTTCCAATTTGGATAATAAGCCATGCTGAGAATCTCATATTTAATCAGTATTAAATTATGTTCCTTGAACTCCTTTCCAAACTTACAAACTGATTGACTAACTCTTCAATACTATCTTTTTATGACTTGTGAAATAATACAGGCTCTGTCTAGACAGCTTTAATAAAATTGGCTTAATTTTGTTAAAGCCATATCTTATATTAACCTCAGGGGCCTCTATCTTTCCCACCTCAGAAAAGATTTCATAATATGTAGCCACAATTTTATGAACACTCTACATGAGTGATAATACCAATGTCAATAATATGCCATTTGTAACTGCTATATAAGATTCCTTAAAAAGAGAATAGCTCATATAATAGTCTTTAGACCTGATTCGATTGACTCCGGAGGGCACTGGGTGAATTATATGAAGGTACAAAGAAGAATATTTTGGGGTGATTAATGGTGGGGAGGTGAATGAAGGAGTCTTCCTAATCATTAGTTATCTAAAAGTGAAATGTATTGTTTATCAGACATCTTCAAAAAAGAAGCTAGATAATAACATTTATGATATGTAGAGGGGAGGGGTTTTCCGGGTATAGGTAAAATGAATAAATTTTATAGGTCCTTTCTATCTCAGAAATACTATAACATCTCATTAGACATTTTTATATTGGAAAAGGGAAGCATGCAATTGGGCAGAGTGATTCTAGAATGGTACCTATGTTTTGATTTTTAAACTACCATCAGTATATTTTCATTGACACTTCAAATCGATGGTATAGCTATAAACATCACAATAGTATAATTGCCATTGAATAGTTCATCAAATTAGATGGACATTGGCAAAGGCAATGTGAAGAATACAATGTGGAAGGGAAGCATCATTTAATGATCACTCACTACACCTGAATTACATGAAGAAATAGAAAAGCTAAAAGGGGACAAAGTTTTATAAGGAAAGATTTAATAAGACAGAATGTAGATTTTGAGTTAAAAGGAACTTTAGAAGCCATCTAGTTCAACTCCCTAATTTTATGAATTAAGAAACTGAGGTCCCAAAAGGTTAAAATATTTGTTCATGTTCACAAAAGTAATTAATGGACAGAGGTGGGATTTCAACCAAATTTCTGAGGCTCTAATCCAATACTCTTTATCTTGTATCAGTTCGACTTTTCTAAGCAGCCCAAAGTCTAGAGAGCAGATCCCTGGGGCTCTACAAAATAAACAAGAGGTCGGAAGCAGGATTAGTTTTGATAGGCTTCTATTACATTCCCTGGATATAAGTGAAGAGCCAGGGAAGGACTCAGATACCAGACTCTATATTTTTCCTCCATTTCTCTCTCTCTAGCATTCATGCAAGTACTACAGTTCAATAATCCTAAGGGTGGTAGGATCAAGATAGAAGAAGAGTTCCCATCCTTCCTACATAGAAGGTAGAAACATTTGAAAATATTATTCTATTTTACATGTAACACCCATAAATAAATTTGATTTACCTGGTCTATAAAGAAAGAATATTTCAGTTTACTCTCTCTTCAGATTCACACACAGCATTTTTGCTATTGTGAATGCAACTATTAGATCTGTCTTTATGTAATATAACCTCAAATCTAATAGCAAAGTGGAAAATTTCTCATCTCAGGCACTGATAATTGAATTCTTAAATCAGAATCAAAGGGTTTTAGAACTAGAAGAGACCTGGAGACTTAATCATTCTACAAGATAGCAACTCTAGACTCAGAGAATTTTACAAATTTGCTCAAATTTACATTACTAGTTTGGGACAAAGGTAAATTGGCACTCCGGTGTTTCATCCATTCAGATGTCTTTTTCTAGATTTAATAATTGTGGTATTGAAACTATTAATATCTCACAACATATACGTTTGACATTTAAGTTAGTTATATTTTAATATGTGGTACTTCATTAATAAAGATTATTGAGGCACTTAAAATCAATAGCTTGGGCAGAATGTAAGGTCTCCAAAAGGTGGCAGGGAGATTGGATCAGAATACTGAATTATTGTTCATCTTAGAGCTCTTGAGAGAACCTTCCGAGGCTTGTCTTCTTAGGTTACTCAATGATGCAATGAGAAGAGTACTAGATTTGGAAAATTTGGTTTAAATACCAGGTCCACACTACCTCTGTGATCTTAGACACATGATTTTGCACGATGATTTACTGAACTATAAAGTTAGTTGCCCAGTCTAGATAACCATTAAGGTACTTTTTAGCTCTGAATCCTAATATCTTTTTCAACTATGCTTCAATATCTGATGTAAATATGTATACATAGGCAGAAGTTTCTAAACCTTAAGTACATGGGGATGAGTGCTGGGGCTATAAATATAAAGAATAAAGCAACCCAAACTTGAAAAGATTTTAGATACTAACTTCTGAAAGATCTAAAAGAAATATAACACATGCATTATAATATACAATAAATAAATATAAATAACTAGAACATAGTTCATTAAAATATAGTTGGGATGAGCACCCAGTTGGCTCAGTGGATAGAGAATCAGATCCCAAGTTCAAATCTGGTCTCAGACACTTCCTAGCCATGTGACCCTGGTCAAGTCATTTAACCTCTATTGACTAATCCTTACTGCTTTTCTGCCTTGGAAACAATAGGTAGCATTAATTCTAAGATAAAAGGTAAGGGTTTATTAAAGAAAAAGATAATTTGGGAGGCAGAGCATTAGCATTTAGGGAGATCAGAAAAGATTTGATTCAGAAGATGAAATTTCAGCAGTGTCTCAGGAAGAGAGGCACTCTATCAGTGGGAGATTAAAAAAAAAAAAGGTTGTGTATCTAAGACAGGTAAAAGAACAATTGATATGGGAGTAGCGTTCTATGTAAAGCATATGGAAAATGTCAGTGGGGTTGTAATATAGGGTGAGTGATCTTGATTGAGAATGGAAAGACAGATTGGGGCCAGGTTCAGAAGAAACTTAAAAGTTAAACAGAAGAGTAAATATTTTATCCTACAGGCAACAGGAAATCCTTGATGTTGACTGAATAGGGAAGTTATATGACCTGATCAGTATTTAAGGAAAATTACTTTGACAGCAATGTTGTAAGATCAATGAGAATGATAGGAAGAACTTAGGCAAGTAGACCAATAAGGAGATTGTTACACTAATCTAGGTGAGAGATGATGAAAGCTCCAATTATATTGATTGTTATAAAAGCAGATGGAAGAGAAAGAAGATACTGTGGATATAGAGAACACAAAATTGAACAACTAACCAGAAATGTGGGTTGTAAAATAATGATGATGTAAAAATCATGCCAAGATTATATACCTGGGAGGCTGGAAGGAAGAAGGTAGATGATCCTAACTATATACACAGGTTTATCTAAAAGAGAGGATGGATTTTCAGAGAAATACAATGAATATGGTTTTGGACATGTTTCACAAGATTGAAGACAAGTGAGAACCAGAAGGATAAAGGGGGCAATCTGATAAAGAAGAAAAAATTGAATGGGCTTGCTTGCATGTATAGAAGTATTTGCTTTGGCAAGGAGAAAGATGACATTATATGACACAGAAAAAGAGGGAAATAGTGGAAGAAGCCATGTGAGTAATATGAGATCAGGAAGATGGGAGAAAGAAAGATTTTGGTGGATAGTCACATTTTCTACAAGTGAATTATAAGGTAAGATGCTACTCTTATAGCAGAGGTGATCAGGGTAATTCTCGATTTATTCTAGAAACAAATAAGAATTAGGATATACTCTTATCAGAAGGAATTCTCTCAATATGGTCTATTCCCTAACAGATAAAAAATGCTTAAAGAAAATAAGCAAGTTTGTTTCAAAGGAAGAGATCCAAGCTATTGACAATTACAACCTTGAAAAAAAATGCTGCAAACAACTAACTGGAAAAATTCAAAGTAAAGCAACTTGAGCTTTTGCCTCATATATATCTGATTGACAAAGATGACAAAAGAGAAAAATGAAAAATGTTGGCAAGACGATGGGAAAATAGGTACACTAATGTGTGTAATGCTAGAGCTGGGGATGGGTCTCAACATTCTGAAAAGCCATTTGGAACTATGTACCATAAATCACCAAAATGTGCTTACCCTTTTACTCACCTATATCACTGCTAACCTTATACACCAAAGAAATCAAAGAAAGAGGAGAAAAGACCTGTATGCATGCAAGAATTTTACCAGCTTTTTTTCATGGTAGCCAAAACTTTGGAGACAAAAGAGGTGTTTTTTTAGGGAACAGATGAACAAATTTAAGTCTGAGAATGTAATTCATTTTTATTGTGCTATATGAAAGGGTGAAATGGATAGTTTCAAAGAAAAAAAGGGAGAGGTCTTTGAATGAAGCAGAACTCAAAGAAAATGCATATAATAGTAGCAGTATTGAGAAAAACAACCTTGAAATATTTTAAAACTCTGAACTACACATGATGAACCATAGAGCCAAAAGAACACAAATGAAACCTGCTCCTCATCTCCAAACAGAGAACTGATGAACTAAAAATTCGGAGGTAAATGTTTTTCAAATATCAACATATTATTTTGTTTTCCTATACTATGCAACTATGTTTTGAGGGCTTTAATTCTTAATTCATATCTTTGTTTGGTTTGGTTTTCCCCTCAATGTAGAGACATAATTATTATAAATAAAAAGGCAACATAAATATGTACATATGTGAATAAATTAGTAAATACTTGAATATATGAATAAGTGAATAGATGAAGAAATAAATGAATTAATGAAAGAAGGAGCAGATTAATTAAGCAACACAATGTAAATATGTAATATATAATACTGAACATAATGCAGATGAATGCTACACTTTGAAAGTTCTTCTAAACAGGGACTAAAAATCATTTATAAAGGATACCAAAATTAAGTCATTTGATAACAATGTATGCATCATTTACTTCACAGGAGAGTTGTGGAATTTTTTTTGTAAATCTAAAAGTGCTATGATTTATACACACATCATATATATGTGTGTATGCATATATGTGAATATATTTATGTATATATACACATATATTACATTAAAAATCACAGTTCATAAACCACAATCTCCATCATACAAAATGCCCCAACTAAAAATAACACTTTATTATATAATATTCTATGTTTACTTTAAAGTTTAGTAAATGAATTCTAAATATTCTAGGAAATATTTCCTATACAAAGGGGAGGGGGGAAAGGAAGGGAAGAGAAGGAATGACAACAGAAGGGAAGGAGAGGGAAAAGGAGGTGGAGAGGAGGGGAGAGGACGGCTGGGGAGGGGAGAAAATGGTGGAAGTTTAATAATTTAACAAAATCATTGAGGTTAGATAATAAGCTATCCTCAGGAAAATATAGGTAAAATCATTTTAAATTCAGACAAATGAATTTCTAGTTAACAGAATAATTTCATATTTTGGATAGAAATTCTATTTTCATTGATAATGTTGACACTGGTCCTCAGTAAAATTCATTATTTTTTTCTTAATGAGAGAATCATTTTGAACTGTTGATCATGAAGACTAAAATGGAAACATCATGAAAAAAATATAATTTCTAATGTACTATTTTATAGATTTGTTTAATTTTTAAACTATATGTAGAGCTATATTTATTGCAGATATTGTTTTATTGACTTTAGAATTTTAAAATATCAACTTAAATGATAAATTTAATAGTCACAGAGTTTATTTTTTATATTATGATTAAAAGAAGATTGCTTGCATTCTGCCTTTACCCTATGAAATGAATAGAACAAAAAAGTTTTGTAGTTATGGCCCTAATTTTGTTCGCTATTGCAATGTGAACAATACGAAGATGTGAGGAAATTATCTCCCTAATGAAACATGTTTGTCTCAATAATTCAATTCAAAAAACAATTGTTAAGCGTCTACTTTGTTCAATTATCACACTAAAGTGGTGTTTGACCTCACATAATTAGAAAATTGCCACAATCCTCCACTTCAGTTTGTTTGTATGAGCCAAAGACTCCATTCAAAATATCTCCTGATGTTTTCTAAATGATCCAAGAACAAAACCTTAGACCAAACTTGAGATTCTTCATGTCATATAAAGAAAATGAGCCCTAATGGAACTCAGTGCTTGGATTCTTTAGCATAGCATATTAGTAGTAAGACAACTTTAAAAATTAGTTGTGATATTTTTTCTAAAAATTACTACTTAAAATAATAAATATATTTAAAGTGTATTTTCTCTCAAAATTACAAAGTATTAGCTGAATGCACTTCTCCTATTTGATTAATGTAGTATAACTCAGAAGAAGTTGTGGTCTGCATCTATTTCCTTTGAGTTTAAACCATACTTGGTTTTGTTTCCTTAATGATAATTTTGTTTTAATAAACATGGATCTATTGACATCTAGCAGAAGTTAATGCATTCACTTCCATGGTGACATGGTTTTTTTGTTAGAGTATGTGATATAAAAACACCCACTTCATGATCTTGGGCAGCAGCTAAAAGTCCTATGATAAAGACCTAGAGAAAAGCACTTCACTTCTCTATGTGCATAGCATTAATATAAGCATGGAGCAATGGGTTTTCTGTCTGCTGATCTCTAAGAGCACACTTCACAAATCTAGTTGGCTGCTCTTGAGCAGCAATTCATTTATTAAAAAAAAAAAGTTTCAATGATGCCAAGTCTCTACAGTCAACCCCAGGAACTTCGGTTGTCTATTCTGAACTTATTGTTTTCATAATAATTTCACATGCTAATCAGTTTTTAGTAAACAATAATCTGAAGAACTGTCTGTGAAGGGTGCTCAGTATGCAGCAGTATATACAGGAGATTGTGGCTATATATACAAACAATTGGTTGTACATGTCTAGTCTGTAAAATATATTAGCACTCATTTCTTCCTAGCACTCAATCTATTCAATCGTTAGTTACTGAGTAATTTTGGAAGGAATGAAAGTTTTTGTTTTGAATATTGCCTATTCTCTCACAGTTATGTAAGTTTGAGTCCCAACAAAACTTCTAACTTGTTGTGAAAATTTTGTTAACAAAATTTTGGATTTTTTCTGAAAAATTTCATCTCTGTTCCATGAAGATCTATGTTAAATCCAGAATGAAAAGGATTCTCAAAAGTAAATATAATAATTTTTTTTTCCTTTTTAAAGAACTTTTCCTTCACCTTTAAGTCATTCTATTATTTTCTTCTACTTAATCACTAATTTACCTATATCTTTATTTAGACCCAAGAAAAGAACTGAAAATATATTTCTAGCATCATGAAACTATCAGCTATTTCATTATTCAAGCAATAAAGTAATTTTAAAGATCCCTCCACAAGTGATTTTTGCATGAAGGGGGGAAAAGTGAAATTAATATCATTTTCATTCCAATTCATCTTTCACTCAGCTGTCAAATTATTTTCCTGTAGTATAGATCTTACCATGTTACCATTAAACTCAAACTACAGTTTCTCCTTATTGCCTGCAGGATCAAATATAAATTGTTGAAGTGTCTCTCCAATCCAGTCAGTACTTGACTCAATAGTCAGTGTGATCGTTTTGAAGTATAATTCTCACATATCACTGCAGAGGTTACATGTTACTTCAAGAATCATATGTAAAATATTCTCTTTAGTTTTAAAAATACTTTCCAAGCTGATTCTTTGAAAACTTTCATGTTTTTTTCAAGTTTGTCTTCATTGTTTCTCATCATCATCTATGATTCAGTTATCATGTCTGCGTAAATGTTTCAACTCTAATTTCTCTCCTGATCATTAGTTACAAATCAACAAATATCTATTGAACAGAGCTTTACAAATGCTTGTTGACTGTGTTTTATCATACTGAGTTCTTGGAATATGAAAAGCTCTAAAAATGAGTAATATATGTAAACAGATTTAACTATAATTTTATTAGTAATAAAATCTGTTATCTCAACTATCAATGACCTTTAAGTAATATAACATTTTTGAGAATGAAATTATGCAGGAGTTTTTTTTAAAAATGGCAGTAAGAAACTAAGACATTATCGCTAGTATCATTATCCATTTGGTATGCCACTGTATTTCATTCACCAAATAATAAGGTAAAAGATTATTCATCATTATTTGAATTGCCTACATATATTTCCAAAGAACTATTTTATTCTGAATAATGTGGCATTTTAACTTACTTGCATCAATTGTTCAGTATTCATATGCTTAAGTGGAACTGAGATCACAGGTATTTGGGAGTTGCATAAAAATATGCAGAACACAGGCTATCTCTTGCACCTGCTTATTAGGTTCTCCTCAAAGTTCACCCCAAGTTGTTCATTCAAAATGCTGAAAGGTTTATTAATTTTGCTCTTTCTTGCTTTCTTTTCTTAATAGTACCAGTGCTGCACTCTGGCATTCTTTACTCTTAGTTCATGAATAACCTTTTTTCCCCCTTTGATATCATCTTTCCTTTCTTTCTTTGTAGTTCCTCAAAATCTTACCGTGTTGTAATCTTCTCACATTCATAATACAGTAAGGCATGTAATAATCACATGGAAGTACATACCAGTTTTAGTAATTTTTAGAATGCTGCTTAGAGATCAACATGTAGGTATACTACACAATTAAATTTGGGATTAGAAAAACATACTTTCCCTTTTAACACCTGATTATTTTGAGCTATCAAGGTTCATCTATAACTGTAGCTGCAAATCTTGCAGAGGACATTGACAATTATTGAAAATTTGGAAAAATGTTATTTCCTGGTAGTGTGTGAAAAACACAAGATGAAACTCAAGTCTACCACATGATTCCAAGTGTAAATTACTGATCTTCCTTTGTGTTCACATAACCTAAAAATAAAATTACCTGTCAGGTAACTTCCCTACATTGATGCTAAGAAAGCAAATGAAAACTACACTTTCAGTGTCTTCAATATATATTTCTCTGTTAGTGATTGGCTGCCACCTCTCACCCTCATATGCATAGAAATGAAGAGACAGGAAGGAAAGGATCAGGATTAAATTCTATTGAAAATAGTATGTATTCTACAGAACATGATTTTTCCACTCTACCAATGGGAATATAAGGACAAAAAAAGTATGCAGCAAACCCTGTCTCTCTCTGTTCACCTTCATGCTGATCTCATATCCAGTCCATTGACCTTATGTGTCTTTATAGAGATCAAAATTAATATCTGCAGTAGACATGAAAGAGACTTGAAATTAGATATCAGCCCATAAAATTTTGAGCAGGTCCCTTTATCTTTCTCTGATTTTGAATCCTCATTTTATTACTGTACTGGATCTCTAAAATTCTTTTAAAGTCTTTGAATCTATGATGTTCAGAACTTTCTAAAACAAAAATTAAGTAGGGAACCGGTTTTAGCACTTACACATGATAATACATACTGCCTTTGGACATTTCTTTATCTCTGTTCTATCTATGATCTTTAAATTCAAAAACTTATTAAATTCTTTATAGGAAAGAAAAAATACACACAGAGGGAAAATTTTTTTCCTGAATCTAAGTCAATATCATTGGCAAGGGCAATGCATTTATGGGGTAAGTATCATTTGTGGGATAAATACATGCCAAATTATTTAAAACCTCACTATTCAAAATGTTCAACCTTTCCAAGTTGGACAAAGAATATCAATAATGACTAGTGTTGCCAATTTAATAATGGCAGAGAACATACACACATTGAAAAATGCATTTTTAAAGAAGTAAATATAATTTTATATGCCTACCTTTAGTTTGGTAGGTGAAGGATGATAGGAGAAATTCAAATAAATCACTTATTGGGGATCTACTTCATGTAAGGTACTGCTCCAGAAGTTGGAGGGTTTTTGTTTGTTTGTTTGTTTGTTTTAATGAGAGTCCTTGCTTGCAAGAATGTTATAATCTAGTGAGGATACAACAAATATGTTTGTTGAGCCAATTCAAATTTATTTGAAGAAAGGTAGAGTTGTAATGCTCAAAGAAGGCTTCAGAAAAAAAAGTGATATCTGAATTAAGCCTCAAATATAAAGTTTCTGAGAGGCAGAAGGAATGTGATCCAGATATGTAGGAAACTCTGGAGATGGGAGATAGTATTCTGAAAGTAAAGAAACATTGGAATATGAACTACATGTAGAAAAATAATGTGGCATGTCTGGATGTGTTAGTTAGAACTACATTGGCAAGATATTTAAAATGCCAGGCTGAGGAGTTTGTATTTTATTCTACATTGGGAAACACCGAAGATTCTTTGATTGTTTAGCATGTGTGCCTTTGGAAGATTATTTTCATTTGTGAAGAATGGATTGGAGAGGGGACATGATGGGGAAAAGGGATGCTAAATAGAAGATTGTTGCAATAGCCATGGAAGAGGGGATGAAGTGATGATCTACAAGTCTTATATTCATTCTAGTGACATGTCAGACAAGACAGGAGGAAATCTAAGATGTACAAGTAGATTGGGGTTACAAACAGTAACATATCTGAATCTGAACAATCCTTTCCAAAGAGTTGGATGTCTTGAGTGCAATATGTAAGCACATACTCAATAATTAAGGCAGTAACTAGATTTGTTTTTAAATTATCTAAGCAGCAGTTTCCTCATAATTTAGGAGCCACATCTTATCCTCTTGTGCCTATATGTGAAGAAGATGTGAAAAGGAAAAAGGAAAAGAACCAACACAAAGTTCTATTGAAAATAGGATACATTCAATAGAACATGATTTTTCTACCTCACCAACTGGACATAAGGATAAAAAAGTATACAGGGCATTCGGCCATCCTCTACTCACCCTCATTCTGATCTAATATATTCCCAAATGCATTCAGAGATAATGGGGTTTAGTGGAAAATGTTATATTTGGAGTTAAAGAAGTTAATGCAAAGCCTTTCTCTCTTACTTATTACTCATGTGACCTTGGGAAAATCACTTAATCCCTATGGACTTTAGTTTCCTTATTTTCAAAACAAGGTGGTTGGAACTGGTGACCTCAGATTTTTCCTAGGTCTAAATATATGTTCCTTTTACAAAGTTAGTTTATATGTCCACTGGGATATATGAGAAAAGCAGCCTTAAAAACATGAAAAATTCACTCTAGTAACTACTTCAGAATGGTCTAGAAGAATGAAAATGTTAAAGTAGAAGTAAGATTTATGATATTGGAGACTGTCATGTTTTATCTTTCCTTTACTTGTACCTAGCACATTTCATTGGGCATAATAATAGAAAATATTTGTCAGTTTTAAATCTAGGAGAATCTATAAAATAAAGATCTTTCCTTTAAATGTTTTTTTCTTGATACAATATATTTTTTACTTTTCCAAATTATATGTTGATATAAATTTTAATAACTTTTTCTAATATTCTTCAATCCATGTTCTCACCCTCCCTCCCACCTCTGCCTGGTACAATTTATTTTAGAACTCCATCATTTATCAGTACATCTCCTTTTCTACTCACAGGGTCATCAATTCTGTGATAGAAGTAATATGCAAAAGGCATGCCTCACAACTTGTGTTAGGCCTATACTTTCCCTTTCATTCCCTGCAAAAAAAAAAGATGACAAAGCAGTCCCTGGGACCTGATTGATCACTACTTCAATTGACACTTTTCTTGTTATTATGGGTTTCCATTTTGTCTTTCCAATTATATTTTTGTCATTGATGTGTATAAAGTTTTCCTGATTCTGCTTTTTATCAATCTGTCATTTCATGAACATCTTCCAAATCTTTTTTTTTATTCTTCAGTCATAATTTTTCATAGCATTCATTATTCTATCACATTCATCTACCATGGTTCCCTTAGCCTTTTCTCAATCAACACACATCTACTATGTAAATTTTTCCCAACACAAAATTATTGCTATGAATATGATAGGACCTGAAATTCTTATTCCTGCATTTGATCTCCTGCAGTATATGCCAAGTGGTGGGAGCTATTGTTCAATGGAAATGGTGTTTATTCTATATAGCTTATATCCATATTTCCAAATTGCTATACTAGTATATCATTTCTAAGCATTTATTTTACCAATGAGTTGGAATTCTATAAGATACTAGCACCATCGCATGACTGTTGCCATCTGTGCTATATTTTCCCAGTGTTCTTACTAATTGTATTATCATGTGACACTTCTAACAAGACAGAGTGTTGGGGGATGCCAAGGTGACAACACCCTGAATCCACCACAGTGAACATTGTGATATAGGTGCTTGTTTTATGAACTTTAGCTTCAGGAATGCTATGGCATTATTTGTAATTGATATCAGCTCTGGATCAATGGTCACAAAAAATCTCAAAATTTTTCTGAAGATACCGCCTTAGCTCAGGGGGAAATTTTTCATCAGAAACTAAATCGTATTGGCTATACAATTATAAACAAGACAAACCCCAATACTACATTTGCTCTTTCTAGGGAGAAAAACCCCAAAACTTTACATTAACGGGCAGGAAAGCAATCTTTAGAGACCTAAAGTTGTCTTATAAATGCAATTCATTTAAAACGTAGCCTACATTCAAAATGACTGTTTGAAATTTTTGGCATGCATGGGTACGACATATGGTTCATTATGCAAAGGGTCATAAAGAATCCAAAGACTAAAACAATCTTGAAACAAGCAAGGGATGAATTTTCTTCCTAATGTTACAACCCTAAGAGTCCAGTTTTATCAGAGTATATTATACCATTTCAGAAATATGCCACATTTTCATCCTAGTACCAATTACATGGCTGTATAAACCTGCCTTTTCATTAAAATGTGGGGATAGAAAAATAGGTAACATTTCTCTTTGCAGTATTTAAATATGATGTCTAGAAGCACCACTCCCTTTCCCCTAGATCCTCATTAACTACCTACTTAAGGTCCTTACTGAAATGGTCCAAACATTTTTTTTTCTTTCTGTTAAGACTTATCTTCCCTTTGTTCCATTTCTTCAAACATCTGTTAGTTAAGTGCATTTATATCAGTTCTTTGATATTATTTGTGACTGAGTCAGTGTATTACAAGCTTAACTAACATTTATTTCAGCTCTCTCAAATCTGGCAGGCTATCTTTAAGACTTACTATAGAGGGGGAAAATCCCCTGTAAACTTTGAAATGAGTCTTTCAACTTAGATTACTCTTAGAAAATAGATATCAGTCCATTACCAGGCCCAAACTAGAAACCATTCTCTTTTAGAGAGACCAGGTAAAGTTTGTGGTCTATTGAAATAGTCACCTCTATTCAAGTCTAGACTCCATCAGATATAAACCCATTTCAGCTTCTACAACTGATAATTAATGAGCTGATAGTTTAAATACTTCTCTTGATCCAATTAAACCTAATATTCCCTATACAATCTTATAATGCTAACTTCTTTTTTAACATTTCCATTCTTCTGGAACATTTTGATAGAGTTATTAAGGAAAACGTTTTAGGCACTATGAGAAATCAAGATATTTAATAGAGAGCATCTAAAAACATACCAACTCATATAACACAACACAGATAGCTACAAATTTCACATATAAGATATACTTTCGGGGGGGGGCAGCTGGGTAACTGTAGGTCAGTGGATTGAGAGCCAGGCCTAGAGACAGGGGGTCCTAGATTCAAATCTGGTCTCAGACAATTCTCAGCTATGTGACCCTGGGCAAGTCACTTAACCCTCATTGCCTAAATATATATGTTTGGTTGGAAAATTAATTGATATTGTTTCTCAGTTTTCTAATAGCATCCTCATCAGACCTACACAAAAAGCTGCTCTACTGCAGCATTATGAAGCAGATTTGTCCCAGTTTCTCAAAGGCAAGAAACTCTGGCAAGTCCTACACAACTGAAAAATCTTTTTGCACAGGCCTAGTGATGACCAATATATATCTGTTGCCTGAAGACTAACACAAGTTTGGAAAGGCTCATCACCAAGTTGGCAGCAATGAGATTTCATACACAGTAATTCAATACTCAAAAATTATCTACTAAGTAATTTGGGATCTAGGATTTGGGTTGATAAAGGAGGAATGCTATGGTAGTAAGTTAAGTTAAAATAAATTAGTTTAAGCTAATTATTTTATAACTCCCTGAAAATCCCATATTCAAACAACAAATGTTTAGGAGACTAATGCATAAACTTCCTATTGGTTCTGCTTTTTATTTCTGTTTTTTTTTTGTAAATATGCTATTGAAATCAAACCACAGTATTCAGGTTTTGTTTAGGGCAAATGAAATTATCATACGGCATTAATTAAATCTTTTTGCAACAACATTAATTAAATCATTTGTATCCAATTTGTGACTTTTTAGGTGGGGGGAGGGAGAAAACGAAAGGTTTATTTGTAACATGTATGGTATTTCTATTGGAATATAACAATCTAAATATTTATAAGAGGTATCAATCATGGAATCGTGGGAAGAAAGATGAACTCTGGAGTCAAGAAGAAATGGGTTCAATCTTTCCCTCTGGCACATACTGTTTGCATGATGTTGGACAAGTCAATTATTCTCTCAGTTCCTCAGGCTTCAGTTTAAAATTAAATTGTGGAATGTATGCCCATTCTTAAGAGGAAGAGTGGATTTCTTAACTTGATGTTCCCTAGATTAATTATGTCATACGAACGGATGAAATATAGATAGAAATGTGAATACAGACACATATTCACACACATTTAGTTTACTTTCTCTACAAGTCTCTTGACTATTCCCTTTTGTATGTGGTAGACAAAGCAAATAACTTGTTCCATAAGTTTCTGTCTATATTGAGATTGATATTTAGGACTTCTTTGGTACTTCACGTTTATAAGGAGCTCCTGGTTAAGAAAGTCCTTCTACCCCTTGGGATGAGCATCTGATTTACAATTTCATCTTAATGAATTTCCTGGGGAATGGGGAAATAAGTGAATAAATGATTTGCGATAGAAAGACATTATATATACCAAGAGACACATGTAAATACAAAACGCACAGGCAAAATTACATGTATACATATATAGCCACCACATCCTCAAACCATAGACTTTGAAAGTGAAGAAGGAAAATTAATGGAAATTTATGGTTATTACAATTTCTCTCCTTTCTCCTCTGAGAAGCAGCATGTGCATTTTCTTGCATCTCATATTGGAATTCACTTTTTGAGAAAAGAAAAACTGCCATCCCAAACCCTATTTACATTACATCTCTTTCTCTAAAACCCTTCCTCATCCTAAAAATATCTCCCTAGTATCAGGTGGTACATTTCAACAAGGGAGATTTCTTTATTTATTGTTATTTTTTTTTCACATGGTTATATGATTCTTGTCTCCCTCCTCTCTTCCCTTCCCTGCCCGGAGTTGAAAAGCAATTCCACTGGGCTATACATATGTTATCACTCAAAACCCATTTCTTTTTTCATTTTGTAATAATCTTTTAAAACCAAAACCTCAAATCCTATACCCATATAAACAAATGAGAAATCATATGTTTTCCTCTGTATTTCTATTCCTAGATTTCTTTTTTTAGATGTGGATAGCACTCTTTCTCCTAAGACCCTCAGAGTTGTCCTTGATCATTGCATTGCTTTTAGTAATCAAGTCAATCACATTTGATCATCCCACAATGTTTCAGTTACTGTGTATAACGTTCTCCTCAACCAGTGAGATTTCTGAGAAACTTAAAATACCTTTGGGGAAGGTGTTTTACTTAATAGAATGGAATAAAAGAAAAAGGGGGGGGGGGACTGAAAAGCAGGTAGACATATGGACTAGTACATACCTACATATAAACACATGTACATATATACATAAACACACACACAGACATATGCCCTCCACATGTATGAAAAATATTTCTCAGTGCTTATCCATATTCCCCAGTTACAGTATATCTAAGCTATCCTCTAATGATCTCTAATGCTTGTGTATACTGGGCACTCTCGCTAGTTTTTCCTCTCTTGAGCTCAGGTACATTAAGAAAACAGTCCTGAGTATTTATATCAATTCTTCTTGTTTATTCACTGCACAAAATCTGTCACATAATTCAATGTGCCTGTTCAGCTACACTGGAGAGAGGTCCAGGATCAGAATGATAGAGCTGTTGTAGGTCAAAATTGATATGCATTGACAGACATTCGTGAGGAAAAGTGCAAAGCATTTGCTTTCACGTTGAGCAAGCTAACACCTCAGGTACACCACAGTTTTTAACTCCAATGTACCATTCCTTTCTTGTGCAATTAAATTCTACTAATGTATCTGAGGGTTCCACAGATACAAAAGAAATGACAGGTGAGTTTTTAAAAGCTGATTGGAAAAGATAAAACTTCTTTTGAGGCATTGACTGTCTACACAATGTCAAAAAAGCTAATCAACTCAGTGAATTCAATGGGAAAAATCAATTAAACCAGCTGTTTGATGTTATTAATGAACACTTTGCTCAATATTCCATTTTTGTTGCTGTAAAGGTATTTCAGTGAAGAATTTCACAATCTCCTCATCAGTGGGGAACCATAGACTCTTTAAGATGAAAAAACCAGTGATAATTATTTGAAATGAAACAAAAATTAACACTTATAATTCAAATAATGTCCACATAATGTCAATGTAATTGCATGTCTATGTTATTCTAAGATAGATTGTGACCTTTTGATGATCATCAAATGACATATATGCACATGAATATCTAATTAATATTTAGTATTTAGGTGAAGGTCATTCTTTTCAAATTTCAAACATAACCTATTTCTATATTCATTATTTAAAATATATGTTTTATGTTTATGTTATAAGCAATTTAAAATAAATTCAAAATGTTCATGTTTTTTTAAATGAGTATTATAAAGATGGTCCTATTGCAAGAATTCACTAGAGTCTACATGTATACTATGGCAAAAGGATCAGAAGTATTTTTTTTAATGAAAAACATAAAACTTTTACATTGAGCAACATGTATTAATGTAAGTAGCAAATAAATTAAACAGCTTACTTTTTGAGAGCTCACATGCAACAAAGTAGGGTTTTTATATGTTCAAAAAACATTACCTATAATTTCTTCAATTATACTATTTTTCTTTTTGAATATTTGCACATTATGCAGGAGTCAAAAAAGACATAAATAGCAAAGCTTTAAAAACCTTAAACTTTGAAAACAGATGTGAACAACTCTCTTTTAAATGTATGCAGTCTGTCACTTAAGATTTTCATTCTTATTTAATATTGGAGATGTTTGTTTTTGGAAAAATAGAAACTATTGTTGATCTTTAATTCAATATGTTTCTTTTAAAGTCCTTTTTCTCCACTGAATGGGTAGAGAAGATTTCTAATAAATAATCATTTTTGGTGTGTTTTGATGATTTTTTTCTCTCCAAACCTTTCAACAGAGGCTTTAAAAAACCCATTGTCTTTTGCATTACAAAGAGACCTCTGTGGGTTCCCAAATTTGCAACATGGAAATATGGTAATTAAGAGCATCCCATCTACATTTTCTCATGGGCTTATACCATGGAAAACAATGGCTCCTCGCCTGTCTGTTTAGCTATTCCATTCATGTAACAGAGATGTTCAGTGTACATGTCACAATATAATAACAGTCTAAATGGATTAAATTGCAGTGTGTATTAAACACATAATTCTCCCTGGCAGATTTATTTAGATATCTTGCAGGGGTCCACTTAGCATTCTGCATTTCCAGTGGCAAGGCACCAGGTGACACCTCAGAGGATGCCTGTGAAAATCTACTAAGCCTAGAAACTCAGATTGTTCCCCCAGTATCTCCCCATAACAAACTTTATCAGCAGGCCAACTGTGATGGCAATGATAAAAACAGAAACAGAAGATATCATTCTTGATGCTTGCCAAATCATTTTCACACTATGTCTTTCACCCAACTCACCCTTCTCTCCATTTCTCTGTCTCTTTCTCCCCATCTCCCTCACCATCTTCCTCCCCTTCCCATCCTCCCTCTCACCCGCCCTTCCTACGGAAATCCTGAGAGACAAAAAGTGCTACTCCAATTTAATTCACAGCAGTAGAGCTGGGTGAATATAACCCTACTGCACTAAAGTGGCTAAAAACATCTGCTGGTTAGCAGATGCCTAGTCCTGTCAGTTGTATAAGCATTGTGTGTCGCACACAGCTGATATATTTAACAGGAGAGAAATGCAATTGACAGAACACTTTTTACTATGAATCATCTTTCCTTCTTAAACTGCAAACATGTAAAACATGCTAACAAAAAAAAAATGTGTTGCTTAAGTTGATGACCAAGTTCTGACAGTTCTTCACATTAGGGTAGAAGAGATTTTGTTTCTCTAAAAATGTAGGATTGTTTTGCTTTTCTTTTACTAACAAGGATATTAAGAATGAATTTCTGAAATAATCTTATGAAAATAAGCATATTTTTCTATACAGTCTAGTGTATATGCCTACCCACAAATTCCAAATAATCATAGTGTTCATTATAGACAAATAATATGCAGAAGCCTAAACAAAATCTGTTTCTAATAGCATATTTCCAAGCATTTTTGTTGTTTATAATTTATTCTAAGACATTTCACAATGAATATTTTAATCTTGATATGCAGCAATAATATTAGCTGAATATTCCTGTCCCCCATACTCCCAGCCCAGCTATGCATTGCTGGATTTGAAAACTTTCCTTTTCTTCTTCATGATATTACCTCCTTCATAAATGAAGTCTTTTCAAATGAAATTAATCTCCTTTTCCTCAAAGTCCTTTCAGTATTTTCTTTGGGCTTTTCTTGGACATTTTCAATTTTCTAATTCCTATTCAGTCATTCACATATTTCTATTATATCTAACAAGATTGTAAATGATAAAGACATTTTAAAAGTGTTTTTTTATTCCCCCACTGTATTTTTGACAGTCGTATAAATACTAAAAAAAAGCAACAAGAAAAAAATTAAAAGCATAAATGTAGGCATTTTTATACTTATATAATATATAAAGTAAAGGAATAAAATATCTTTAAAATGAAGAAAAATAATAAAACAAGTCAGAATAAGGACAGAATAGCATTTTAACCCAAAACTATGTTGCAAAGTATTAATATTGACAATTATTTAACATTTTTTTAAGAAAAGAAAAGTAGAATATATGCCAAGGGATTTTTCAAGTGGACTCTATAAGCCAGTGTATAATAAGCCCCAAAAGATAAACCATCTATAAAATAATTCCATATTTTAAAAAATATTGCTAGAAAAAAATCTAAAAAATATCTGAAAGAAATTATTAGGTCTTTAACTACTACCTTATGTCATATACTACAATAAATTCAAAATGGATATGTGACCTGAATGTTAAAGTCATGCCATTAAAAGGAATAACAAGAATTATCAACAGAAAAAAATAATGAAAAGAAAACGAGATAAGATTCCTGTGATAGATTTTGCTAGAAGCTTAATATTTAATTAAATGAGATAAAGGCTTTTTTCAAAATAGGAAATACAATATATATATATTTAAATAAATGATTCACAATAAATCAGTGGCCAAAGGATAAATACTAACAGTTCTCAAGAGAAGAACTGTAAAGTATTTTTAACTAAATGAAAGTATGTTCATAGAGTAATATTAATCAAACCAACTCTAAAGATTAACCTCACATTCAGCAAACTGGCAAAGATGACCAATGTCTTCATATTCAGTGAAGGTTTAGGTTACAGAAAAATGAGCTCATCAATGTACTGTTAGTAAAGCTATAAACTGGACACAAGCAAAAAAGACATATGAAATAATGTAAAGTGAAATAAACAGAACAAAGGAAAAATATCCACAATAAATGGAATAGTGGGAATGGAAAGAGCAATAGCCAAATAATTGAAAATCATTTCTATGAAGGCATAGTGAACAAATTTGACCCTATAGAAGAAATGTGAGTTAGGACCTCCCTTTTTTCTTTACTAATGTGGAGTAATAAGAGTGTTGTTTAGTTAGGAGAGATTCTTGAAAAGTGTTTTAATAATATTTTAATCCTAAATTAACATTCTACCGATGAATGCATACATTTGTCCTAACATTCTAAAAAATAATTTATATTGTACTTGAAAGGTTACTAAAATGTATATATCCTTTGTCTCAGCAAAATTCCCCAAAGAAAGACACTGCACTTAACAAAACATTAAAAACAGTATTGTTTGTGCTATTGAACAAGTAGAAATATATTTAGTTTCACTGACTGGGAAAGAGCTGAACCAACAGAAGAAAAAAAATGTGTGTATGTACATGTGTACATATATCTATATATAAATATTATTCAAAGGAATTTAGTGGAACCCAAATATTTATTTGGATAATAACTACAGTAATGTAAATGGGAAGCATTAAAAGGACTATATTAGGGGGCAGCTGGGTGGCTCTGTGGATTGAGAGTCAGGTCTAGAGATGGGAGGTCCTGGATTCAAATTTGGCCTCAGACACATCCCAACTGTGTGACACTGTGCAAGTCACTTAAACCCCATTGCTTATTCCTTACTGCTTACATAGTATTAATTCTAAGGTAGAAGGTAAGGTGTTTTTTAAATTCTTTTTTAAAAAAGACTATATTAAGTTTTCATTAGTCATAATCTATTTGAGTCCTGGAAAAAATATACCTCTATCTTTTTTGCCAAAATGGGAGTTACTAGAGGACATAATTTATGTAACTATTAATTGTTTGCATTTAAAAGTTGTTTTTTGGGTTTGCATTTTGTTGTTGTTGTGATGAAATGGCTTTCAATGTTACAAGCACAGTTTTGGGAAATAACTTTTTAAAAAAGAGTTGTAAAACTCTTAAAAGAAAAATTCTAAGAATGAAAGTATTCATAATTAATCGCAATAAAAACTGTATATGATTCTTATTTCTAACACTCAGGGTTATATTTTGATTCCTCCAAGTAGAATAGTATTTCACCTGAAGCTCAAAGCTCACAGATGATGATTATTCAAAGCAATGTCATGATTGTCATTTCATATTACCCAAAATGCCAGGTTCTTTCTGTTTGGCTTCTATATTTTGGCAGGCAAGAAGTCTTAATAAGTAGAATAATGTCTCAAATGAATTTTACTTAGTCTTATTAAAGAAGTAATCATCACTTTGTTTCAAATAAATGAGCCTGAAATAAAAGCAAATTGCATCAAATATACTGTTCTTGGGCCCTTTACTACCATTAAGAGAGAAAAAGACGCTTTGAGATTTTAGTATCAACTTTTTTTTTATTATTGAGGTAAAAAAGTATGCTTTCTGAATATCCAATTATTTTAAATCAACAATTAAAGTCTTGTTATTGTAAAAATCTTCACTTAAGAACTAAACTTTTCTCTCATGACTATCTCATACAAGTGTACAGGGCCATTTTTCAAAGCAATCGATGCTCTAAAGTTGCAATAAATTTCCCATCATAATGATATATGTATTCCCTCAAATGATGCATATCACAACAATTTACACTTTTAGACTCTATATGATAATTGTTTTTATATATTTTTAAAGCTTCCACAGTAGAGCTCCTGCCCTCAATATTTGAGGAAATAATTTGGATTTCCTACATTTTTTGTAACCAGCAAAGCAATAAACGGCCTATCAGTTAATGCTCAATTGTCTCTAAGACTAGTCCACTTCATTTTTCCAGCTATACATCTCTCTGATAACATCTTTATATGACATTTCTGAATAATTAATTATTGGTAATATGTCATAGACTTTTGAGGCTTACCATATGCCTCTTCACTGCCGATGGGCAATTCTTAAGTGCATAACTCTTGAGAGATTATGGTATTCTATGACTCACAACTTCTAGTATCAATAAAAAAAAAAGCTGGTGTTTAAAAAGTGAGGCCTCTGTGTATACACAAACATAGCAAAAGCAAACTATTGAAAAGGCTCAAGTGACTATCAGAAATATGGTCCTTAAGGATACACTTTTAAACACTTTAGTTGTTCTACTCCCTGGGCCTTTTTTAATGAAGGAGATTTCTTGTATAGATATATAGGCTGTTTTTTGGGTTTTTTTTAGTGCCTTTTGTCTCTTTTTTCCTATTTTTATGTTTTATTTATTTTATTTTTTAACTTTTTTTAAAATTTTGAGTTCTAAATTCTTTCCCTCCCTTAAATCCCTCAATCATTGAGAAGGCTAGAAATATAATATCAATTATAAATATGAAGCCAGACAAAACATAGTATCATTGCCAAAAAAGCAAGAAAAATAAAATGATAAAATTACACTTCTATCTATATTCAGAATTTGTCAGTGCTTTTTATAGAGATAAAGAGCATTTTTCACCATAAGTCATTTGAAAATGTTTTAAATCATTGTTTTGATTATAGTAACTCTTTCTCAATTGCTTATTGTTATCATGTTACTATTACTATTAAAAATATTCTCCTGCTTCTGCTCATTTTGCTTTGCTTCAGTATATATAATTCTTCCCAGGTTTTTCTGAAACAATTTCCCTTGTCACTTCTTATATCACAATAATATTCCATCACAATCATATACCACATTGTGTTCGGCCATTCCCCAGTTTAAGGGTATCCCCAACATTTCCAATGCTTTGTCAATACAAAAAGAGCTGGTGAAATAGAATTATTTTCAGTAATTTCGGGATTACATTTATGAGGCTCTGCCATGATCCAGTGCTAGATGCAATCAATACAATGCCATTCCAAATTTGAAGCATCTGGAGGACTTAAGCATTCATGGGATCTGCTTGTTATATTTAGATTCCACACCAGATATCTACCACAGAAATGGAAAATATTTAAGAAAAGCAAATGTCTCCCTGTTTTATGTGTCATGTGATATTATTAAATAGACTGAATCAACCTATCTACCACTATTGTTACAACTTTTAGTAAATCTTACATGATTTTGAGATAAGATGCATATCTCATTTTTAGGCAAGATTTCAAGATAAAATTTTATTTTCCCATATAATTTTAATAGAAGAAAAATTAACTATTTTGCTAAATTGTTTAAATATTTCAGGCAGTTCTACTTTTTTGTATGAGGATATTTTGTAACATGGATTCCATTACCACAGGGAGCTCTAGTCAAAACTTCATCTCCTTTTGAAGATCAACAAATGTTCTGTAATTTATATTCTTCAGTAGTTGGTTGGGGGTATCTAGAGGTACAGTAACTTACTTTGTATCATAAAGCTAGTTATATTGGGATGATGTTCAAATTCAGATTATGATGATTCTCAAGTGAGCCCTTAAGAATATATGACTGAAATTATTTTGTTCCTCAAGTCATGTTTACATGTATAAGTCTGTACAATGAAAACTTCATTTTAGAAATCAGATTTTCACATGGGACTGCTACATGAAAGTAAACAATATAATCTCCTCTGACATATAATAATAATTACAAAATAGTCCGTAATGCAATTTCCCTCAAATTAAATAATAGTGATGTGCAAATAATACCAATTTACCCTTCTCATATGCTCGTTTCAGAAACACATATATGGCATCAAAAATTTATAGTCACTATCTAAAAATTCATCCAAAGGAAATAGTCACATCAGTTAAAATGTGAAAAAATAACATGACATCCATTTCTATCCTTATTACACACATGAGAATTTAAGGGGAAACCACAGTGTGTATCTAGGCTAATCTCCTTTTACAGAAGAAGAAATGTCTTGAGGAGTGTTAAAATCTAGAAAATACTTAAGTCAAACAACATCTAATTGGCAATAGTATGGAACCAGAGCACAGATCTTGTTCATCCATGATGAGGGTCCTACCAATCTGTTATATGATTTCTTCCTATAATATCTTTTCTCAACTAAAAAAACTAATGAAATAATTAGTATTTATAATGCAAAAAGATGAAAAGTATTCATAATATTCTAAAAGTTTACCATTTTAAAATTTTGTAAGAAATTAGGATAACCTTTTGTCTGGCAAAAGTAAAGATTTATATTTTTGGAATAAGAATTCATTATTTGTTAAAAATTACTGAGAAAACTGTAAAGCAAGTCTGGCAGAAACAAGATATAGAGCAGTGATTCCCAAAGTGGGCAACGCTGCCCCCTGGTGGGTGCTACAGTGATCCGGAAAGCAGTGATGGCCACAGGTGCATTTATCTTTCCTATTAATTGCTATTAAAATTTTTAAAAAAAATTAATTTCCAGGGGCACTAAGTAATATTTTTTTTCTGCAAAGGGGGCGGTAGGCCAAAAAAGTTTGGAAACCACTAATATAGAGGAATATCTTACACCTTTTTCAAGATGAGAACAAAATGGGTCCATGACCTAAGCATAATATTACAGGCAAATTAGAAGAATAGAGAACATATTACTTATCATATTTATAGATACAAAAATAATTTGTAAATAAACAAGTCCTTAAAAGATTAGTAAAATACAAAATGGATAATTTTGAATACATTAATTTTCATAGGATCTGGAATTTTGCAATTTTTTCATCTATGTTTTAAATTATTTTTTAAATAGCAAGTCTTAATAGAGCAGCTCTTTCTATGATAATTTATGTTTAATATTTTATTGGAATAGATCAATTTTAAGTCTTTCCAAACAGAATTACTTATACATATTATACTTGCATCTCATTTCCTTGTGACCACAATACATATCTTAAAAGATACAATTTCATACATGAAAATGTAAATATATTAAAAATTCACAATCTATTCTTAAAATTTGTTATACATAATCACAAAAATAATTGGCTTGTCATTTGTATTGGTTCTCTATGGATGTCTGATTATGTTTAATATAAAACTTATATCATGCCACCTAATAATGCAAAGTCTTAGAAATAAGATGATACATTAAGTGTTTAGGTACCTTATTGGTAGATACTCTACTACAGTGATATCAAAATCAAATAAGGACACAGGATCCTGGTTAGCTATAAAGTAAATTCTGAGGGATGATCCACAATTTTATTTATTCTATTGTCACATATTGTTTTTATGCTACTCTTTGGAGCTCTCTACTGTTTTACTAAGATATATTAGCCATCAGTCTACTTGGAAAATATCTTGTTTTTCCATAATAAACTCATGAGGTTCAGAGGCAAAAAAGACTCTAGGCAAGACATAGTCTAATTCTTATCTCCTCTTTTTACATATGAAGAAACCAAGGCCAAAAGAGAAGATCAAGATGACCTTGATCAAGGTCAATCAATAAGTTGCTTAAATAGTATTTGAATCCAGGCCTTAAAATGTTTTTATTTCACGAATTTTCAGATTGTAAAAATCACCTGAACTGATGACAGAGCTCTGAATTTGGGGCCATAAACATCTTGCTTCCTTACTACTTCCCCTTAACCACCTAGGTTCCTAATGCCTTACAAGAAGATATCCAGGTCTGACACTATGACTGAGAAGAATACTATAATGAACATTTATTATATCCTTGAGATGACAAATTTAAACTCTTAAAAATTAACAATAAAAGTAACAAAAAAAGATAATAAAAAAGAATTCTATAATTTGAGTCTGCATCTGTAAAAGGTAAGATCAGAACTCTGCAATTTATCTTCATTCAAGTGATCAATAAACATATATTAAATACCTTGTATTTCGTAAGCATTGAAGAATAGAAATGAATATTTATTTTTATTATATTATATTTATTCTTCATATAGTATTATAAATTAAAACAAATATAAAATAATGAGCTGATCTATACTCTAAAGGAACTTACTTTCTAATGGAGAGATAGAAAATGAACAAAAGTAAGTGTATATAGAATAAACGTAAAGATAATAATTAGAAATAAATAGAAAGTAGTTTAAACACAAGGTGGATTGGAAAGGAGCTTGCCAGAAATTGTTGGATAAAAGGTTACAGAATTTAATGTAAGCTACATTTTAAAGGAATAGAAAGTTTTTGGAAATTTGCACTGAGACTATAGTATGCAAGAAGGTCGATGTGAAGATTCAGATGGTGGTATCATATGTAAGGAATAGAATGAAGGCTGTTTTGACTGGATCACAGAGTGGAGGAAGTGGAATAATATACAGTGAGGTGGTAAAGATATGTTGAGTCAAGTGTGTGAAAGTCTTTAAAAGCTAAACAAAGGCTTCTATGTTTTATCTGAAAGGCAGTATGAAGTCAGTGGAGCTTATTGAGTCAGGAGATAAAATGTTCAGCACTTTTAAAAAATCACTGGGATAAAAGTGTGGAAGAAGAACTGAAGTGGGGAGAAAACTGATACTTCTAGAGCAGTGATGGGCAAACTTTTTAAAAAGAGGGGGCCAAAGGAAAGGAAATGCTCATCTGTCAGTATGTTTCTAAGGCAACTCTTTCGAAATTTCATTGTATTGTATCCTACTCATTGTATTCATCAAATTAGGAATAATGTCATGTGGCAGGATAGAACATTTCAGGGGGTCACATCTGGCCCGCGGGCCATAGTTTGCCCATCATGTTCTAGAGCAATTAAGTGGTCACTGCAAAACCTATGCAGGTGGTGATGAGTGCCTAAACTAAGGTGAAAATTCTGTAAATAGAGAGAAAACTTTAAGGCAAGAGATGTTGCAAAGGTAGTAATGACAAGATTGACTGAGGGAGTTAGAAAAAAAAAGACTAAACTGGGAGACTAATAAAGTGATGGTCAAAGTTAAATAGAGAAATTACCAGGCAGAAGATCAGGAGGGGAGAAATGTGGATTTTGGGGAAAAAAACCCATGAGTTCTGTTTTGGACAAGTTGTGACTTATATACTCACTATGACTCTCCTTGTGTGTCACTGGCTGAATTAAATGAATTTTCAGAGCCCTTAAATACATTTATTTTGTCCTACACATTTATAATTTTGCTAGTCAAAGACAACTAATGGATTACATAAAACAAGAACAAAAGTCAGTCTGGAATTTTTAAGAGATCCATCATTGTTTAGTGAGTAGACAGTCAGCAGTGGCTTCAGAAAGATTTCAGACCAACACATACTGGCTATGTCACCATAGGCAAGTCATTTGACTTCTCTCCAAGCGAAGTTACTCTCTAAGAAAAGAAGGTACAGAGAAGATGCCAGCCTGAATTGCTGAATGGACTTTTCATTCTTGGAGCTCCTCATCCTCCTGAAATCAAAGATACAATCTCTATCCCTCCCCTATCTGATATTTAAAGTATAAGTGCTGTTGCCAATTTCAGATGTGAACTTTTGAGGGGCAAATATTAGAGATATTCCCAATAGCATCTCAATTTTTCTTATGTACTTTAATTCATAAATGTATATATCGACATATATAATTTTACACACACACAGGTATATACAGGGTCTTATTCTATATTCCATTAACCACCTACATGTTTACTACAATCTCTATTTCTGTCTCTTGTTCTCTCTCACTCTATCTCTATATGTGTGTGTATATATACATACATATATATATACATATATATATATATACATGCACGTAAACATACATATACACAAACATTTGGTATTAAAGTTGAAAACAGAAGAACTCAAATCAAGTCTTACCTCTGACACAAAACACAAAACTATTTAATTAATTTCTAGGTCACACATGACACTGCCTATCACTATACCCACTGTCATCATTTTGTTGTTGATCCATATTGATAGGAGTTCCCACACTCTCAAAGTCACAGAAATAATGCAAGGTTATAATCATATTAAATAAGAAGAAGAACAACTAGCAATTGTAGAGTGGAAGCAGTACTGCGTTAAGTGTTATAGAACCTCGGTTCAGATTTTGTCTCTGCTATAACCTTATTTGACTCTGGACAGGTTGTTTAATCACTCCAAAACCTAATTCCTCACTTAAAATGAGGGGATTGGATTTTTGTTGTGGTTCAGTCATTTTGGTCATTTCTGACTTTTTGTGACCCCATTTAGGGTTTCCTTGTGCCAAAGATACTAGAGTAGTTTGCCATTTCATTCTCCAGCTCATTTTACAGAAGAGAAAATTGAGATAAATAGGGTTAAGTGACTTGCCCAGGGTCACATAGCAAGTAAGTGTTTGAAGCCAGATTTGACTTCAGGAAGAAAAGTCTTCTTGACTCAAGGCTGAGCTTTCTATCCACTATACCACCTAGCTACCACTGGGGATTGGACTAGCTGACTACTAAGGTCCCTTACAAATTTAAATCTCTGATTCCATGATTCTACATATACATTTTGTGCTACCTTTTAAGATAAATAACTACTTGTCCAATAGTGTGTTGCAATTTCCAATTTCCAAAAAGGCTGGGATCATAAAAATTCTAAGATTAAACTCAAATTATTATTAAGAATGGCTTCAATGATGCTAGTCAATTTTAACTCAACTACCACTCTGTGGGGGGAAAAAATTCAATACAAAAGGCAGTCATGAAGAAAGGCCAAAGAGCAGTATAAAGAATGAACACAAACATTGCTGTCAGGCTGACAAAACATAATGTTCCAACACTTCCATGGATAGGAGAAGCCCAGGAAAATGCTCTACTATTACTAGATAATAAATTTCTAGATGGTTAAACTGTATTGCCTAAACTGGACCAATAATAGATAATGTCAACACAATCATTTCCACAAATTAATATCATTTAGACTATATAATTCAATCTTGATTCCAAAAGCAATTTAACTAGAACATAATAATTGTTTAAAAGATCATTTCAGAAGTAACACATGAGAACATATAAATATATTTAATACCCTAGAAAGAAAAATGAATTGTTTAATGAGTCCATTATCTATCATTTTCTTCTGCTTCAAAAGATTAAGGAACAAGAAGGGCTTTAGCAATACAATGAAATCCTTGTAACAGAGAAAGAGCCTCCTCACAGCCCAGAAGCCTTGTGTTCAAGGTCCTGCCTCTGACCCCTACAGATTTTGTGTGGCTGGACAAAGCACTTAATCTCAGTACTCTAGGCATCTCTGTAAGACTTTTAAGTTCAGGGGAAGAGGCCTTTCTCCTTTTCTCTCAATAGTTTTCCTCTCTTTCCTTCAACAAATTAAATTACTTGCCTACTTCTTATCCACGTACCTAAGAAACAGTTCAAGGTAAAGGATTTTGTACTCATAAAATAAGGTTGATTTTGATAACAGACTGGATACTTTGTATTCATCCAATGTACCCTTTGCATTCTTTTCTTTATGTAAGCTATAAGTATATTATTGTTGAATGTAGGTTTTCAAAGTCTTCGGTGTATTTCTGTTTACCTAAAGTTGAAATGCACTTTATAAAGCTGCTTTCATGGTACTCTTTTTTAAAGGATACCAAATTAAAGATTCTGTATTTTTTGGTTGCCACATGAAAATAGGCAATGGCTTTTCAAACTCTGTGTAACAAAGCTTAACTCTTATTCCAAGCATAAATGCTAACATAAACCAATAGAGTAAAGGAAAACAAATCAACCACCAACTAAAGGAATAAGATTTATATAACATGTCAGCACCTTAAAAAGCAAGGGATTTATTGGGTATATTTCATGCACATTATATCTTTTCCACCTGATAACAGATTTCTGAATTTAGAATTTCTGTAAAAAAGAAAATCAAGTGCACCCTAAAAAATCTGAATGTACTCTAAATTTCTCTCCGGAATCAAATGTGACTTCTTCAATTTGGCTTCATAACTCTGAAAAATACAAAGTTTTGTAAATCCATGAGAAGAAAAATGATATTTCATAGTATAAATATGGCCCTATATGTTAAAAATTTTTCAGAGAAATTTTAATAACAATAATGATAATCATAGCTGTATTTAACCAAGTCTTTAGGTTTTGCAAAGCACTTTCAATTTGTTATTAATTTGAACCTCATGACAACACTATGAGGTAGGTGCTATTATGATCCTCATTTCACAGATGAGGAAATAGAAATTGAGAAGATAAGCAAATTTCCCATGGTCACACAGCTAAGTAACTGAAGCAGATTTTAAACCCAAGTCTTCTTAGGTTTAGATAATATCAATTTCAGTTTGATTCACTTATTTATGTTTCATATCAATGATTTTTAGTTTTTTAAATTATTAGCAATGAGCAAATTTATTTATATTTATAGGTGACTTTTTCTTATGGGGTTCTATTTTAAAATAGAAATTTTATCTCAGATTTTGTGATGAGCCCAACTTCTGAATGAGTATAATAATGCTTCTCAGGCTCAATGATCCCACTCATCAAGTCCAACTCTTCATCATGGAATATGCATATTACAACTCATATATCAAGTAGTAGCTAATTGGCACTGACTGATTGATGATGATGAAAACTTAATGACCTGAATTATTATATGCTTTTAACATTCACACGAACAGAAATCTAAGAATCTATGGATAGTTTAAGAAGAAAAGGCTAACTTATTTAGAAATGAAATTTGAGCCCAAGATAAATCTGAAATATCTAAGGTCCCATTCATATTGATATCACTTGGGAGCAAAAGGAAAGCGATAAGGAGAAAGGGGTATTCTTCTGGACACCTGTCACCTTTGGTAGCATATCTGGGGCCACATGGGGATTGAAAAGGCAGGCCATCAGTAGAAGAGTCAAACTCAGGTCTCTATCAGAGGATCCCCTTGAGTCCATCTCCATATATCATGACATCCAGAGAATGCAAAATCATTTCTCTAAGACAAGGAGAATGTGGTTAGTTTTTAAACCCTAGATGTTACATGCTGAAAAAAAAATTATGAGTACAAAATAAAAAGGTGTGGAATGCATGCCCTCAAATTTTATAAAAAAGTAATTGAAGTATGAAAGTTTTATTATAAGCCACATTCTATCTTATGATTATACCTATAATAAACACTTCTTCCCCCTATCCTGGCTAAAATAAGAAATGCCTTTCTACTTCACTAGAAATTTAGAGTCTGAATTCATCTCACTAAATTGTACCATGAAATCAGGTAAGTCATTTCCACATCTGTAATGGCACACTAATGAAACATGTCAGAAACCAATAGATCCCTAGATCTATGGTTCTGAAACATGGGAATCAAACACCACCTAAGGGGTAAAAGTGGCAGATAAAATAAAGTGTAGGCTTATTATAACCTGCCTGTAATTTTAATTTCATAGCATTGCAGGAAAATCATTATGTCTATGTACTATGCCCTATTAGTGGTAACCCTAATAGGCATCCTACCAAAAACAAATGACTTGCCAAGGGCAAGATTGGACAAGAGGCAAATCTCTCACAGAAAATCAAAGCTTCCCCTAAATTGAAACCCCATTAACAATCCTATTACTTATTGCTGTAGAACTTTCCTTGTAAATTGATCTCTACCGTTTTGAAGAAATATTTGCTAACTACTGTACATAAAGTACATGGACTATATAACTGTACCTTGAAATGTGCCTCAGTAGGATGACCCTGGGCTCAATTGTCCCTCCTTCTTTTGAGGCAGTTATCCACAACACTGAAACCACTCTCTTTTTCACTACTATCCAAGAGATGGCCACCAAAAATGCCATCTACAGTGTTATGTTTTAAAAGACTCTTCCATCCATTAACTAACAATGAACATTCATACTATTGAAGTGGCCAGAAGAAATAGGAGGCGTCATTCAACACTCTACTGTCCACTATAAAGTTTAGCATCGTGTATTTTCCTGGTCATGAATTGTCATTTCTTTTCAAAGGCAATTCCCTAGGGAGTTGAACCAGTCGAGGCATATACACTACAGGGTCTGGAGCTCAGGATAGGCAGGCATATAGACTCACAGCTGGGAATCTGGACCTCACATTCATACTTGATGCAAATGCTCCGTCCCTTGCTACTTCTCCACATGTCCATCAGTTTGAATGGCATTGCATATGCTCACAAAATTGGATAGGTTTTAGACTCCCCAGAAACACAGTCACAGAGGCTCCACTTTTCCAGCACGCATAAAAATGTTATTTCTGTTACCACTGCAGACAGAATGTTTCCCCACACATCCAATGTATTTCCTACAGTATATTAAGAGGTTTTTATTAAAGATTTCCCTGTTGAAGTCATGTCAATACTTAAACTTTTTGTCATCTGAAAACAAATGTAAATTTTGTTTGCCATTCCTATAAATTTTCGTTTCGTAGTGGTTGAGCATTATATACCATTACATTATATTAAGTTTTTATACTACATCAAATGCCTTAGAGTCAAGAAAACATCATGACAATATAAAAATGATGATCTATAAAATACAGATAAGAGCAAAAGAACGTCTATTATGCTTAAACACTGAGGAGTCAGTGTGAGCTCTTCAATTAATTTTTTAATATGTTGCTAAAATGTTCTTTAGGTTCTTTGGACCTTAGCATTTGCAGGCTATTTCTCTTAATTAAAACTTTCAGCCTCATTCATTCACATGATAACTAGACATTACATTTCAGAATCATTTACGAAGCACTGATGGTTATGTCATTTTTTTTAGGAAAAGAGAAAACATTCTGCTGCCTTTATGTGGTAATATACTATAACAAAGTAGCATATGAAATAAGTTATAGCACATTTATTGAGGCTCATAAGTAATTGATGAGATGCTTAGAAACAAAGGCAGGGACAGGCATTCCACTTCAGTTAATTTACATAATTACGGTTTAGACCCCATTTAGAGATTCTTATGCTGTCTATAATCAACTTTTAAGCAAATACTACAGGTATACCATTATAGGTACATTAATGTGAAATAGACTAGATTACTTACAACTGCAGTTTAATTTTAATCCCAAACTTTGGATCATGCTGAAAGACAACTAACCACCTGAACTTAAAGGGACTACGTCATGATGGAAGAAACACTGCTACCACCTTTCCATGGGAATCAACCTAAGGAAGGGCAAAGATGAATTTTATTTAGTAGCACAATTTAGTAGCAAATCTCTATACTGCTGTACTTCTATCTCCTGTGAACCCTACTTTTAAAGCATGTCCACCACATACCTGTTTTGTGTTAAAAACAGTGAAAAGTATATAAAATACAAGTTAGAAATTTAAAGTTGGGGGATCTCAATATGATTAGTAAGAACCTAATTTAAAAAATAAAATATTAAATAATACTAAAATATACAGCAATATTTTTTGACATAGATGATGCACTTTTCCCCTATTCCAATCCCTATGATTCTTTTTACAGAGATATTAACAAAGGATGGACTCTACCAAGGTACTGCTTTTTCAAAGAAGAAAAGAATGAAGGAAGGAAGGAAAGAAGGGAGAGGGGGAGGGAGGGAGGAAGGAAGGAAGGAAAAAAGGAAGAAAGGATGGAAAGAAGGAAGGAAGGAAGGAAGGAAGGAATGAAGAAAAGAAGGAAGGAAGGAAGAAAAGAAGGAAGGAAAGAAGNATAATTTTCCATTTTAAAATTCAAGCTCAGAGAATCCAATGGAAAAAGAATTCAACATTTAACTAAAATCAACTATTTTCTTTCTTAAGAAGAAATATTATTTTCCCTTAGAAAGAAAGAAAAAAAGTAAAAATAGCATTGCTTTAATATCAGAAGTTACAGGTAAGAAGGAAGAAATACATCCCCCAAAGACTTTCCTGATCTTTTGCTACCGGGGAATCGAAAAGGGGATTCTGTTTATGGCTAGGTGGGTCACCAAATAACACTGTTCTGTATTTTGCAACATCAAAGAACCTGATACACAGTCTATAGGAATGTGAAGCTTACCCTAAAGATCTATAGGAGTAATTTGTTAGCCCCCATGGGAAACAAGAAGGGCTATGACTACAGTAAAGATTCCCCAGATACTGGCTGAGACTTTCCAGGATTGTTGCTATTACATAATTTGAATCACCAGATCTCAGAGGAGAAAAAAAATTAAACTGTGTATAGGCTTTGACATGGGATGGAAGGCTAGATAGGGAATTACATTTTATTTCTTCTTAGGATGAATTGAAGCTCATTTTATTATTTGTGAGTAGATGAAATTCTTTTGGAAAAAGCATTCTATTTTAGCTCTACTTTGCTTTTTCACTGCCCAGCTTTTTTATATTATCCCCATTGTTTCTGTCCTGTAGGGACTTACAGCCATATGAATCACCTTCACAGGCAGTAAATTATGGAAAGTTGCATATACAAAGGAGATACTTCAGTAAGATTAATCTAAATAACGTATGGATAAAGAAGTACAAATCACTCAAATGTAAAATCAAGAAATTAACAAAATAATTAATACTTAGCACAATGCTTGACACATAGTAGGTGCTTAAGAAATGTTTATCTTTTGGTTAATTGATAATAAATAGTAATTTTGCAATTATTTCTTACAGGATATAAAAAAATGAATTTAATTGAAAGAACTGCTAATAGACCAAACAATGAAAATAAGTGTCTCAACATATATATCCTAACAGACACTACACACACAAAAGAAAACAATTTTTTTACTGCATAGTCTTTTTCTAAGAGGAAGTGACATGTTCAGAATATTTAAAGTTTATGAAGTAATTTATATATCACCAATATAGTTCAGTAAAATTAAATATGACAATAGTATATCAAGGTTTTGTTAGTGGAAGTAAAACAATTTGCAGTCTATAAAGGCCCAGCAGAATAAAAGCTTGATTGCTATGATGAATAATGTATATTGCCTATGGTACTAATTAACCTTGTACTCCAGTAAGATATTACTGAACAATAAGGCTAATTTGAATGTGGCCCAGCACTTTTCCCTATGGCTTCTAGAAATCACACTTTTGAACATGCAGAATTTGGTTTTGTTAAATGAGAAAAAATTTCTAAGTATTAATTATTTTCCACATGAAATAATGAAGAGCAAGTTACAGTTCCACATTAATGTATTTCCTTCAAATATTGAGTATATATAAAACATTATATATGTTAATATACATATATTAGATCAATGAAATCTTAAATTAGAAACATAGAAATAATTAAGTCTGACTGAGTGGAGCCACCAAATCACAACAGTATGAAATCATATTTCTAGCTGTCTCCTTGCAACAATATTGCTATGAATTCCATTTTTATAGAATAAATTATATTGACTGAACAAGCTGCAGAAAAATACTTATTAGGGGATTATGTTCTTTCAACATATGTTTTCTGAAATATAATTAGTTTATTACTGTATTATTACTAGCAAACAAAAAATATTCCATAGGTTAGAATTTCAAAGCATCAATCACTTTTGAGCAAGTAAAATTGCCTGAAATATTAAAGTGACCCCAAAACTTTTGATAAGTTAGATATGAGAGGTTGTAGATAGGCAGACAATAAAGAACACTAGTTTAAATATTTAAATGACTTTATTCTAAAAAAATTTCACTTTTTTAGCATTAATGTTGGGTTTGAGATTAAATAATACATCATTTATTTCAATTCTTCTGTAGGTCATGCAGGCCTAATTTGATGGGATGACTTGAATATTACATTATACTTTAGCAATGCACACATAGTTACTACATGCAACCACTTTGTTCTCGTGGATAACACTATTGTGGATATGAATTGCAACATCTTCTTCAAAATACTAATAATCAAAGATTATCATTAAAACTATAGACAGGGTTGACTGATTTCTTAAAGACTGCAGAAGAAGACTCCATAGCCAAAAAGTCCTCCAAAGTTCTCCATAGCCAAAAGGACATTAAATACGAGTCATCTTACAGACTACATAAGCCTGGAGATTCAAAAAAAGAAGGAATACTAGAAGGTGATGGATTTTCAGCCAGGCTATTATGATATATGAATCTTAGGATTGACTGGGGTGGAAAATCTAGACCTGTAAAATCATGGAGAATTGAAATAGTAAAAGCTACATACATAATGGAATATGATGGAATACTCTTTACAGATATGGAAAGATCTCACTGGCTTTCAGCCTTAATATCTATACATTTTAAAGTGTTACGTAAATGTGAATTATTGTCATATCTAAGATGGTAAGAGAAGCTATCAGGTAATGGTATATCCTGTACTTGAACTCTGAATATTTAGTATTTTAGTATTCTAACATCTACAATTCTGTAAAGATCTAGACTCTGAGATCCTGGGTAAGTGAGTGGCATAGTAGTTTACCCAGTATTCCTAAGAAGAGGAATTACTTCCTGAAAATATCCCAACACTGATGAATTCACACGTCTGGTCAGAAAACAACATAGCTGTTCAAATCTGGCCTCAGACACTTCCTAGCTGTGTGACCCTGGGCAAACCACTTAACCCCAATGCCTAGCCCTCACTGCTCTTCTGCCTTGGGACCAATACACAGGATTGATTCTAAGGTGGAAGTTAAAGGTTTTAAAAAAAGAAAGAAAACAACAAAGCTATGGCTATATAGCTAGCTATATAATAAAATACAATATATATATATATATATATATATATATATATAAAGTATTGTATATGTTGACAGTTATATAGCTATCTGAAGCTCTATCAGTGAAGAATTACAAAACTATCAAGCACCAAACATCTAATCTTTCCAAATGGAATGCCTGGCAGTTTCTCAGTTCTACAGGGTGTTCCAAAAAATTTAGCATAATTAAACAGTGTTTATGTGTTATACATATTTATTGAGAGTGAGAACAAAACAGATAATTGTAAGCCTATCTACATGTTATAGTTTCCTTGCCACTTACTACTACCAAACTAGTTCCAGTCTTAATGAATTTAATCATTGCTCACAAAGACTAGTCTAGTCCCAGGAACTAGTGTCTGCAGTCCCTTCTTTCTCAAAACCATCTTTCACACAGATACCAAATTAATCTTCCACATGCAAAAGTCTAAACTCCTCACTCTCCTTATCCAAAGTCTTAGAGATGCTCTACTGTCCACATAACAGTATAAACTTCTTATACTAGCATTTATGGGCTATGTGAATCCAATGTACTGTTTCCAACCATACTTTACTATTTTCATACAAATGTTCTAAAGCCTTGACAAACTGGGCTGCTAGCAGTTTTCTGATCCAGTAAATACTTCCTCACCGTATCAGTGAAAATGACCTAAATCCTGCTGAGACATCTCTACATATGGAAATCCCTTCTTACTTCAAAGATCATCTCAGGGATTACCTAATAAATGAATCATCTTCTCATTCACCCAGCTCAAAAAATGCTCTCTTCTTCCTCAAAGTAGCTTAAAATACCTTGTCTGGAACTCAATGATGTCCCCACATCATTGTACCTTACACACTAATCTCTTTTATAGATAGTCTGTCTTATTGTTCCCTTTAGGTGGAAAGAGCTTAAAGGTGGGAATTTTGTTTTTTCATAGTATTTTTTTCCTGTCATCTAAAAGAATATTGGGTGTTTCCATTCTATATATAACTCTATTTGGGGTTTTCCCAGCAGAGACTTGAGTTTTTTTGCCATTTCCTTTTCCAGCTCATTTTACAGATGAAGATACTGAGGAAGACAGGGTTAAGAGACTTGCCCAGAATCACATGGCTAATTAATATCTGAGGCTAGATTTAAACTTGGGAAGAGCCTTCTGTACTCCAAGCCCAGCAATCTATCCACTGCAGCATCCACGGTCCACTTCACATAAAAAGGTATTTAAAATAAATCTTCATTGAGTAGTAATAAAGTGATTTATAAAGTCTGCCCTTATACTTAAATATAGCCCTCACCTGACAATATTGCATTCCTTTGTTATTACAGTAGTCATGGAAAATCAGTAGAAATTTTGACTAAAAATATATCTACCTCAAAGAGAAATCTCTAGTCATATTGGCTGGTTTTTAAATGGGACTCTACCTGCATGCCTAAAAGTTCTCAGTGTTCTGAATACTTAAATGTTTTCTATTTAGTCCATTATTTATTCTCTGAAGATAGGGACTATTTTTTATCTTTCTTTGTGGCACAAGTATTTAACACAATGGTTAGTATAGCACATAATATTCACTTAATAAATATTTGTTGACTGCATAAATGTGAACTGAAAGAAAAATTATATGAAAACATCATTATATAATATGCCTTAATATTTGTTAACACCAAACCACAAATGTTTATTTTTTAAATAATCATTTTAGAGTCAGTGTGAGTTGGAAATATAAAGAACAAAAGATGAATTAAAAGTAGTGCAATGAAATCTAGTCATTTCTCCAGTATTTATTATCAGAGAAGAAAGATACCAATAAATAAATGCCTAAAGGGTAGATGAACCAAAGGTAAATTATATTTCTTTGTGATTTTTTTAATCTTCAGCAAGAAAACCCCAAATAGGGTCAGACACATCTGAACAGCAAGAAGTGATTTGAGAGAGAAAACTGTGTTTATATATTACTTTACCTCTAGGTCCTCTAGGAAACTTTCTAATAATATAAGTTGCTAAGAAAGCACTAAACTGCCTTAGAAAAGGAGAAGGAAGCAAGAACTTAATGCATATATTTTGTGCCAGGTAGTATGCTAATCGCTTTATAAATATTGTCTTATTAGATCATGATAACAACTCTGGAAGGTAGGTATTGTTATTATCCCCATTTTACAGTTGAGTAAGACAGGCAAAGTTGAGGAAATTGGGGCAAACAAAGGTTAAGATCACACATAACTAATAACTGTCTGTATCTGAATTTAAACTTGGGTCTTCCTAACTCCAGGCCCAGTTCGCTATGTATCACATCTTCAGCTGCCTATAAAAAGCAGTTTATTATCTCGGGGTCCCCTAAACCAATGACATCCCAGGTTCTATCTAGTACTCTTAACCCTGAGGAAAAACAACATAGGTAGATGAATAATGTGAGCTGTGAGTAAGGAGAAATAGTGGCATATATAGGAAAGATACCTCAGATTTGAGGAAGTTAGAAAAGAACTGAGAATCGGAAGCAAATGTGGAAATAAGCAATCAAAACAAAGTGGAGAGAGAAAAGAAAGCAGGCTTATCTGTTAGCAAGGGATAATTAAGAAATGGGAAAGGATTAGCCTCTCCTTTTAAATCTTGTCTGGGCTCAGAATTTTCAGGGTCAAATCCCACTTCAATGAGAAAAAGCTTGTGCCAAGAGTGTTCTAATTAATAGATTAAGAGGTAAAGTAGACAGTTGCTTTCCCTGGTTTTCACAAAAGAGAGTGTTCACTCTAGTACTAAGAGAATTGAAATGTCAGAAAACAATGCAAAGATACTAATCTTTTCTGTGCCAGCACGGCACAGAATTCGGCTTCTGTAGAAGCACCAGAGGGAATCTATGTCTTAATAAAGAACATATCTGAATTTAAATGGGTGTCTTCTCTTTCTAGACACAAAACAGAGCACATTTGTTGCAATCAGTTCTCATGCATCCATAAACTCTTTGGCAAAAGCTTCATAGCTGTCAAAACAATTCTGAGCATTGCTTAAAAGTTCTGTTATGAACTGGAAACAAATTGGATAAGAAATGAGGAAAAGTATCATGTGATTCATTTAAACCACTAGATATAGCTTACAGACTTCCATGGACAAAATATATAAAACTAGAGACTTCACTAGATATCAAACTAAATTTTAAAATCTTTTACTCCTATAAAGAAGCTGAAAAGATCTGAAGGCAGACAAAAACTATCATGAAACTTTAAAAGTATTTGTGTGGGGAGTGAGGACAGCTCACAATAAAAAACAATTTCATGAAAATGTATTTGATTCAGGAAAACTAGTATGCTGATAACAATCAAGATTAAGATGGTGTTTCCAAGTGGGCAAAGTACCATATATGAACTCATTTAATTCTCCAAAAAATTCTGTGACAAAGGTACTATCTATATTTTTACCCAACTTTTACAAATGAAGAAAAAATGTTTCAGAGTTGATTCATCATGGTCTTACAAAAAATAAATATCCAAAATGGGATCTGAACCAATTCCTTCTTTATTCCAAGCCAAACATCCAATCTACTCTACCAAGTTTCCTTGATTTACCCCATTTCCATTTCATTTATTCATTTTTCCTTTATTTCATTCTTTCATGTTAAATTCATTAGTGATCTTTCTTGTCAATATTTATTAAAAACAAATTTTATTATAATCAGAGTGGTTTCATAGATAATGCTTAAGTATATATAAAATTTTCATTTCTAAATTCTCAAAATAAAACTGAATTACCTTTTATGATTCATATAAAGATGTGAGACAGGATGTTATAGTGAATAAAATGCTAGCACCAATCAACACAATCTGGGTTCATGTCTTCTGTATAGCTTATACAGGTTGTGTAAACTTGAGACTGTTATTTAACCTTTCTGTGGCCCTGACAACTTTCTAAGACTAATGATTATAAAGTGAGACCCTTCCTCTTCTGATTTGGGCAGATTCTTTGCTGAGATTTCCCCACCATTAATACTTAGATAGTTCTTTAACTATGCAAAGCATTTCACCTATGCTATCTTATATTAGTCTCATAACAATGTGAGGGTTAAATGACTTGCCCAGCTTACACAAATAATCAGTCTTTGAGTTAGGATTTGAACTTGGGTCTCCCCTACTCTAAGCCTAACCCTCTATCAACTAGTTAAAATACCTTTTCATAAAAATCACATGATCCTTCCCTCTCTTCCTCTTCCATTTTTATATTAAAAACCATTATTTCATAGCTATTTCTTGAGATTCATTAAAATTGTATTTGCAAATTCAATTCTTTTTTAAATAAAGGATAAGATATCTGACAAACATAAATGAAGTCAGTTCTTTTAAATTACTCATTAATACTTATCTACTATTACCATTGTCTACCCTTGGCCTCTTTTACCTACTTATCCCTCCTCCCAGAAGTTTGTTACAATCAAAATATTAACGTGGACAGCTCTTTATTCTCTTTTGAAAAACCTTCTTTGTGTATAGTCCTGAAATTTTATCAAACAATTCCACCATGGTAAATGTATCAAAATACATACACACATTGCTATAGCAGCTTAGCACCACTGAAATAATAAAGAAAACTTCAAAAGAATACATGGTAGGTAATTTTAACATAAACATATCACACAAATCAAATATTGTTTCTAAGTTGTTTTCTTCAAACACACAGTGGCGTAGATTGGTATAATTTCCTCTAACCAAATTTTTGGTCAGATTGACTAGTAAATATTCTCCTAAATAGTGAGGCAAGTGACAGATCCTGAAAAATTATTCTAATGGAATACTTAATAAAAAGAAGAAACAGGAAAAAGGAAAGACAATCCAGTTAAAAGTTTGAAGCAAAGTATTCTGGTAAATAAAATACAAGATTTGGATACAAGATGGGGTTCAGTTCTTCCTGATGCTGATTTTATAGACAAATCACTAATTTTTCTAAGTTTTAGTTTCTTCATTTTTAAAATTAGGAAATACAATTACTTGTTCTTTAAGATTCTTTCCCACTCTAAATCTACAATAGTATGATGGTTAATAAATGGTATAATGAAGAATATCCTCAAAATAAACCTTTCAAATAAAGACCCCTTAAAACATATATCCTATGATTACTGGTTAGATAATCATAAAATTCTAGTGTAGAGAGAAATCTTAAGAATCATCTAGTCCAAATCTTCACTTTAATAGCCCTGTAAATAATAATTGACCTTTCCATTTTGCTTTAAGCTTTTCAAAATAAACCCTGGGAGGTGATTCCATTTTCTAGGTGAAGAAATTGAGGTTGTAGGAAATTAAATGACTTATCTAACATGACATAACTCAAAAAAAATCTGAGGCATGTTTCAAAACCATGACTGCAAGTCAAACAATAAGCCATCTCACCTCTAGTATGGCTATTATCTTCATTCTACAGATGAGGAACAGCCCTTGAGCAGCTGAGTGATTTTCTCTAAATCAAATAACTAGAAATTAGAAAAATCGAGACGAAGCTTCAGTTGTCCTGATGTCTGTCATTTTTTGTAACCATTCTTTCTGATTCTTAGGCAACTATCAGTTAACTTTTAACCAATCAAACCTGGGATATTCCCTTCCTAAAAGATCCTTAAGTTTTACGTTAATTTTTTGTTACCCAACAGTATCTCTTTACTCCACTACAACCACATCCAAAGTCAAAGGGCATAGCTAAGAATCACTGCAATGCCAAGATATCTGGGGAAAACAAACAGCAGGTTATTAAGGAAATTAATAGTCTCACATTACTTAGTAAGAGGGGTCACCATGAAGCACTGAAGTTGTCCCTTCACAAGCTCCTTGTCACAACCATTCTGAGAGTTCCTCTTGGCTTCATTATTACATTCTCTGTTTTCCTAAATTCCTTCAATTTAGCTCTCTCTGTCCTCTAAATTCTGAAACCCCTCCTCAGAATCTTCTGTACCTGAGGTCTTTCTCTCCCTCTGATTAAAGAAGATAGAGGTTGTAGTGGGAAAACTTCTCAGACTCCATTTCAGGAGGGTGCCCAGAGCAACCACCTCATAAATTCCCAACCTGCTGCATGACTTGCATAAGCCTTAACACAAATTATCTTCCCTTCATGCTCCCCCAAAGCTTCTTTTTTATTGTGTTGTCTTTTTAAGGTTAATTATTTAATTAATACTTAATAAATGTTTATTGACTAAGTGACTGTCTGACTATACAATACAATGACCCCTTTTCACCACTGCAGAAGGACCAGTCTTTTTCCTGTCTAAGACTTCAAGATCCTCTTGAATTCATACTTAAACTGCTATAATGACAATGTAAAGACAAAAACTTACTAACTTAATTAGTCACTCTCTGGTCTTTATGCACTTATTGTAGGATCATACCTTTATAGCTGGAAAGGAACTTAGGAGTCATCTAAACCAATCCCTTCATGTTACAGATGAGAAAACTGAGGTACAGACAAATTTGTGACATGTATTTCATTCCTAGACATTCTACAATTCAGCACCCAAATCAGTTAATTAGCTCTTCTCCTGTTGATAGGCACTTGGGTCTAAAGTATTCCATAAATTGAACCACTCAATTCTATCAGCCTGCCTTTCTCATCTTCTCAGTTCTATCTTTCAGTTTTAGTTTTATCTCCTGCCCTTATTGTAGAGTAGGGATTCTTTATCTGTGGTTCATGGGCCATAGATTGAGAAGGAATCCACGAACTTAGGTGGGAAGAAAATATAACTTAATTTTCACAAACCTTTAACTTAAACTTTACATTGCCATCAATTATTTAAAAGTATAATTTCAAGAAAGAGTCCCCAGACTTCCCCAGACTTCCAAAGGAGCCAATAATATAAAAAGGTGAAGAACCTCTTCTAGAAGCCCTTTCTCCAAATTACATACTTTATGGGTTATCTCCCTGTACAGATTATACCTTTCAGTAATTTAATTTAATTACCCCAGTCCTGGACAGCACTAGCCAAACTTAGAGGCTATTATGTGCATGGACATTGCACACCTAGAGAGGTCAAGAACTCCTGAAAGACCAAGTGCTGGACTAAAATATTTGAATTCTTTTTAAAAAAATGTATTTATTTGTTGTATTAAATTATTAAGTAACACCCACACCCTGATAATATGTATTTGAGGCTTTATATTTATATAGTGATATATATATATATATATATATATATATCACTAAATGAATCTCTAGGGTCATTTCTCACAACACCTCATACATACAAATCCAATGAAATTTCTCTTAATTCTGCCAGTAGATACACAGGAATGGCTTAAGAAGCACCCAGAGGAAAAGGTATAAAGTCTAAAGTATGGAATCAACCAATTTCACTTGTAAATAAAGAGAAAAAAAAGAAGAAATGAGAATGTTAGTAAAGTCTATTTCAGAAATTAGTTAAAGTAGGGTGGTAGTTGGGGAAACTTCCCAAAGATTCAGTCCTGAAAATCCAACCCAGGCTTTGCAGTTGCAGAGTTAAAAAAAAAAAAAGCATCATGGAGGAAAGAAACAAAACTAAATTTAGATAGTTGTCTTCTTTCTGATGACTATGTACTAAATGCAGGAACAACTCAGGAGCTAACAAAAACGTCTGTAAGGAGTCAAGCTATGAATTAAAAGTGTTATCTGTGTGCTATTTTTGGTAAACGCTTTTCTTTATTTACTTTGTGTTAAATAAAGCCTTATTTTAAGCTTGCATTCCTTTCCCACTTGAATGGTCTCCTAAATGTAATCAATTTACATGGGTCTGTGTGTCCCTGAACACACGTGGGTGTTGTCTGTGCAGGTGGGACTACACTGTCCTCAGTGTATTTAGTGTTTTGGTATGTCTGCTGTCCAAATTCCCTATTGCTAGAATTGTTAAAGGAAGTTACTGCTGTCACAATAGAGGAACCAGACCTAACTGCTATGACACTTCATTCGTCTGGGCAGCAATATGCCAAAGAAGAAACTGCCCTGTTTTAGGGGAAGTATGTAAGACAATCAGGCCCAGTTAAGCAAACTAGTTTTGACATATTAAATCATGCTTGAACTGAAAGAGCAAAAATGATGCAAAAACCCTTCTAAAAACACTCTAAAATAAATAAATCATACAGGTCAGTCAAGGACTAAAAAAAGAAGCTTTTATCATGGGAAAATACTGGAGCCCTTAGTTCCAAGGTATTATGGAAGTCATTTTAGGAATGGAATCATATAAACATTTTTGGTTATCATATACAAGTCTGATAGGCTACCACATCTTACTGGTCCTCCATGTTTTTTTATTGTAACTCCTGTCCATTTTTTGAGGAATTTCATGAGATAATCTTTGTTAAGTGCTTTCAGCTCCCCAGAGGAAAGATCCCTATACATATAAAATAGTGTATTATTATTCTCCTTTACAACTTCACAGCAGGAATTCTAGGCATGTATGCTAGGCATCTGATTCCTGCTAGCAATCTCCATCAAGGAAATAGAGTTACCCATCAGTCAAATTATTATTTGCTCTAATTGGTGCTTCCTACTAACAGTAGCTCTTTTTCCCTTTCTTTTCTGGTTCTGTTTTAACCTGCACCTTAGTAGAGCTCAAATTGAGCAACAAATCATCTACTATCTCTGACAAGATCAAAGGATATAAAAAAAATCACTTGAGTTCTTATAGATGACTCCCTACAGGTCCACATAAGCCGATCAACACCAGAGGGAACAGGCTTTTGAAAGGTACAATGTGATCCACATACATATAAGAATAACAGCAAATAAAACCAAGATATTTTATTGTAATAAAAAGTTCCTTTTTAACAGATTTCATTCATTCTGCATTTATTTAGCACCTGCTATATTCTGTGCTTTTTTATATATACAAAGATAGACTAGATTGTGCTCTGAAGCAGCCCAAAATGGAATGAAGGGAAGGATAAATACACCCTATAAGAGATATAAGGGATTGTGAGATAAGTGTGATAAAAAAAAGCTCCAGACAAAGGGATAGAAGAGATATAGGAAGGGAAAGACCTCTTTAATAAAACCTCCGTCTTGTGGAAAGTTAATATAATAGAGGAATGTTAGTACGTAATGCTTTGAATAGCAGGTTCCTTCCACTAAGCTCCATCCTGAAAAATGATTTTTTTCAAAGAATCATGTAACTTTGGGGCTCAATTCTTTCTTATAACATTTGAACTTTGTATTTATTCATTTAGATTATGATATACCTTATTTCAACACTCAGAAAGTTAAATATTTCTTTATTAAAGTTAACATTTAGAATGAGATGCATTAAGTTCAGAGGAAAAATATTTTTGTTTTGCCTATTGAAAAAATCATTAACTAAAAATGGCTAAGTGGGTTTGCATGTCTTTCTAACATGAAATACATTACTAGTCTTGTAGTATAACAATTTTGAGTACTGAATAAGTCCAGATCCAACACAGGTTCTAAAAATAAAGGGTAATTATCTGTGGATGGCAGTCTTCCAGATGTTCCTGTTAGTAAATGGCATTGTGTTGTTTGTATAGTCTTGAATCATGATAGCCTCCAGGAGGAACCCCATTAAAAATAAACTCTAAAGACTTGGAGGTGAACATCTACAAAAGAAAGGCCATGTGGATAAAGAATTGCCAGAAGTTGAGAAGTAACTAGACAGACAATCTATGATGTTTGCCCCTTCATATTTATATCTGGGATATAGATAAGTACTAATGGAGAAGATGGGCAAAGAATTAAATAGGAAGAGTAAACTAAAATGGATGGCCTTCAGCAAACTGCTAAGATCCCAGATTCCTCCTAGGAACAAAGGCATATATATATATATATATATATATATATATATATATATATATATATATATAATTTGCAAATTTGCATAAGTACAAGGCTTACAAAATAAAAATATTTTAAAAACTCTGACCAGTTGAGGGATGTGTGTCCCCAAACCTAGAAAATATTCCCTCCTTAAAATAGCCAGATGGTGTTCCTTTCTCTCTTTAAGATGCTTCTTCTGCAGGGAATCTTTCTTGGTTCCTACCCCATCCCACATTCATGTACATGTCCTCCCACAAAACTATTTCAAATTTAAGTATGATACTTATATAGAGATATCTAGTAATATTTTTTTTATTTTTAACCCTTGTACTTCGGTGTATTGTCTCATAGGTGGAAGAGTGGTAAGGGTGGGCAATGGGGGTGAAGTGACTTGTCCAGGGTCACACAGCTGGGAACTGGCTGAGGCCAGATTTGAACCTAGGACCTCCTGTCTCTAGGCCTGACTCTCACTCCACTGAGCTACCCAGCTGCCCCCTCTAGTAATATTTTAAATGCATATATGTGTATAATAATTGAATACAAATATATACATGTCTGGGTGTATATAGATATATGTACATATATAATTTTATTTACTAACTTTATCTTTATTTATATTGTATATATTTTTATAATTACTTGCCTCTCCAGTTAGAATATAAACTCCATGCAAGTAAAGATTACTCTATTCTTTGAAATTGTATCACTTGCATAATGCCTGGCATTTAATAAAAACTTGTCAGCTAATTATTTGATTGATTGTAGGGTGGTTGTGAGCAGGCTAAATATATAATCAATTAAGAAATTCAAAAAATAGAATGAAAAGATGCCACTAGACAATGGAGTCCAGAAGAAGATGATAGCATGTTTAATATGGCAGGGAATTATACATGGATAGCCTGAAGGAATGGCTGGTACCTTTGAAAAGTCAAGAGGAATAAAAGATTTCTAGTACATTGATTGAATTCGTTATCAAATATTTGTGCGAGTACATGAGCAAAAGTAAAATAGAATGAAAAGATCCAGATGCATAATTATAAGAAATATTCACATTTATGAAGTCACAAATCCATTAGAATATTGAGCAATATAATAAGATAGAGGGGAAATAAGTTTCTTTTATTTTCTCTTTTCTGATGTACTCTTTACCAGACACATAACAATATCAAGTTTTCCAACTTTATTTCTATCTTTACATTTGGTTATTATGGAGAAAAGATACAATCTTATTGTCATAAGTAGCAACAAACTGGATTACTTCTTTCTCAGAGCTCCTCAATGATGGAGGCAGGGTCGATGACTGCCTATTACATGAAAATTTGCCCTATCTTTTATGGATATCATGTCAAAATAATTCAAATTCCAAAACAGACAACTTACTATTTCTACTGCTTTTTGCAATGATTCATCTTCTAATCCCTTTGGAGATGGGCATTTGTCCTTATTGAAAAATGTCAATCACTTTCAGAATGTTAAGATCATGTTGTATGTTTATTGTAAATACGAAAGGTAGTTGAACATGAAAAGGAATAAGCAAAAAAATTAAGAAATTCATAAAATTTATGTAAATAGCATGTTCTCTGATTTATTTTGAAGGGTTTTTGTTTATTTGGAAGAGGGATGAGGATAATATTAAAATAAATAATTTAATGAAATAGCAGACACAAGAACTTCATTTTATTTCTTCTAGAAAAGGGAAAAAATAGTAGCATGGAAAAATATAGAGAAGAAATATTTTCTAAGTTTTATATAATTAATTTAATCCAAATCTTATAGCATCTTAAGGCTTGTTTCTTCTCTCATTAATAGTCATTAACTTCTGCTCTCAGAATAAGATGTTTTTTTCTTTCCTCATTAGAATTTATAAATGACAATAAAATTAAAAGAGGACCACCAACAATTTAACAAGTGTTTTAGACATCAGCAGTACCTTTTATCATACAGCTTTCTCTTCCTACAATAAAATAATATTGAAAAATAGATTTGAATTTTGGCTGCATCTTGATGCTGAGTAGAGGCAATCAACCATCTTTTATATACCTGCTGAACGTTTTCTTTTCATTTAATATATATATATATACATATATATGTATATATACATATATATATACATATATATATATATATATATTCACACACTTTATTTACATTTTAGTCCTCTAGATAGACCAAATCATCAAATTGTCCAGGACCTCCATGGGTGGAGTAAAGATGGCAGAAAAGAGAAAAACCTCAACTGAGCTCTCCCAATTTTCTCCACCAAACAACTTTAAAATCATACCTCAAATCAATTGTTTGCATGGCAGAGCCAACAAAAGGTCAGAGTGAAAAATTCTTCCTGCATATGACAATTTAGAAGATCAGAAAGAGAGATCTGTGAGAAAAGGATGGAGGCTGAAATAAAGTCCACATATAAAACACTAGTAGAGAGACTAATTGTTAGTGACAGAAGGAGCAGCAGTTTCAGGATATTTCAATACTGTATGGGGATACTGTATGGGGACCTGGTAACTAGTCAGAAAGAGATTATAGGGAACCCCTGAGCTAGCATTAGATGCAAGATTAAACAGTTTGGTGACTCCATTTTTTATACCCATTTCTGCATTACACTTCAAGGGCATAAAGGAGCACCTTTTGTCAAGAGAGAGCCGAAACTCTGAGGGGAAGCATTATTTTCGGTCACAAGGCATCAAGGATCCTGAGGAGTATTATCATTTCCCATAGAAGTGAGGAATGATGTTAGGATGATAAAAAAAAAATGAATGGGTAAGAAAAAAACGTCCTGGGAGAAAGGGAAAGGTAGAGGTAAAACAGGGGAAATTATCTCACATAAAAAGGCATACAAGGGAGAGCTTTCACATTGGAGGGGAAAATGGTGAGGAGGGCAATGCTTGAACCACACTTGAGTCAAAGAAGGTAATTTCATACACACACAGAGTCAGAATAGATAGGTGATACTAGGGGCATGTGATATGCAACTAAGGAAGTGGGTCCAATTACTAGGTTTGGGAATTTAAAACAGAAACATAAACCCCCATAAAATATTTAGCCTGATTTTAGACTAGCCAGAAATTCTAAAACATATAATTAGATTCATACACACACATACACATACTCACACACATATCTTAAACTATTTACAGTACATACATGTAGCTATGTTCTAATCATAGGATATAATAACCAATACTTTCCATACTATTTTTCAGATCAGTCATCACTGTATCTGTTATGTGACTTTTAGCGTATCTCAATGAATATGTTACATTAATAGAATATAGTACATTCGGAGTATGCAAAGTCTCCCTTATTACAAATCAATCTAAGCTCCATCGAGAACATAATGAATGAAGATGAATGTTCAGTTCTTTGTGAACATGACTACTATTTTCTTGGAAGAAGTCATGTATGGGATAGGTATGTTAGATTGCTGTTTAAAAATAAAATTAGGAAATTTAGCCATTAAAAAGATATGCATTATAGTACATGAGTGAAGGAATTTTTAAAAATTTTGTGCATATACTAAGGAAAAATTTTTGAATGTCCATATATGTACCAATGATAGCTTCAATGTTGTTCAACATCTCCAAATTTATTTCAGATAATTCCTTGCCTTACAATCTATGCTCCAGAACAATAGGATGACTGGCAATTACAGGAATACTTGTATGTAAATTGTCACGCTATTCAAATTGACCACTGAATTCCTACCCATCCTTTAAAGACCAACTCAAATGCAACCTCCTCTTTGAATCTCGTCCTGATCTCTCCTGGGTAAGAACCTTTCTATCCATGATCTTCACCCAGCATTCTTATTTTCCATTTCTCTAACTCACACAGCTTATGTTTTTTTAAATTAACATTTATCTTTATATTTTTTCCCTTTTATGTGATTAGAAAGTCCTGAAAGTAAGAGATTATTTTTATTAGAACTCTGTATCTCCTTCACATCATGTAAAAAATATTTTTCAATCCATTTTTCAGTCTTAAATTCATCTAAATATAAGCAAATGATGCACTGTTGGAAAATATTTCTATAATATATATTCATTTCTAAGAATGATATATTTAAAACAATATATCTGAGGCTAATCAATGAAAACAAACTAGAACACAAAGATTTTTTAATTGAAGTAGACTGTATCTTGATTGACATAGATTTTCTTTCACCCTGGAAATTCTTATGACATTTTCAATCCTCATGCTATTATAATCTATAAGTGAACTTCCTGAGCTATTAGTAAGAAGCCCTAATTCGTATTTGCTTAAAGGTCAACTATAGACTGAAAGAAACAAATATGAAAAAAAATCTCTCAAGGAGGAAAAAAAAGCACACCTAAATATACTTCATCAAATTATTGCAGAATTACCCTCTTCCTCCAGCATTATACATGAAGCAACATTATTTACATTTAAAAGCACAATTAAAATGACAAGATATGTGTAAAATTGCTTTGAAATAATTGAAAATGCTAGACAAATGAAAAATAAAAGTTCTTATTGGGTTGGTGATTATACACATGAAATCTGATATGTCAGCAACCATTTTTATCTCTTTGAAATCAGCATTATAAAGAGGGATTACACTGTGTTTACATTTTTAATGTTTTCAGCCATATGAAATGAACATTTGTTATTAATTCTTACTGATGAGAATCTGAATTAGATATCTATCTGACTCAAGCTAATTTAAATTAGTGCAAGTATATAATATAAAACAAAAAATTCTAAGTAAATGCATAAACTATTAATATAAATTATACTGATGTAATTCACACATAAGTTACTGAAATACATGTAATATATGTGCATATATATTTCTAAATGTATAGATATGTTTGTAATCTACATACATATGTGTTTGAGTGGATAAACCTGAACCAATGCACCCATTCTACAACAGATATAATAACGAAACCTGACTCAACTACCTCTACCCTGCTTAGGCTGAATACACAAAACCCTGCTCATATGTTTTTCTTTGACTACATACTATTCCACTAATGTTACAAGAAACTATGGACTGCCCTGTAGTAGGGGACAATATTGCTTTGGTCTATTCAAATGCCTCTGAATGTTGCTGATTGGTTGTGTACACTAAGTAGTCCTGAAAAAGCTATTAAAGCTGAAACTGCTACCACCAAGCAATCTTCCTGAGTGCTTACAGATTTCCTTTCATTTTAGTTTGGTGACCTGCCTCAATTTCCCCCTCGCCTTACTGAGCTGCTGTAGGGTGAAAGTCTCCCTTAGTTCTCTGGGATGTCCGAGATGAGTATTTCCTCTCATGGCCTTTATTTTTCTTTATATTTCCATTGTCCAACATAGTATCCAATACCTAGAAGTCACAAATCTTCAGTAAGACACTAATACGTAAAAAAATTTTTGGTGCTAATATTCAACTAACATGATCAGCATTGTGGCTTGAAAAAAATAAAGAGCTAGTCTTGAAATCAGGAAGACCTGGGTTCAAATCCCAGCTCAAACAGTTTTGATTATATGAAGCAGGCTGAGTCACTTCACCTCAATCCTCTACGTACTATTCTAAGATAATAAATTGCAGAGAAGATGCCAACCTATATTGGCAGAGTGAATTTCCTCATTTGGGACATCCCTATGCAAGCAACAAGTCAAAATCTCTACTTCCAAACCTATCAAACTAACAATTTCATTAAGGGGAAGTGCTTATGGACAAAGCATGACCAAAAAAAGAAGGGGAAAAAAACTACAATTTTTCTCTCATCTTACAGATACCAGTGAAGATAGAATTGATGAGGTAAAGTAATTAGTCCTAATAAACCATACACATTTGCATGCATGTTTAGAAGCATGTAATTACAGGATATAACTAACTTGTATAACATCCCTCCTTTGTTGAAATTTAAAACTTACACTGTTTCCTCTTGTTGAACAAAAAAAGAAAGCTAAATGCTTCAACTACTTTGATGTTGGTTGATGGTGTGACTAATTGAATATAACTAGATTCTACAGCACATAATTATATGAGCACCTAGTATGTCATTGTCCTGGCGATTCTCTTTTAATCCTAAAAATATACCAAAAGCATAAGTAATAAATATTTGATTGCTTGTTGCAGTGATATATTTCCTGAACTGAGACCTTTTCCAGAAGCCTCCATTTTATTTCCAAGAATGTTATACTTGCTGTGCAATCATATCCCACTTGGAGAATTAATAAATGCTTTTTTATACACTAGGCACTCAGCTTGTTCTCCCTCTTACTCTGTATTTTAGCGTGTACTACATACCTTCTTCAGTTTGAAAGACTTTGGCAGTGACCCACAATCTAAATCTCTTTCCACCATTTGGTAGAAGTGAAACTATAATTATCTGGGGATAATTTCAAATTACTACTTCATTCCACCAGCAACTGATGAAGATTAGTGGTCTTGCCTTGCATCTGAGTAAGTCAGCAACCAAATCACAAGAAAACCCAGCAGGCAACATTTGATTTATGTGAACTCAATTACATTGTTGAAACATTTTCATTTAAATAAAAAGTAGAAATTTACAAAATGGATTTTCTAACAATTCCAGGCTCTAAAAAATTCAAATGACTCCATAAAAATGGTGTGAATTTCATTAGAAATAATATCAGAGGATAAGTAGGAAAAAAGGACTTAGAAAAATAGAACTGATCCAATAAATAATTTATCTCTGAAAATAATTAAGTAAACAAATGGGCAATTCACAATTCACAGAAATAAAGTTGTTTACATTGGGTAATTCCACACTGAAATATTAGATTGCATGTGTATGGAAGTATACATTTCTAAATGCTTTCCCCTTCTCAAAAAGGAGAAATGCCTTTTAAAATTAAATAATTATCTTTTTTCAAAGTACATTTTGATTCCCTTATCCTTTACCTACAAATGACTAGTCATTACTAAAATTATACTCATGCTGACTACCAGAAAAGCAGCAGAGAGGGCAAAGGTAATCAGAGAGATTGAATTAATAGTAAAGCAGGAAATAAGACCAAAAACAATTATTTTATTGTAAAACATAGTACTGAAGTAACACTAGAGCATCTATTCCAAGGAATCTTAACCTTTTCAGTATCTTTTGAAGTCTTGTGATATAGTCTTGTGATAGTCTGATGAAACTTATGGACCCATTCTCAGCATGATGTTTTTAAATGCATAAAGTATGCATAACATAAAGTACATTTTTACATATTCTCAAACCCAAGGTTAAAAATTTCTGACCTATTTTGAATCCTGAATTTTGGTTTCTGTCCAAACCCAAAGGAGTTTGTCTCATGATCCTCTCACATACACCACAGAGCCTTCATTTTGGTCAAATTGGATAGATATTTCCCATTCACTTACTCAGTACACATTCTATAAATATCAATTTAGAACAACTGTAACAACAGTAGAAGATTGAAGTAGAATCATTAATCTTCTGGTTTCTAATTTTTACCATATGAAATATTGATTCAATATTTAAAAGTTATCACAGAAACAGAATACTTACTTATATGCATAAAAATATAACTAAAAGTTATTGTTGTATGAGGTGCCAACTGTGGAGAGATTTGGATGGATATAGATATAAATCTATGTATACACACCCCTGCATATATATCACAAGAATCATAGAACTAAGAATTAAACTAAGAAAAGTTCATAAGTACTATGATCATGGTCAAAATAAGTAATAGGAAAAACTTTCCCCCCTAATAATGAGAGATGCAAACAAATAAATAATTTGAAATTATTAGCTAATTTAGCAAAAAAAAAAACCTCTATTTAATAACATTTGGGTATAAATTTTTATCATCCTAATTTTGATTATATTATTAAATATTAAGTCTATGGTGGTTGTTTATGTTATGTTGGTTATAAAACAAAAGGAATCATACTTAACACTAACTAAACTGCATTTTAGATTAAGACTATTTTCTTCTTTAAAAATGTGCTTAAAAAAAAAAAGGCGGTTTAAGTTTTCAACCAGTACACTTCAAATTAATACTTAAAGAAGTTGATAAGAATTATACTTATACAGAACATAAGCAGCATAGTGTAGTTGAATTATCAGTAGATTTGAAGTCAGAAACTCTGGATTAAAATTCTTACTTAGCTATGTATGGGATGTGTATGATTTTATGCAAAGCATTTTATCTCTCTGATCCTCAGATTCTTCATCTCTAAAATGGGGATAAAGATATTGATGCTAATGTATCTTAGGATTACTGCTAGAATTTTAAGTGGTAATTTACATGAAATTATTTTATGACCATACACTATCATGTACAGGGTAATCTACCAATACATTTGAAAAGAAAAATACCTTCATAATTAATTCTTCATAATAGCTCTATGAAAGATACAAACATTAATCCTATTTTAAAGATAATAAAAATGTAATTCTGCAAAGTTAAGTGACTTGCTCAAAGTCTCATGCCTAACTAAAAAGCATCTTGTATAGATCAATGTACTACTTATTTGAATGAAGTAGGCAAGAAAGAGTAAGCACATGTATTTTAGTCCACCTAAACATTCAATTGGCATTCAATAAATGTTCAGTGATGACCTATCTAATTAATAAAAGAATTTAGGTTAATAGGCACAGAATTTGAAAGTTAGGAGGTACTTTAGTGGTCATAAACTACAACTCAGACCCAAAAGAAATCTCCACTCGAATGTGCAAATCATTGAACCTTTGTATGAAGATCCTGGAAATCATTGGTTCTAGGAAATTGGAAAGGGCTTCAGATAACCATTAGTCTAGGCTACATACTATTTGCTCAACTCAATTTCTTTTTGGAAAATTACATATTCATCCTGGATTTTTTGAAGTCTGACCCACATTCAATAATCAGAATATGCATATTAAGGTAGATCAGAGAAGGTCTGGAAGAGAACTTGGAAATAACCTACTTTACGTGTTCAACTCCTTATTTTACAAAGGATAATTTTTTTTTAAAAATTAAGATGTTGTGTCCAAAAGACTAAATTAAATGCTTATTTCCAACTCTAAGTCCCATTGCACAAAAGTTTCAAGAAATTATGTATACATATTTATATATACATATATAAACATCTATGTATATACAATGCAAATATATGTATATCACTTGGCTATTTTGGTCTTTCCTCCCCAAATAGAAATAATATGATAAACTTAAGATATTATTGTCAATAGTGAGTTTTAGGTAAAAGGTATTTTCATGGTTATCATGGGTTTCTGAGACTCTGTCAGACCTATGCTCTCTGTTGAAACAGTCGCCTGCTACTGAACACACAAGACTTGCTATTTTAGTGACACTTTTTGCTTTCAAATTCAAACAAATATCAGAAAGCTTCCCCACTGCTTGGAGCAATTCTGACAAGTTGTCTCTCTTTAGTTTCCAACTCAGACAAATTACAGGGTCTGAGAATGTTGCCAGGGACACAGGCAACTTTCCTGAGACCCTGGCCAAGGTGGGGATGGGAAATTTCTAAGAAGGGGAAAGTCGGGCACAGATAGCCAAGCCAAATAATGTGTTTATACACATTTATATAAATAAGGTCTCAAGTTGTTGGAGGGGTTGGGGGGAGAGGATGAGAAAAATTGGGCTATGAAAAATTATCTGTAAAAAAGGGAGTCTCTAATCCTTGGATCCTTCTTGGAGTTCTTGTGGGTGGGTTGAGAGGAGAGGACCAGACTGAATTTTCTCAATCTCACAGATGAGCATCATAAGAAACATACCAATTAAAGTAGTATTCTTAAGGCAGTGTTAAATGTTTCAAAGTAAAACCCAATGGTGGGCTGTTTCCTACCCCTCCATCTGAGAATCTCTGCCTGCCAATTTTAAAACTTGGGGGAGGGAAATTTCTTTTCATTTTTTCTCCCCTCCTCCCAACACACACAGTCAGAAACCAGAATGTTATGCCTCTGGCAAAGTACTAAAGGCAGAAACTGCAAAGTCTGGGCTAACATGTCTATTCTGATGTGTTGTTGAAAGGAATCATTCTCCACCACAGCTAGTAAGTATCCTAATACATATAGAAATTGTTTCTCCATATTATCATCTCCCATTGTCCATAGTTCTTACTTTTCCTGGGTTGTTGCCTTGGATAATTTTAAACTTTCACTTCAGCTCTGTGTTGACTAGCAGTGCTGCAGAATAGGGTTCAATAAAGAAAAATATTCAAAAAATCCTTTATTTCTGACTTGGCCAACAGGCCCACTAACTCTGGCAAAGTCTAGAGCTCTCTCCATAAACTACACAGTCAGCCTCAGATCACATAAATATGTTAGCATTCAATTGCCTGAGATTATACAGGAGCTCTTATGCATTTCCAGATTCATAATTTGTGGTTTCAAATATTCATTGTGTGCTGTGCCAACCCACAATCTCTACCTCAGAAATGACTTTTAAAAAAAGAGAAGCAGCATTAAAAAGACTACTGCTCTTGGAATCTGAAGAACTAGGTTCGAGTGCTTATTCTACCACTTAGCTTCTCTCTCATGTTTGGAAATTCACTTAACCTAAGCCACAATTTCCTCCCCCTGAAATGCCTGTCCTAATTCACAGAGCTGTTATAGGACTAAAATGAAATATGTGGAATGCACTTTGTCAGTCATAAACCTGATTCAGATATAAAGTGTTATCCCTTACTTAAGTTATATTGGAGGTTGGAGAACCCAAAGACTTCCGAATGATGAACAAGTGTTTATTTTGTGCATTGATGTACTGATCAGATTCATTACTCAACAGTTCAAACATTTACATATTATAAAATCTAAGTCACCTGAGAGTAAATAATTCCTCCTCCTTCAAGAACAAATGACAATAAAGAATTAAATAACAATAGATCTTGTAAAAAGAATGTAACGGGCAAGCTGGATTCAGGTTGGTACTCTGTTGTTCAGTGTTAGAACAAAATAAGATTCTCATCGGACGTCCTGTAGTTAACTATTGAGTTTTAGTTAGAAATACCATAGATCAGACACTCACTAAATGTACTACACCACTTAGATATAGCGTGTAGGGTAGAGGTGGTGCCCTCCTTCCCATTTGTCTCCATATGGAAACAAAGCTAGTCAGAAAGTCAGGGTTTAGTGACTGAACAGTCTTGGGACAACTGCCAAGTCTGAAGGACTCAGAATCCCATATTCATGGACATTTCGTGCCCTTACATGACCAAGAAGCCATTTCAATCAGATCAGTAGAAACCAGAAGTTGCCTTAAAATAAGCACAAGGATGAGAGTTGGTCCCACTGGTCAATTAAGTTCTGTTGCCTTAAGGGGAAGTGTTGGGAAGTAATGATCCAAGTAGGGGGATAAGGCATGAAAAGGAAAAAGAGAATGCTGGCAGATAATGGCCCTGTCAAAATGGTGTAAAAATTGCAACCCTTTACTTTCATGATCTCATTTGAGCCTTATGTCTACTCTGAGATAGGTATCTCAGGGTACTATTAGTTCCCTTTTTCAGATTAAGAAACTCGACCTCAGAGAAGTTAAATAGTTGAGAAACAATGTGGCATAAGGGAAATAATTTTGGATCTGGAGTTATAACACCTCAGTTTGAACTTCAACTCTGCCAACTCTGCATGATGTTGGCCAAGTCACTTAACCTAATTGGGTTTCAATAACCTGTACTGTAACATGAGAAAGCTGGGCTTAATCATCTCTAATATCCCTTCTAAGTCTATTAAACTATAACTCACAAAATATAGGTGATTAGTTTATACAATGTCAATTTTACTAAAGAAGGATTTGAACCCGAGATATGTCTGTCAGCATTCTTGCCACTCTTCCAAAGTGGCTAATAGCATGATTGATTTATATAGTTGCTATTTTAGAGAGTTGAATCTATGCCTGAAATTTTAGTTAAATGTGTGTGTGTGTTTGTGTGTGTGTGTGTGTGTTCATTTGCGTAAGCACCATGGAACTGAATATGGGGAAGCATATGGGCAAGTTATCAAAATGATGTTTTTAAGTACACAAATTTAATAAGAAGGATTATAAAAGAAAACAATTATAGTGGAATATTGGAATAGAAATATTAAAAATGTTCAGTTATGTCAGGTAAACTAAATCTGTATTAGAGTATGAGATCTTTGAAGGTAGAAATTAAATATCTTTTATGTCTTTATATCTCCCATAGAATCTAGCAAAGAATTTTACAAATAGTAGATGCTAGATAAATGTTATAAGGGGATGAATAATTAAATAAATACATGTAGGTAAGAGAAGAGGAAATTTTAAAGTATAGGAGCTTTCCTGAAAAGCTGGCTAGATTAGAATGGATGACTAAATGGAAACATGGAGGTATAATAAGTGGGGGAGAAGCAAGAATTGAGAAAGACTATTACAGAGGAAGGAAATGAATCAATGAAAGAGCTAGTGAAGAATGGAAAATTTTTTTGGACTGGACTTCTGATAATGGCTAGTAGATTAGTGAAAATCATAAACTCATATTTCCTAAGGTGGAATGAGCTTCAATAAATGGCCTACTCTGGGTCCTTTATTTATTTATTTATTTATTTATTTATTTATTTATTTGTTTGTTTGTTTGTTTGTTTATTTTTAAGCTATTACCTTCTGTCTTGGAGTCAATACTGTGTATTGGCTCCAAGGCAGAAGAGTGATAAGGGTAGGCAATGGGGGTCAAGTGAAAGTACTTGAGGCCAGATTTGAACCTAGGACCTCCCATCTCTAGGTCTGGCTCTCAATCTCCTGAGCTACCCAGCTGCCCCTTGGGTCCTTTATTTTAAGGTAATGAACTTGAGGACCAGAAAGATTAAATAACTTACTCATAGCAGATAATGTTTCTAGGAAACAATCTGTGCTGTAGTTTTCCAGTGCTAGAACTAATTACACAACTAATATTCTAATTGTACATGAAGTTTGTGAAGTATTTTATATACAATTTCTCTTTGAGTCTCTGGGATAGTACAATTATTAATAAATACAATTATTAGTAAACACAATTTACATATATTAGTAAATTACATTTGCATTTGACCCCCACTAGATTAGAAAACTATAAAACAAAGAAGTTAAATAGCGTGTCCAAGGTCATGCAGCCAATGTTGTATTTAAACCCAGGTCTTCCTTTCTCTAAATTCACCTATCTAATTCCATTAGGCCACACTGCCTAATGTCACAATTTGATTGCAAGGCTGCCCTTTCCACATAAATCCAGTTTCTTCAGGATGATACTTCCAGTTAATTGAACCTCTCCATTAGGAGCTGGAAATAAAGAAATGCAAAAAGAAATAACACAGAAAAGAAGAAGGTGTGTAGTTCTAAAAACTATCACTGTGGTCGGGCAGGTAGGTGGATTAAGAACCAGACCCAGAGAAGGGAGATCTTGGGTTCAAATGTGTCCTCACACACTTCCTAGCTGTGTGACTATGGGCAAGTCACTTATCCCCAACTGTTTAGCCCTTACCACTCTTCTGCCTTGGAACAAATATGCAGTGTTGACTCTAAGACAGAAGGTAAGGGTTTTTCTTTAATTAAAAAAACTGTCACCATGTAAAAAGTAGGTTAGATGATGATTCTTATACTATGTCACTTTCATCCCTTAATATTCTTCACTTCTCTGTCCATATTCATTGCAGACTCTTACAGATGTTCCTCCTGGAATATATATTTCAAGAAGAAAGTGGATATTCTATTCCAATTTCAATGAAGCTGGAAGGATAGCTGTTCTGATAACATTGTATCATTATTTAAATTTCCATAGTCATAGTAAAACCATGTTTCTTTGAAAAGTTATCAAAAAAAATTAGAAGTGAAATTGATGGAATTTTCAGGGTTTAGGAAAATGAGTTTTGGAAAATGGTTTTACAGTTTCTGGTAAGCTCCTATTTGATAGTTACAAATATCGGCTCTCACCAAGAAGACTGCTCCCAGAAAGGGATGCCATTTATAGCATAAAATATATGTATGTACACATATAGCAGATTTGATAACTTCTTTTAAACTCTGTCATAGACAAAACTTTATGTACCCCTTTGACAAATTTAACCTAACAGCATTTCAGTAAGTTAAGCATCCAATTCTCAGTTAAATAAAACTTCTACATATGTTACCATCATCACAGAATGAAGGAATATAGATGGCATGAAAATGCAATTCTACTTCATTAGTAACTAAGGGAGAAGAGCCTTCTACTAACAGAGGAAATTCAAGTACTTTGTTATGAATTTTATGAAGAAATAATTAAGGGAATCCACTGTAATTTATGGTTTCATTTGATAATCGAGTTTTCTAAAGATAAAGAGTTTTGCAAACTTGTGCCAGTTTGACCTGTGAAAAAAAATTGGGATTTGAAAAATTAAACACCTGAAAAACTCCAAGAATGGGGAGGGTTTTCCATGCTCCTTTTTCAGTAGTCATAGTTTCCCATTTTCTTTATATAAGACAAATGGATATACCAAGTAAGAAACAAATTCCATTTTCTTTTTATTCAGAAACTATGAGAAGGAAAATCTGAATCAGAAAATCACACCATCCATGAGCAAGAAGAGAAATCATATCATCTAGTGCAGGGGTTATTTTGGTAATGTTAATTAACTTTTGGTACCATGGTCTATTTGGGCAGTCTATGGACCACTTCTCAGAATAATATTTTTTTTCTAAAAATAATTGATATAAATGCTAAATTTCCATTAGAAATTAGTGAAAATATGAAATTGTTTTTCCTATATAAGTCTATAGAATCCTTGAACTCTATGTAGGGGTGAAATCTGTCCCTGGACTTTAGGACATTAGATCTAAAACATTTAATATAGTGTATCCTATTATCTGAGTACAAATCCCCTCTACAACATTTCTGGGAAATAGCCTACAAAGATGTGTTTGAAGACCTACAATATAAGGAAATTTATTGCCAACTGAAACAACTCTTTTCTTTTTTTAATCCCATATTGTCCATCTCAGAATTAATACTTTGTATTGGCTCCAAGGTAGAAGATTAGTAAGGATTAGACAAGAGGAATTAAATGACTTGTCCAGGGTCATATAGCTAAGTGTCTGAGGCCAATTTCAAACCCAGGACCTCCCATCTCTGGGCCTGGATTTCATTCCATGGAACTACCTCTCTGTCCCCTGAGCTAGCTCTTTTTAGTTTACTACTATCCTATTATTTCCCTAATGTCTGGAATTGAGAAAATTATCCTTCCAAAAGATTGCCCTCTAATTCTCTAAGACAAAGTTCTTCTATTGTCCAGTAATCTCCAGATTAAACTAAACAATTGTCCCCTAATTCCTTCAATTCAACTTTATAATTTATGATTCAGAGCTTCTTCACAATCCTCATCTGGACTTCCAGACTCCTTCCTAGAATATAATTGAGCAAAGATTGCAAGCAAAGCAAGAGCAGAGTAAGAACTGAGCAAAAGAATCAGAACAGAGTATGTCCTTAATCTGGCATTCTGTCTCTGTCAAAACTGCCTAAAAAACATTCCTTTTTTTCAAGTTCTTATTTGTTTATTTTTATTTTGCTCTGTTTGACAAATTATACTGTTGAATCATATTGAATTTGTGATCCAAAAACACATCAAAATTTATATCACATAAACTGTTATCTAAGTCAATACTGCCAAACTTAACAAATAAATAGATTCTTGAAAAGCATGTTGAATTAGAAAACTCTAAATTATTATTATCTATGATTTATTACATTTTATTTATATAGTTAAACATTTCCAAAGTGCATTTTAATTTGTTTAGGCCACACTCAGGCAATGAATTTGACACCCCCAACTTAAATTATATTTTTTTCTTCTTATATTTGTCAAGTTGATTTTTGTATGAATGCTTTTGGAAGCTTTACATATATTGTAATTCAACTTTATTTTGTTAGATTTGTCCCATAATTCTAGCTTGTCAAAACTGGTTTGGATGCTCCTTTTATTACCCAATGTATTCATTATCTCTAACAGATTCCTGTCATACACAAATTTTATCAGCATGCCACTTATGCATTCATCCAAGTCTAATATAAGATAGTGAACAGAACAGTGCCATGTCAAAGAACCTAGAAGTACAGGACTAGAGAAATTCCTACAGGTTGACATTGACACATTAGTGATTACTTTCGTATTCCAGTTTGTCTAAATATGAATTATTACATTACCCACATTTCTCTATTTTCTTAACTAAGATTATGGAAAGACTATAAATTGTTTTCTGAAATCAAGGTATGCCCCATGTTTACAGCATTCCCCTGGCCTACCAGTCTAGTAACCATGTTAAAAAAAAAAAGAAACAAGAACATTTTTCATTTCCCCAAAGATTTCTCTTCTCTTTATAAAAGAAAAATTTCTATTTTACCAAAAAGTAATTAATAAATTTCCCAATGGAAAAAAAGCAACTCACTATATTTTGGGCAAAATGAGCATATGTTCAAATGATGAGCAATACATGCATGATCAAGCTTCAATTTAAAGGGACACATAAAAAAGAAAAAAATTGGCAAGTGAAAATTGCTTTGAAATGGCCTTTTTGTCTTAGTGCTGTCTTTAAATATTTATTTTTTCTAATGACCTGCTAATTATTTGTTTTAAAGTGAAACATAAATTTAAAAAGCAAACATATAATAATTTTTATTTTTAAAAATATATTAAATTGTGCTTTATAATTTTATAAATCATTTCTCACCTAAGTCATATCCAGAAGTTCTTTAGGTTTTGATTAAATCGTTTAACAACATGTAAATAAATATATATACAACCTAAAATTTGCTTTTGAATTTGAAGTATATAATCATGAAATCCTTAGTCCCTTGTTTTGTTTTGTTTTTCTTTTCAAAAATAAATCCAACAACATGATATATTATGTAAGCATTGGGAATATGAACATTAATTATGAAGCTGAAAAAGAAAGTCTATTGCATTACATTTTTTTAAGAGACGCAAAGTCCATAAATTATACAAGTAAAACATCATTTCCTAGCAATAATTTCAGGGGAAAAAATACACAAATGAAATCCTTGAAGTGAACTACCCCGGACAATCCAAGGGTAAATCTATCCCTAATTGGAAATCCTTACCTTGACAGGTGCCATTTTTCTCCTCATACCCTGCTTTGCACATGCATTTCCCAATCGGAACCAACCATTCCCCTTCTGCACTGCAATGCATCTTGGGTGGTTCATCAGTCACAGAATGGTTGACACAAGAGCCTGATACTTCTAGCAATTGAGAAGAATCTGCTCCAGTGATTGTGTCTGGAAAAAGGGCCAAGTTTCGAACCACAGAAGGACACTTCTTGTAGTACACACGGACTGATACTAGAGCAATACAGGCACCCACATCTTGGAAAGCAAGATAAAATCCTTTTTTGGTCAGAGGCCCAACATCTCTGACTTCTGTATTAAGTTTCATGACTCGGTCACCAAGGTCCAGTTCAGTAAAACTTTCATCTGCAGCAATTGTATCTATCTTGATATACTGGTTTTCCTTGATATTCCTCCCATCTTCATCATCTGATTCAAAATAATACATATTAAAAGTCTCCTTGCAGGTCCCAAGTCCTCCTGGAAGGCTATTACAGTCTCTCAGAGTAAATTTGAGTTCTATGAATATTCTGGAAGCACCTTCATTAGAGATCCAACTTGTCAGAAGCCAGTTATTCTGACTCTGTTCCATAACTTTGCAAACTTGATAGGTGTGTATTGGAGCATAATTCTCATCCACTTCTCCAATCTCTTCCCACTGCACAATTAAAAAAATAGAAAACATAGCTTACATCAGACAAGAAAAAACTATAATTCAACTAATATATACTGTACTGTCATCTTTAATATATACCCTATATGTATATATTATTTCTATTATTTGAGTATACACAAATTGAAAAGGTATAAAATTCATGTTTCCCCTTCATTTCCTGCTTTTCTAGTGGAAGAAATTGTTTCTCTTCCCTCTCTCTTTGAGTAGCTATAATCTTCATAGGTTTAGGGACTATGCAGAGCAAATTCCCCAAAGAAGACCTTTAAAAGAAGGTTAAGGGAAAAGAAAAGGTTTCTGATGGAACTCTCCAGGGAAAAGGAGGCAGAGTATACATTTCTATGTGTGTCATTGTGGTTGAAGTCTAAATAAAAGAAAAATAAGAAATATGATAAAGTATAAAGAAAATAATTTTTAAAAACTAAAAAAAAGAGAAGTAGGGGAAAGAGAGAGAAATAAAATATCACCTGCATGACCAAAGACCTCTAATTAGTTCTATATATACTTACATAATTATGTGCAATTACTGCATTACTTCAGGAATCACCTAAGCAACTAGTTCTACCAATCAAGCTCAACAGCTGCTGTGTAATATATAGTTTTAAAGAGTTATCTAGGGGACACTGAAATTAAGTGACTTTCAGTTGATCAACAAGCTAATAGATGGTATTTGAATACATGTCTATCTATCTATCAACTATGCTATGCATACTTTTCTGTGGTAACATAAGATATTATAACACTGAAATAAGTTATATCTAATAAGTTCATCAGTGGATATTGTTGTGTATAGGCATTATACTTTTCCCCAAATTGGATAGATTTTATCTATCTTTCTATCTATCTATCTATCTATCTATCTATCTATCTATCTATCTATCTATCCATCTACCTATCTACCTATCTACCTATCTATATGTGTACATAAACACAGTGAGGCTGGATGTTCCCATTCCAAAGCAATTTCTTTTTTTAATTATTTTAATAACAAATTTCCACAAGTTATCCAAAGATAAATAATCCATATTGTCTCCCTCCCTTCTCTCCTCCCTCCTCCCAGAGCTGACAAGTAATTCAATCTGGGCTATATATGTATTATCATGAAAAACATATTTCCATATTATTCATTTCTTTAAATGAATAATCTTATAAAACCAAAAACCCAAAACATACCCAAATAAACAAGCGATAAATCATCTGCTTTCATCTGCTTTCCTACTCCAATGGTTCTTTCTCTGGAAGTATAGAGCATTCTTTTCCATAAGTCCCTGAGAATTATCCTGGATAATTGTATTTCTCTTAGAAGAAAATTCTATCATATTTCATAGTTCCATAATATTGCTGTTACTGTATAAAATGTTTTGCTAATTCTTCATTTTCACTCTGTGTCATTTCATGTAGGTCTTTCCAGTTCTCTTTGAAATTATCCTGCTTATCATTCCTTACAGCACAATAGTATCCCATCACCATCATATACCACAATTTGTTCAGCCATTCCCCAATTAAGAAATACCCCTTTAATTTCCAATTCTTTGCCAATGCAAAAAGAGCAGCTATAAATATTTTTGTACAAACAGGTCCTTTCCCATTTTGTTTTTTCTCTTTGGGATATAGATTTAGTAGTGGTATTACTGAATCAAAGGGTATGTTTTGTTTTGTAGCCCTTTGGACATAATAACTATTGCCCTGTAGAATGGTTGGGTCAGTTTGCAACTCTGCCAGTAATACATTAGTATCCCAGTTTTGCCACATTGACTCCAACATTTATAATTTTCCTTTACTGTCATATTAGCTAATCTGATAGGTGTGAGGTGTACCTCAGAGTTGTCTCAATTTGCATTTTTCTTATGAAGAGTGATTTAGAATATTTTTGTATGATTATCCATACCTTTTATTTCTTCAGTTGAAAATTACCTATTCATAAACTTTGACAATGTATCAGAGAATGATGTGGATTCTTATAAATTTGACTTACTTCTTTATATATTTAAGAAATGAGACTTTTATCAGATAAATTTGTTATAATTTTTCCCCCAATTTGTTGTTTCTCTTCTCACCTTGGTTACATTGTTTTGTTTGTAAAATGAAATATAATTAAAAGAATTCATTTATATCTTACAGTGTTCTCTATCTCTGGTTTTGTCATAAAGTCTTTCCTTCTCCATAGATCTGACAGGCAAACTAATAATCTACATTCCCCTAACTTACTTATAATATAACTCTTTATGTTTAGGTCATATGCCCATTTTAAACTGGCATAGGGTGTGAGGTAATGACCTGAACTTAATTTTTGCCATACTTTTTTCCAATTCTCTCAGCAATTTTTTTTGTCAAATAGTGAGTTCTTATCCTAAAAGTTGGGATTTGGGCGTTTATCAAACACTAGATTGCTAAGGTCATATACCCCTAATCTATCTATTGATCCACAAATCCGTTTCTTAGCCAGTACCAGATTGTTCGACGAATACTGCTTCATATTACAGTTTAAGAACTGGTACTGCAAGGTCACCATCCTTCACAATTTTTTTCATTAGTTCCCTTGATATCCTTAACATTTTATTCTTATAGGTCTATTATTTTTTTTCCTAGGTCTATAAAAGAGTTTTTTGGTAGTTTGTCTGGTATGGCACTGAATAAGAAATTTATTTAATAAGATTATCAATTTTACCAATTTAGCTTGGCCTACTCATGAGACATTTTAATTTCTCCAATTGCTTAGATGTAATTTTATAAGTGTTTGGTAATTGGGTTCATATAATCCTTGTGTTTGACATGGAAAATAGATTCCCAAGTATTTTGTGTTGTCTAGAGTGATTTTAAATTGTTTCTCTTTCTAACTCTTGCTGCTGAGTTGTGTTGGAAATATATAGAACTGTTGATGATTTATATGGGTTTATTTTGTGTACTGAAATTTTTCTAAAGTTCTTATTTCAACTACTATTTTAGCTGATTTTCAAGGAATTTCTAAGTATATCATCATGTCATCCTCAAAGTGATAGTTTAGTTTCCTTATTCCCTACTGTAATTCATTCACTTTCAGTTTCTTCTCTAATTGCTAAAACTATCAATTCTAGTACAATATTAAATAATTATGGTGATAATGGACATCCTTGCTTCACCTCTGGTCTTACTGGGAAGGCTTCTAAATTATCCCTATTGCAGATGATACTTGCTTATGGTTTTAAATAAATACTATTTATTATTTTGAGGAAAGGCCCTTTTGTTTCTATGCTTTCTGGTGTTTTAATGGATGTTGTATTTTGTCAAAGACTTTTTCTGAAAATATTGAGATACTCATGTGATTGATTTCTTTTAATTTAATGATTAATATGATATTTATGATGATAGTTTTCCTAATATTAAACCATCCTTATATTCCTGGCATAAATTCTACCTGGTCATAGTGAATAATTCTTGTGATATATTGCTGTATTCCCTTTGCTAATATTTTATTTAAGATTTTTGCATCAATGCTCATTAAGGAAATTTGTCTATAATTTTGTTTCTCTGGTTTTGGTCTTCCTGGCTAAGGTATCAGGAACATATTTGTGTCATAAAAACAATTTCGTAATGCTCCTTCTTTGCTTATTTTGCTAAATAGTTTCTACATTAGAATTGATTTTTTATTTAAATGTTTGATGGAATTCACTTATGAATCTAATTAGCCATAGGGATTTTTTCTTGGGGAGTTCATTGATGGCTTGCTTAATTTCTTTTTCTGAGGTAGGATTATTTAGGAATTCTGTTTCCTCTTTGTTAATCCAGGTAATTTATATTTTTGTAAATACATCGTCCATTTCACCTATATTCTCAAAATTGTTGTCATATAATTGAGTGAATTAGCTCCTAATGATTGATTTAATTTCCTCTTCATTGGAGTGAAATAAGCCTTTACATTTTTGAAATTGGTAATTTGATTCTCTTACTTCCTTTTTAAAATAAAATTAACCAATGTACTATTTTATTTGTTTGGGGATTTTTTTAGATCCAATCCCTAGTCTTATTTATTAGTTCAGTAGTTCTTTTACTTTCAATTTTATTAATTTCTCCTTTGATTTTTAGGATTTCCAACTTAGTCTTTAATTGGGGATTTTTAATTTGTTTTTTCTAGTTTTATTTTTAAATTAAATTCCCAATTCATTGATCTGCTTTTTCTACATTTTATTTATATAAACATGCAGGAATATAAATTTTCCCCTGAGGACAGCTTTGCCTGTATCCCATAAATTCTGAGGGATAGCTTCTTGGGGAGGATACAAGATCAGAATCCCCTTCATTTTTAAAATGCCACAAAATTAATATAGGAGTGGAAGAACCAACAAGGAATCAGACAGAAACAACTTACAAGAAAAGAAAGACTTTAAAGGTAGGCAGAGAAATCTTGGGTGCTAGAGTGACAGGGGAGCATAATCAGCAAGACTATAGCAAGGATTAAAGAGCTAGCGAAGAGAAAGCCATTCACTCCTAGCCCACATCTGCTGTCCTAGGTTTGGAATCTAAGTCCTAGCCAACATTCAGACTCTGAAAACCTGCCTGGGCAAATAGAGGTCCAAGCAAACCCACACCCTATGAGGATACAAACCTGTGGTGAAATCAGGAATCCTAGCCCAGGGCAGTCTGTGCTTTAGTGGGCTGATCTGTGTGGGTTCAGAGAAAGCCAGGAGTCCCAGTCTGAACCTTTGGTGAGGACATAGACCCTAGCTTAGTTGGTTGACCCAAGGCAGGTCTGGAGCTTTTTTCCAGGGGCTCAGGGCAGAGCTCCAAGACAGGACAATCAACTTTGTGCCTGACTGGATCAAGTACACAGTGAGACTAAAAACTTCTGCCTAAAAACTAAGCCTGAGGCTAGAATTTGATCAGCTCCCAACCTGATCAAGTTCAGAGTGAGAATAAAAGCTTATGCCCAACCCTGAGGCAAGTCATTAAGCTATCAGCATCTCAAAAAAAAATCCAAAATTTGAATCAGTATTGGGAGGAAGACCTCAGAGCTCCCAGGCCTCAGGCCATCATACCACCTTGGAATAACTGGTAGAAACCCTAAAAAATAAGCTAAGGGAAGCATCAAGTACTGAAGTTTAAGAGGGTTACATAACCTCCCAGAAAACAGAGCCTACATACAAAAAGGTAGGGAAAATGAGCAAACAACAAAATAAGCATCTAACTCTAAAGAATTTTTATGGAGACAAAGAGCAAGGTATAGACACAGAAGCAGACAATGAAAGCAAAGCAAACACATACAAAGTCCAAAAGAAAAATATGGATTGGATACAGATTCTGGAAGACCTTCAAAAAACAATTAAGAGAGTCAGAGGAAAAATGAGGAAGAGAAATTAAAGCAATACATGAAGAAATGGTCCAATTGAAAAAGGAGAAACAAAAACGACAGAAGAAAATCAAGTCTTAAAAATCAGAATTGACCATAAATTTTGATATGCTGTCTCCTCATTGTCATTCGCTGCAATGAAATCAATCATTATTTCTATGATTTGTTCTTTAACCCATTGATGTTGAAGAATTACATTATTTAGTTTATAATTAATTTTAATTTGCCTTTCCATGAGCCCTTTTTGATTATAATTTTTATTCCATTATAATCTGAAAAAATTGTTTTTATTATTTCTGCTTTTCTGCATTTGGTTGTCATGTTTTGTCATGATGGCAAACCTATGGCATGTATGCCATAGAGGGCATTCAGAGTTCTCTCTGTGGGTACCATCACCTGCCAGACTTTGTTACTAGAAAGGTAGAGGGACTCAGGCCACACTGTTCCCTTTCCCCTTTCCACTCCACCTGAGGACATTTTCTCTCATTGTCTGCCCCTCTGCTCAGCAGCTCAATGGGAGTGCTTCCTTCCTCCCCAGTCTAGGGTAAGGTGGCATGGTGGGATGGGGTGTTGTGCTCAGTCTTGCTTATACATGGCATGCAGTCTCTAAAAGGTTCATCACTGCTGCCCATGGTCAGTTTTTGTATATATACCATGTGCTGCTGAAAAGAAGGTATATCCTAAGCAATTTCTTTTTAGTGTCTTGGCAGTGCACTAATTCTTTTCAACTAGTGATGAAATTCTAATGACTCTAAATAGTAAATCCTAATGGAAACTCTTGGTGCCAAGACAAAATTTACTTCAGTACTTCTATGAAAATGTAACTTCAGTGGTATGGAAAATCATTCAGCCAACACAGAGAACACCACTAGAGTTTAGTAGATAATCCTCAGGAGTTGCTAGGACCTGGAAAATGCAACTTTCTTCAACTAACTGGATAGTGGATATCAGAATGTATCTAAACTTTTCCTTGGAAATCAGACATGCAATCTACTAACAGACTTACATCAAGGAGGAAATATACTTTTGGGGAAAATTAGATTTAACTTTATTTACTTCAGTTCTAATGCTCTCAGGGGAAAAGAATTAAACAGTGAAAGAATGTAATGATCAATCACTAATTCCAAAGGATCAGTGATGAAGAATTTTATTCATCTCCTGAGAGAGAAATGATGGATTCAATATGTAAATTGAGACTTTGTTTTTAGGATGGCCAAGGTGAGTATTTTTCTTTAATTATCCATATTTTATAAGGATTTTGTTTTTTATCTTTTCTTATTAAAGGAGAAAGAAGAAGAGTAAAATGCTTATTAATTTAAGAAAAAGAATGAGAAACAAAATAAAAACAGCAGCATATCGAAAAAACTCAACAATGATAAAATGGTACCCATCCAGATTATGGTGACTTTGTTATTCCTGGAAGTTATTCTGCTATAAAAAATAATTCAAATTAATGTATTTATTTGTTAACATTAAATACAGTATGATTTCCCATTTTGGATAAATCCAAAATGATCTGAAGGAGGAAAATATATGGAGGATGAAAATAAATTATATTGGCAATTTATTTCCTGCTCTTATGACTCATGATTTCTGCTTAGTGTCAAAATTCTAACATTCATCAAACATAAGGTAGATTGGAAGGTGCTAATGAAGTAAAACTGATTATCTCGGTAAATTCAGTATTGAAGATATGATTTTATCTTGGAAGCAACCGGATATCACATATTATTTAATGTAAGCTCTCTTGTTTTCTAGTTAGTTCTCATGTATGCCTTTTTCCTTTATAATATATGAAAGCACAAATTTTGTCTCAGCTTAGCCAAATCAGCTTTTTGTCCCATGCTTGATGACAACTCTGACTTTCACTGAAAAGATTTATGCTCCAATTCCAATTATTCTCAATTTCTAAGACTGTTATTTCATAAGAAGAAATGCTGCAAAGAGCAAAGGACTAGCATATAACATAAATGAGACAAAGTAGCAAAGCTAATGAAGAAAATTCTTGAATTAATATAATTTAAGATGCAGTTAAACTCTTTTCACTCAAATTAAGTGAAATTGAAAAATTATATTAGAAAGCATTGGATTCTTTTCTTCTATACACAACATATCAAGTCTATCCACAGCATTAAAACCAAAATGCTACATTAATTTAGTGCTAAATATTTCCTTTACATCTTTAATAGCCCTCAGAAGGAAAACACAAATGGATTTCAGCAGTGTGGTGTTAAATCATTTATAGAAGACCTATTTCTGCATCAGATATTACAGTAGGACACTGCTAGCAAGTTAACAGACCTGGGGGCTACAGCAGACACTGAGAAAATGATGGTAAGCAGTTCACACACTCAGGAGTACACAAAAGCCAAAGTTACCACAAATACTATTTTTAAAAGACAAGCTACACAGCACTTGACAAGACTATTCAACACTCACTGCTTCAGGTGCTAATTTTCAAGTATGACTATAAACATCTTTTTTCCCTATGTGTTCTCAATTAGATGAAGAAAAGTCACAATTTCCTACAATAATAGATATTTTGTTTGTTTTTCTTCCCTTTTTTCTTATAAAGAGGATGATGAAGTAAATTATTTATATGGCTGGCATTCTAATAAAAATAGTTTTAATCAAAATAATTATGTCTATGAACCTTTCTAAAGGCAATTAAGCAGGACATACAGAACAACTCTCACATATCCCTGCTTCCCCTTTTGACAGACCTGTGTAAAAATGCATCAAGAAGATGCATCCACTCAGAGTTCACAGTCTGAAAGGCAATGTCTGTGGTTCTCCTCCCTTCCCTGCCCCACAATTTATATTCTCTTTTAGGGGGGAAAAAGAGTTTATTTGCTGCCCTCAACACAAATCTTGGAAGGTAGGAACAATAATTTAGGGGAAAACATCAAATTAAAGAATATGTGCAAAAATATATTTGGTTTTTATGAATGTCTTCAGAATGCCTACTAAAGAATAGTGGCATATGATGAGATTAGAAAAGGCACTTGAAAATACATTACGGTGATGGGCTACCACAGGAGAATAAATGATGCTGGTTTTGGGTACCTGTCAATTTATATTACAAATATAAATGAGAAACTTCTTTAGACTTCTCATAAAATAAAATGACTCTGCATATATCAGCACATACAGAAACTGGGTTACCTTAAAAACAGGAATTTTAAAAAATATATGTGGAGTTGTATGCTTGTTTAAATAAACAAAACATACTTAATCACCTTTATTGATTCCCCATCCTTAATATGTATAAACTCATTCACTACATTATGAACTGAAGAAAGGAAATTTTTTTTAGCATATCACATACATGTATATCTTAGTGATTGAAAGAAATCTAATAAAAACATAGGTATGCAAGCAAATATATGTGAAAGGATTGTTGCTTCCTGAATTGCCCTCCTCTTTATAGTTAGACTGATCGATCTACAACTTATTCCATGCGTGTTCCAATCAGAGAGTTACTGAGGCAAATAGAATTCAGAACATGTGGCTGGCAAATGTTTCAAATTCAGGTTTTCTTGATTCCCAAGCCCAGTTCTCTATCTACATTGTCACATTTAGTGTACATTGATTTGTCTTTCTAACTCATCTCTTGTTGCTATACAACACGTATCAGTTGATAAAGACACCTATATATGTATATGTTGAAATGTATGTTATTTAAACAAATTATTATTCATTAAATTAAATTTTATGATTTATTAAATTTATTGGATTTAAATAAAATGTTATTATTATTAACAAATTAAAAAATAGATTATTTTTATTGCACAGCACATAATAAGTTTGTTTTACATCTCTCCAGCTTCTATAGCCATCCCTCTGGATTTCACCGATCCATTTTATGAGTTCCCTTCTTTCTTTCTCCCATGAGAAATCCATGGCAACTCCACCCATTTCCTTTTCTCTGACAGCCTGTCATTGATGTTTAACCATGCTGGAGAGATCTGTAAATTCACCTGTTCCACTTTGTAGCAACAAAATAGCCAGATGTTCTCTTTAAGTGGAATATGTCCTAAAATATATCCTTAAATGAAACAACTCCATTTAAATCAGCACATCCAGTCAAGCACAATCACCAAAGTTACACTACTTTCTCCCTAAGATGCATTTGGACTTAAGTTATATAATTGGAGTCCATTAATGATAGCCCTGGAAGAAATGGAGATATTCAAAGTCTCTAAGATAAAGGGAGGGGAAATTCATTACCAAAAATGGTAACCAACTCTATTTTCGGATTGTTCTAATTGTCCATTTGTCTTTATATTGAACCAAAATATGCCTCCTTCTATGCATTGGCCCTATTTCTGTGCTCTGAGACCACAGAAAACTGTTTTGCACTCGATGTAACCACAGAAATAGACATTTTTACACTGATCATCCCTGCTTAAAATATAATACCCTTTGGAACTTTTATTAACACTGCTAAAATTGCAATGTACAATGGAACATTTATATAAGTAAATGTTTATGGGCACACTAAAAAGGGCTTGTTAAGCTATGTGAGTTGTATAGTATGTTGTGGAGAGTCACCACTAAGTCATTCATTAAGCATGTATTTATTAAATACCTTCTACATATCAGCCATGATGCTATGCACTGAAGCTATAAAAAGTGAATAGCCAGTCCCTTCCATCTAGGAATTGGCATTCTAAAAGAAAAATACAACATGCATATATAGAGTGAAAACTGTATGTAATAGATATAGAAATTGGACAAAAAGGAGTTTCTGGGAGGAGGTCATAGGGAATTGGTAGGATCATGCCTGGAGTCCACAGGTTATTGTCATTTGAAGAGTATTTAAAGGAAGCTAGGAATTCTAGGAGCTTATGGTGAGGAAAAATTATATTTCCCAAATGTAGAAAAGGCTTTGCAACACTATGGAGATGAGAGATCATATGCAGCACCAATAGGATCTGGTTTATAACAGGCCCTTTATACTATAGAAAGAGAGCAAAGTAGTTTGACTGGAAGAAAGTGTGTGAATTAGAATTATGTGAAATAAATCTTGAAAGATAACCCAAAGTCAAAAGCCAAAAAGCAATTTACCCAATATATGGTGGCTCAGATCTGAATTCCTACTATTGGTAAATCTTAGGCTTTGGAATGAGACTGGTAGATCACTTAGTAAACATTTTGACCCTAAGTTTGCCAAGCTAACTAATTATATGCAGAAAGTCTGGCACCAAAATGGTGAGCTCCCAAAGAGAGGAGCCACCAGGTAGCCATAAGAAGGGACAAACTGACTCAGGTTAGAAACACAGCAATGATATAGCTCTCGTGCCAATCAATAGTGAGACTGGCCTGTGAATCACCTGGAAAAAAACTAGTTTCAAGATGGAAGAAAGAAAAAAGAAGGTTGAGGAGCAGTCTCTTTCCTCAGGAACCAATATCTCCACCAACATATGCTTATTTGATAAAAGCATACATATAACTCAACTACTATCCCAGGGTGTTGAATTGTTTTTTATTGTTTTTTTTTTACACTCTGATTCTATTTTTTAATACATTACCAATTCTAAACAATTTACTGTGATTTGCAGATGTACTAAGCTTCAAAGTGACCATTCCTTTGGTCATTCAATCAGGCTGGCAATCTCAGAATAATTCTTGAATGTATTTTCTCGCTCACCTCTCTAGGGCCTCTTCTCTTTTGAGTGTCTCCATTTTATCCTTTATATAGTTTAGCCTACTCAAATCTACCATTTACCTTTCTAGAGCCCCTCTGGTTATACGAAATGCTGGAGTAAAAAATGTGATGTTTCTGCAACTGGGGGAAAAGAAGTGATCAAACTGGGTACCCAGAACTAGCAACCCATAGGTCTACTTTACTATGTCTACTCTCTACATGTTTATCCAGAACCACTTTGACAAACCAAAAAGAAAAAACACATACATACAAAGGAAGGCTATATCAAACATTATTCTGGAACAAATCAATTTTTTATAGTTATTTAATTAACAGAGGCATAATGTCTATTGATATAAATAGTATTTAATTTAGGAGAACAAATTGTAAATCTTTCAAAAAGATGACTTCAGTGCTTAAATTAAAATTATACAATATCCAAAGAACCATACATTTATGTATGTATAGAAAGTGAAATGAATATGAGGCACAAAGTTCCAAGAATGATCAATTTATTAGCAATTCTAGAAAATGCCAATAAAAAGGCATCCAAGACTCCTTAGCAATATGAGATTCATTAAAACAAATAGCAGTCTTTCATATAATTGTTGCAGTTTTCCAAAGCTGGCTTGCTGAAAGGGGTTTCCAAAATCCATGGTAAGGGGAAAAGGGAGAGTTAGTCAACATCCTCTGGAAAGTCTAGAAAATTCTCATGTATGAAAGTCCCTGTCAGTAATCTCCTACACCAGGGTGCTTATGACTAAGGAGAATATCTCTTGAAAGGGTCAATTCATCTTCCTTGACATCCCTCCACTCTTCTAGGGTAAAGCAGATTGAGTCCATGCTGTAGCACAGAGATATAGGGAAGTTAAACTCTTATCAATTCCTACTATTAAATACGAAGGCCTTATAAATTAAATCTCACTTTAATCCATTAATATTTATTCATGTGATAAGATACAGTTCCCAATAAATAATAATTAGATGGTATAAAAATGAAATAAAATAGATATCAATTTTCAGATTCACAAAGGGACTTCATAGGCCACCAAGTCCAAATCCTCATTTTACAGAAAAGGAAGAAGTAGAGGAAATGAAAATATTTTCAGGTAATAAGTACTAGCTCAAGGTATGGACCCAGGTTCTCTGACTCTGAATCCATTTCTATCCCTACTATACTAAGATTTAATTCTAGAAATTACATAGTTTAATTTAGTTTTTATATTAAGCGAAACAAAACATGAAGGCCTATATTCATCAAAGGTCTTTCTAGATCACAGATTATATTTAATACCGTGGTAAAATGGAAGAGATATTTTCTAGAAGGTAAAAGTGTTTAAATATGATATTGTGTGGAGTACACATAGCAAAGTCTTCTAAATGAGATCCATTACCTACAAGAAAGTTCAGCCTAAGAATCCTTTTTTAAAAAAGTAAATAGACTAAGAATAGTTATTATGCATATCATAATATCCAATCAGATGTATAAATTAGAACCCCAAAATCCAAGACATGTTACAAAAGTACAACCAGATAAACCCAGAATTGAATAGCAAAAGGAGACTACTCTCAACTACCTTTGGAAAATGGTGCATAATTTTTATATCTTTTTTATGTGAAGATCTATCTCTTTAGCCTCAGTATTATACAGTGTGGCTGAGTCATTGAACACTCCAATCTCCAAAAAGAAAATTATATCATTACATAAAGTTGGAATGTTCATTTCAGTCTCAAATTAAATTTCTAAAATTTACTTATTCACATGTTTATATTTTACTTAAAAGAAATAAAGAAATCATTTAAAAATCCTTTATAATACAGATTTTGGACTAACTAGCCTCTTTTACTATTTCATAAAACAGGAGTCCTCCATCATAGGCTTTCTGTTGATGACACTGCACTTTATTTCACATTTCAGTCAAATAGCATTAAGACACTCTCAGTGATTTCTTTTGGTGAAGTGATGTTAAAACCTGGCTAACAATCAATTGCCTCCAGCTTAATTCTGACAAGACAGAAATAGTCCTCCCTCAGATGATTTTTTTCCTCATCATACAGATGCTTCTCTTACTTGATTTTTGGATAGCTAAATTGAAGGCAGTTTACTACTGTAGAGGTTTGTAACATTTTTTTTCATTTTTTTTTCTTTTTCGTAACAGTTCCAAACAAACTCAAGCAATGAATTTCATATCTGACAATACAACAATGATTCCTAAATATTTGTTGGATACTATTCAACAGCACTCTGTGTTATGAGTGTTCTGCTTTCCCAATCACAGGATCGCAGCATAAGAGGGGTGTCCCACACCCCAAACTTCAGTTAAAGTCCTTGCAAGATGTTCTTTGTCCAAATATCTTTAGCAGTTAAGGATGTCTCTTTGACAAAAAATGACCAATTAACTCCTACACACTGCTATCAAATTCATCAAAGATATGAACAAATATAACATAATATAATCAACTTATAAATAGTTGAGTTCTAGCTACGGAATAAAATTAGATGGTAAAATATAACGGGATTGTTTGAAAGAATTAGAATATATATCTATATTTATGTGAGGTGATTATTAACAAGGATATTCCAACAAATTCTTCAAAAGATAAGTTTTGGGAACCCTCTTTAAAGTTTGATTGATTCAGTAACCCAACAAAAGAAACATTCTCACCTGGTAAAATTATCAGCTCATAAATCATATTGGTAGTTACAATAATTGTATTTTATTTATTATGTTAAAAAATTCCCATTACTTTAAACCTTTTTTAAAATTTTTTAGTTCCAAATTCCTTCCCTCTCATTCTTCCTCCACTACTTGAGAAGGAAAGAGATATTATATCAAGAATATATGTGAAGTCATACAAGAAACTTTGATATTAGCAATATGGAAAAAAAATTAAGTGAAAAAAAGTATCTGTATCAGTTCTCTCTCTAAAAGTGGATAGCATTTTTCATCACAGGTCTTTTGGAATTGTCTTGGATTACACGTCTTGGCCAAAAGTGCTAAATCTATTACAATTGATCATCATACATATTGTTGTTACTATGTACAATGTTCTGCTCATTTCACTTTGTATCAATTCATTTAAATCTTCTTAGGTTTTTCTGAAACCATCCTGCTTATGACTTTTATAGCACAATATTATTCATCAAAATCATATATTACAATTCCTCAATAGATGAGTATCTCCTCAATTTCCACTTCTTTACCATCACAAAAAGAGCTACTATGAACATTTTTGTACACACAAATTTTTAAATATTTTTAATCTTTTTTATTTTTAACTAAAAATCTTTTTTTAAAATCTCTTCAATATTTAGACTTGGTAGTGGTATTGTTGGATCAAAGGGTAAGCAAAGTCCTTTGGTGATATTTTATTGGTAGTTGAATTAACTAGGGTTGGGGTGTGTGAGACACCTCTCTTGGAACAGGATAATAGAGTTGGAGCATAAGGGACCAAAATATAGTTTAGGACTTCTAAACATGTAATCCATGAACTTGCTTTTTGCTTGTTTTTCATATTATGTTCAACATAATTGACTTTTTGTATCCCTATGTATTTTTATGTATTTAAAAACATTCTGGGGTATATGGAGTTTACCAGACTACTAAAGGGGTCTATGATACAAGAAAACAGTTAAAAACCTCTGATCTAGTACAACTACCTTCCTCCCCATTTAATATATTTTTGAAGAAACTCTGAGTAAGACTCTGAGAGGTTAAAGGACTTCCCTGAAGCCACACTTTAAAGAGTTTACATTAAAAATTAAAGATTTAGAATCTGAATACAGGTTCTCAGACTAAAATTTAATCAGCTTTTCTTTATACTGCATTGTCTTTCTGATAATCTAGGAAAGTCACTATCAGACTAATATAGTCACTTTTATGGTGGTTTCTCTGTAAAATAATATGATTTAAATCTTGGGGATATTTTGGTCAAGGTTCCTATAGAGTGGAAAAACCTGAGCTCCTTAGAGGGGAAAATGATTTGCTCAAATTTAAATAAATTTTTGGTAGAATTAGGACTTGCTTTGGATGGAATAGAACATGTTCCCCTCTCTTAATTTAGGAAGTTATGTTGCTGGAGTTGTTATTTAATGAGGAAAACTTGTATTCCATAAGCATTAGAGGAAGCCATTGGGTATACTTAAACAAAACCAACAACAACAACAAACAACAACAACAACAACAATACCATTTAATCACATTTCAAGAAAGGGGTGGTTGATACATATTATTTTATGATGTACTACACAGCAAATTTTATGTCTTATTGAAATTCTCAGTCTCTAAGGTCACATACTCAGTTGGTTCCATTTATACAGAACTCCTATCTGAGAGAATATAGGTGAATTCATTGCAAGCTCAATAATCCGTAATAGCAACCAGGTTAAAATAATAATATAAAAATGCTCAAAAATATATCTGTATTTAGAAAAATCTTTATACATGGCACAATTATTAATTTCCCATTTTGCTGTTAAAATATTTTCTTATTCTAAAGCATTTATCATTTGGTCAATTAGGCAACTGCTTCATCTTTTTTTTTATTTGTTTTGTTTTGCCATAGTAACTTAAATTAACTGTTTACAAAGAAAAAGGTATGATGGGATTGTTAAACTGCACCAATGGAGCAGGTAGCCATGCAGATGAAATCAAGGGTCCTTTATATATTGAAGAAGTTCAATTGTTTATACCTAAATAAAATTCAAATTCTTGGCTTATTCTTCAAACTCTAAACTCACTCTTGAAAGAGGATTTTTTTTTTTCAAAAAGATACTGAAAATGATTTGAGAATCAAAAGGAATATCAGACTTAATGTGCACTACATTGGTTAACAAAATATTTGCAAATTCAACAGCCTCAAAGCTATAACAGGAACTTATTAAATATTAAACAAAATAACAGATGGAATATATGATTAAAAATAAAGCAATTGCAACAGTTCAGTCTATAAATTTTTAAACTTGAATTAATCTCTCTCCAAATTAGATTTTTGGTTCACTAAAGAAAAAGTTTATGTGATAAGATGTAAAATAAACAACAAACAAACAAAAAAAAAAGATTTATTCATTTGTATATTAAAAGTACATTGCCTAACCAAATTCTCTGTCTATCTGTCTGTCTGTCTGTCTCTCTCTTACTCAAATTATTGGGGAGGTTGGGAATACTACTTGACATTTTCATTCACTTTCTTCAACCATCTGTATATATTTCTGCCACCCCTTTAAACTCTTAAGAGGTATCCTTGTTTTTTTGTTTTGTTTTGTTTTCTCCCAGTAATCACTTTAAATGTTTGGACCTTAAAAAACAAACAAACAAAAGAAAAGTTCTTACTTTGCCTTAAATCCTGTTCTAAGATGGAAGAGTGGTAAGGGATAGACAATTGAAGTTCAGGGACTTGCCCAGGTTCACACAGCTGGGAAGTGTCTGAAACCAATTTTGAACCAGGATCCTCCAACTCCTGGCCAGGCACACTACCACTGCTCTGAATTTTACCAGCCAAATTAGGAATATGTTTGTCCTCTGCAACAGAACTCATCTGAATAAATTTGCCAACATAGAAATCATGTTCTTTTGTAACCATCAACTAGATAGACACAGGGATTAAAAGATTTACTACATGGTTTTTCAGTTTTCTTAATTGACTGATATACAAAGTTTCAAATGGCAAGAGGTATTGCATGGCATGATGAGTAAAAAAATAAAGACTCTTATAGATGATCTTGTCATCCATTTCAGTATTTTCTAAGACAGTGTCTCAAGTGATCTTCATTGCAAACCCGTAAGCTAGTTGCTGTTATTGCCATGTAAACATCTGGACATTAAGGGGGCAGAAATGTTCAATGAAAAGTCATAATAAAGTGGGCAGAATAGTAACTTTGAGCTCAAAGGACTCCAATCCTAACATAGCCACTTACTGCATGCATAATCTGAGGCAACCCCTTTAAATTCTCTAGTCTCTTTTTTCATCTGCATATGAAGACATTGAACTAGAAGTGAGATCACAGAGCTAGTATCTGAGAAGTTTTCCATGCAGTTCTTTCTAAAATCTGCTGAGATTTGCTAATGTGGTAGTCAGTCAATGAACAATTTTTCATTAAGCAATTACTTAATGTAGTAAGAATTGGAAATACAAGCAATAAAGAAAGGCAGTACTAGCCCTCAGGGAGCTTACATTATAATGGAAAGAGATAAGACTTGAAGGAAGAGTGAATGATATCAGTATAGTTTAGTGAGAAAATACTGCCAGATTTAAGTGTTCTAAAAAAGGAGGCTTGGGGAGGAGTCATCTAATCAGAGGGAGGGTCTGTAAGAAGTAGAGGGTTTATTACAGGTATGAATGCTGGGCATGAAATGACCTGTACAGTATAGTGAATTAATTTAGAAAAGAGTTGCTGTAATGGTATGATTTAGTTTGGATTTAATGTGGTTTGCTTCATTTTTTTTTTTAGATTAGCAAGCTATTGTAGATAATAGTAAAGCAATAGAATTCTTGATATTAACTCAAGAAAAAAGCAATTATATTTTCAAATTTGAAAAAAGGACCTTTTAGCAATGCCAACACAATGCCTAAACAATACCAAGAAAGAGGAAAAAAAATCAATAGATTTATTTCCTCAACATTGACCACATAAGCCATAATGGTAAGAATAGTATTCCCTTAGTAGACATAGCCCTGCCTATGTGAATTTGAGAATATTGTTAATAACTTATCCAGTATCATTTTTCTGTCCTTAAAGAAAGTCCAAGTAGAACCAGAAATTAGGATGGTCTATAAAAATAACTAAAATTTTCCTTTACTCAGATAAACAATTCTGTTCTTGGTGAAGCCAGTGGCAATTGTATAGACTATTATGTATGTTTCTAATGTTGTCAAGCCTTTCATCACATTTAGTCAGTTTAGCTATAAGAGATATATTCAGAAATCGCTAATTCACAACTCAAGGAAACCATAAAAGGTGTGCATTAGCATAATGAACCAAGGCGGAAAAAAAAGAAACATCTTAAATGGGAAAGAGGAGGGGGAAAAAACTTTATCAAATCTAATTTTTTTGTTTATTGTACTTATTTTTTTTATTTTTTTAAACCCTTAACTTCTGTGTATTGATTGGCTCCTAGGTAGAAAAGTGGTAAGGGTGGGCAATAGGGGTCAAGTGACTTGCCCAGGGTCACACAGCTGGGAAGTGTCTAAGGCCAGATTTGAACCTAGGATCTCCCTTCTCTAGGCCTAACTCTCAATCCACTGAGCTACCCAGCTGTCCCTTATTGTACTTATTTTTAATACTATATTTCCATAAGAAGTGATCCATATTTAGAGGTAAGGTTGTAGGGCAAGGGCAATGAATTTAGTAAATCTGAATTCCAACTACAGTTCAGCCAAGTGACCTAGGGACAAAATAACACTAGTCTAGATTATAGTTATTCATCTCTAAAAATAAGAGGGTTAAATTAGATGATTTATCAAATGCCTTCCAACTCTAGATCTTATGATGTTATGTCTTATAGTCTATTGAAAATGATTTGCCTAAATCCTGATTTCTAAGATAAATACACAAATTAATCAGCCTTCTAGGACCATAGTGGTGAATCTATGGCACATGTGCCAGAGGGAGCACTCAGAACCCTCTCTCTGTGCACCATGGACACAGGACAGAGTTTGCCAGAATTCATTACTAAAAAGCCAGAGGGGTGCAGGGCTGAGATACTCCCTTCCACCTTGCCTGAGGAGATTTTTCACATTACCCACCCCTCTAAATGGTTCCCCGTTACTGAAAAAATTAACATAGAGAGGCAAACTAGAGTCAGGGCAACCCAGTAGAAGGAACATAATCATTTCTCCTGGTTCACACTAATAACCCCCTTAAGCAACAACATGGATAAGTAGAAACTGAAACAACTCAATTATTCATGAGTAACAGTAACTATCAAATTGTTCCTACCTATGACTATTAAGGCAATTTTTAAATATGAAGGTTCTTAGAGATTGTTTTTTTTTATATTGCCTCCATTTCAGCATTTACTTTCAAAATGACAGATATGGCATCAATAGAAGTTTCATAAAATAAGACTGGAGCGCCTGGAAGTTCATATGTAGCCTGTACAACAAGTGTGAGGAAAAAAGCCATTAGTAACTATGAAAATGCCTGGATCAAAAGAATCGTCTTGTCCTCTGAAAGTTCTGAAGTTTCCTCTTCCCTGACCTCCTTTGACTTTGCATGGCACTATAACTTCCCATTCCTCTTTCCACATATATTTATCATATAATTTTGTACTATAATTATTTGTGAATATCTCATATCCTGCTAGCAGACTTAAATCCATAAAGGCCAGAACTATAATTTATCTAAAATTTGTGTCTTTGGGTGGTTCTAATTATACTCTCAACACAGGAAGAATTTTAATAAATGTTTGTTATCTTCAACTAAAATTATAATGAAGTGGAGAAATGTGAGCGTTATCTAATAAACAAGTGACATTTAAAACATTTTCATATCTGAACAAATTAAGTAGAAATTCTTTGGGGAAGGAAATGATTCCTGTCCTTTATCAATAAAATGTATCTAAAAATTCATTTCAAAGTATTTAGCTATTCTGCTAAGAAAATGATCTTTGAACTGGAAATTCATAACAATAATAACTAACAGGAGATGAATACTTATGTAAGTAAGTAGTGAGAGCACCTAGCTTTATCATAAATTCAAATTACCAGTTCAAGATGAACAACATCACTCAAGTAATGAAAAAAAATGACTATGATTGATGACACAGTATCATTCATCTTAAAAAGATCATAAAGGCTTCCCAATTGATAAATGGCCAAAGAATTTAAGCAGGCAATTTTCAGATAGTCATATGAAAAATAAATGTTCCAATTCATTATTGATTAGAGAAATACAAATTAAAACAACTTTGAGGTACCACTATTTACCTATCAGATTGGTTAAAGTGACAAAAAGGAAACAAACAAAATGTTGGAGAGGATATGGAAAAATCAGGACACTAATGCACTGACAGTAGAAGTGTGAAATGACACTACCATTCTGGAGAGTAATCTAGAACCCTGTCCAAATGGCCATAAAAATGTGCATACACTTTGAATCACCAAACCATTAATAGGTCTGTATCTCAAAGAGATTAAAGATAGCAGAAAAGAACCTTTGTATACAAAAATATTTATAGCAGTTCTTTTTGTTGTGGAAAAAACCAGGAAACTGCAGAGATGTCCATTAGTTAGGGAATAGCAGAGTAAGTTGTGGTATATGCTTGTAATGTAATACTGTTGTGTCATAAGAAATAACAAGGTAATCACACACACACACACACACACACACACACACACACACACACACACAAAACTTGGGAAGACATATAAAGTGATAAAAAAGTGAAGTGAGCAGATCAAGGAAAATGTTATACACAGAAATAACACTAATGTACAATGACCAACTGTGACTGACTTCACTATTATCAATAAGCCAAAGATCCAGGTCAATCCCAAAAGACTCATGACAAAAAAAAAATGGATATCCACCACCATAGAGTGAACAGTCTGAATACAAATTAAAACACACCATTCTTTATTTCCTCCATGAATTTTCTCTAGAACAAGTAATATATGTCCTCTTTCAACATGATGAACATGGAAGTATGTATTACATAATAATATGTGTACATTCTATATTATATTGCCTGCTTTCTTAGGGAGAGGGGAGGAAAGGGAAGGAGAGAGAATATGGATTGAAAAAATGTCAGAAAATGAATATTTTAAATTGTATTCACATGTAATATAGAAAAAATAAAAATGTGTTAATTTTTTTAAAAAGGATCATAGAGGGGGCAGCTGGGTAGCTCAGTGGAGTGAGAGTCAGGCCTAGAGACAGGAGGTCCTAGGTTCAAACCCGGCCTCAGCCACTTCCCAGCTGTGTGACCCTGGGCAAGTCACTTGACCCCCATTGCCCACCCTTACCACTCTTCCACCTATGAGACAATACACCAAAGTACAAGGGTTAAAAAAAAAAAAACGGATCATAGAGGAGCGGTTAGTGGCTCAGTGTATAGAGTGCCAGGTGTGGAATTGAGAGGACCTGGATTCATATCTAGTTTCATACACTTCCTAACTGTGGGATGCTGGTCAAGTCAATTATCTCCATTTGCTTAGCCCTTGCCTTTCTGCCTGAGAATTGTTATGAAGAGTGTAAGGTTTTTGTTTGTTTGTTTGTTTTTTAAATCACAGAAAATGAGTGACAAATCAAAGGACTTTGGAAGAATAAATGTCCAGATTTTCAAAAAGGATAAAAAAAAACAACTAGAATCATCAAAGGATAGATGAGTGAAATTAATTTCGATACCTAGGAAGCTCAATAAATATTAAATGAAAAAGATTATTATTGATCTCCATGAGTCGGCATGGCTTCATGAAGAATATGTAAGTGGGCTTATGGGGATATTATTGGGGATGTAGACACTAAACAATAACTCTAGTCCAACTATCAATAATATGGAATTAGGCTCTGATCAATGATACATGTAAAACCCAGTGGAATTGTGCATCTGCTAAGCAGGGAGGGGTGTTTGGGGGTTTGGGGGGAAAGGGAAAGAACATGAAAAATGGGGAAATATTCAAAATAAAAAATTTTTAAAAATGAATCAAAGACCTAAAAAAAAAAAAAGAATATGTAAGACCACATTAACCATAGTTACTTTTTGTCAGGGTTTATAGATGAGTAGATCAACAGAATGCTCTAAATTAAGACTGTAGAAAATCTTTTGCCAAAGTGCCTAGTGTTTCTGGCTCCATACTGGCTTATATATAAGAGGATGGAATTGATGTAATTGGATGGTACAATGGATAGAACTATTTTAAAATAAAATATTTAATAAAAATAAAGCAAAAATTTAAGTAAATTATTTAAATAAATTAAAACTATTAATTATATTAAATATTTAATTTAATTAAAAATAAATATTTAAAATAAAACATTTTAAAAAATTTTAAAGATTTTAATTCAAATACTGTTTCAGATACTTACTATTTGTGTGGCCCTGGCCAAATCACTTAACTTCTGCCTTAATTCCTTATCCATAAAATGAACATAATAATTGTACCTCATAAATTTTTTGTGAAGATCACATGAATTAACATATGTAAAATATTTTGCAAACCGTAAGATATATATATATATACAAATACTAGATATTAATACTAATAATAATTTTAATAAACCTACTACTGTCCATAAAAAGGGAATTTGAATGGTGAAAATAATTAAGTTGATTCCATGTAAGATAAACTATCACTTGAACAACCTGTCACATGTAGTAGATTAGAATTCAAAACCTAACTAAGCCCCTTGGATGTTGGAGTTCACAACCTTGGGGAACACTGGGGGGAATCATTAATGGTGCTGTTGAGCAAGGAGATTCAGCAAGAGATTTAAAAAGAGCAGAGAGTACTGATAGAGGGAGGAAGAACTGGACAATCAAGGCAGAAATATGGTAAATTGGTCTCTGGGGAAGTCCTGCCTAATCTGTATCTGGAGACTAAGCACAGCAAGATATACTCAAGGCAGTGTCCATTCTTGGGATAAAATGACTCAACATGAGTCTGTTGGGTATCTCCCTTTTAAAAATTAAAGAAAATCTCATTTTTTAAAAATTTGTTCCAACTTATCCTTTCCTCCTCATGACTGGGTGTCATCTGGTACAAATTTCTGAGTTATTTCTTTTCTTTTATATTGACCTTGTCTTGTTACATAAGGTTATAGTAAACCATGAACCTGCCTCCTTGTGTATATTTTACAATGTAGGAGTTAAAGGGAGATGAAATGAAAAGGAAGATTTTTATACAGGATTTAAGATGGCATAGAGATCACAATCTCTGACCAACTACAAAAAGGAATTTCTTCTCTAACTAAAGGATGGAAGGGGAATAAACATTTATGTAGTGCCTACTACATCCAAGGAACTGTGCTAAATGCTTTTTTTCTTTTTTAATATTTTTCCAATTACATGTAAAAACAATTTTAACATGTTTTCTGAAATTTTTAGTTCTAAATGCTCTCCTTCCATCCTTCTCTCCCCAGCCCCTCTTAAGAGAATTTGATATGCAAAACATATTTCCATTTTGGTCATGATATGGAAGGAGACACACACAAAAAACCCCACAAAGAAAATACAATGAAAAGGGGTGTGCTTCAATGTGCATTCATACTTTATCAGTTCTTTCTCTGGAGGTGAATAGTATTTTTCATTATGAATCCTATGGGATCGTCTTAGATCAACCTGTCTACCATAAGAGTCTTTTTCTCATTAACTGACAAACATACAAACAAAATACAGGTATAACATTGTGTTACCTTAAATTGTTCACTGGAAGAAAATTTAAAGGAAATACAAGTATCATATGTTAATGTGTAGTGGATAGATTACTGGGGTTGAAGGTTGGGAAGACCAATCTTCCCGAGTTCAAATCTGACCTCAGATACTTATTAGTTTGCGGCTCTGGGCAAGTTACTTAACTCTGTTAACTTGGTTTCCTCATCTACAAAATTAGCTGGAGAAGGAAATGACAAATCTTGGCCAAGAAAACCCCAAATGGAATCATGAAGAGTTGACTGAACAATAAAAAAATGAATGAACTAAAAAAAAATTAATAATATTATTGTAAGCATTTTAGTAACCCTGCAAAAAAAATAAAATCAAATTAGTCTGGCAATTTTTCTTTAAAACTCTATGGTAGGGGGCAGTTGGGTGGCTCAGTAGATTGAGAGCCAGGCCTAGAGATGAAGGTTCTCGTTCAAATCTGGCCTCAGACACTTCTAGCTGTGTGACCCTGGGCAAGTCATTTAACCCCTATTGCCTAGCCCTTACAGCTCTTCTGGCTTCGAACTAATATGAAGTATTGGTTCTAAGACAGAAGGAAAGGGTTTAAAAAAAAAACCTATGGTAGTACTTGATGAGCTAGTTCTTTTATTTCTGAATGTTCACAAATCATCTGTTTAAATAATACCATTAATTTTATGGCAGCCTATTTCATATTATGGGAGTGGTTTTTGAGAGTAATAATTGAGCTAGCTAGCTTTTAAAGGGTGCTATTTGAACCATGAATCCTGTTATGAAGTCCTTTCATAATTTTTTCTCACAAGAAGACACACCAAGAAGAATAAAAGTTTGAGTGTGCTGATGATTCTTTTAAATTCATGGGAACTGCTCAATTAATTGTCAATATGTGAGAGTTCAAGTTGAGGACCATATTAACAGAGAAAGCTACAAAGTTACAGACTCAAATAAAATCTAGAATAAAAGTAAAATCAAGTAAGAAAGTTGAAAGTAAAATTTAGTTTGGATGCAAACTCTCAAAATATATTAAAAAGAGCATTTGGAGTTTTTATTCATATTAATCATGGTTTGTCAAAAGGTACTTATTCAGAAACTCTCTCTCTTTTAAAGCAATATTCAGTAACTATAATTCCAAAGAACTGAAGCTATATTTTACATAATTAAAAAAATATTCCAAGTTGAAATAAGATGAGCTGGAATTGAGTAATCAAAATATACTCACATCATCTGTAATATGTCTAAAAAGAAAAGCTTCTAATTTCTAAGAAGAAAAAAAATCTTTATAGAAATTATTGCCAATCTAATATTAATGAACAATGAGTATGAGCTAATGACTTGTTACTTCTCAGTATTTTATTTTTCATGAAAAGATTTAGCACCCATATTTGCATTTAATAAACTAAAACAATAATAAATGAACAATTTAAGATTTAATTGTCTTTTTTCTTAACAACACTTTGAACAAAGATATTTTTCAATATATTTAGTAAATTTACTTTAAAATATATGGGTATTTCATCATTCCCAATATAGTAATTTCCACACATAATATCAGAACATATCACTCCTTCAGTGGAAAATGGTTTTTGTCACCTTGTTGCAGACTGGGTAAGTTTCAAGCTCTTTTGCTCAGATTTTAAATATCTCTACAATTTGGTTCAATGCTACATTTTCAAACTTAGCTTACAAACCTATGAGGCATTTTTAAGCATTATATAGTATTTCCTTTTATATTCACTGATTCAGCTAAACTAATGCCAGAAAGGCTTCCAATAAATACCTTGTCCTTCTTTACCTCTGTGCTTTTGCATGTATAGTAAATTGTTCCCTATACTTAGAGGGTCCTAGATCTTCTCTTCCTTTCTTGAATTCTTATATATCCTTTAAAGACCAATTCAAATGTTATTTCATCCATCAAACATTTCTTGAATCTCCTTATCAATTATGATCTCTTTTATCATAATTCACACAACACCTCTTTAATATACATATTATTGTGCATTACAATAAGCTAATTTTCACAATTGTCAATGGACTGGCTTTGCATATACTGTATATTTGCTAATTTGTTTATATATTGTTTTCCTCAGTGGAATGCAATGTTTGGGAGTTAGGGACTATTTTATTTCTATCTTTTATATTCCTAGTTCTATAGAAGAGTAGTTATTTTCTAATGAAGATGTTGAAAAAATGAAGTTCTGCGAAGTTTTCTTTCCTTAAGAAAAATTCGATATTCCATGAGATCAACAATATTATAACAATAAGAACAAAATAACATGAATACATACACACACATATATACAATATGCATATATATGTGTGTTTATATAGTTCTTTAAGTTTTGCAAAACACTTTACATGTTCTAATTTGATCCTTACAATGACCTAATGAATTTGGTACTAATGCTATTTTGATTTGCAGATAAGGAAACTTCAGCTGAGAGCTTAAGTGACTTGCCAGGTATAAAACATCAATTAAATGTCCAAGCAGAATTTTGACATTCCTTACTGCAGTTTCAACACTTGATCCATCTATACTCTCTTTCCCCTAGCGTCAGGACAAATAAAAGGGAATTGAGTTGAGCTGAACCCTTATCAATATTATAATTATGTTAGTCTTCTCAATTTTCTTTCTTCTTTGTAAGTGACTTAGTATATCCTTTCTTATAAGGGGAAACAGAATAAAACTAAAGAACATTCAAGACCGATAGGGTTTACCTTATCAAGATAAAGAAGCTAAGCTCTGTTTGAATTTCTCTTTTACAAACTTAGGAGTATCTAAAATTTTGTTGTTTGGCTTCTAAGACTCATAATACCTTTTCACTTTTCAATACAAAAGCAAACAAAAACCATTATATAGACTTCTCTCCTCCCTAGACAAGATCCAGAGCCATAAATTTGAGAGTTAATTGATTTAACCACATATGTGTTTATTTAAGTATCTATATGTATAGAGAGAGAGAAAGAGAGGGAAAGAGAGAGAGAGAGAGACAGAGACAGAGACAGAGACAGAGAGAGAGAGACAGAGAGAGAGAGAGAGAGAGAGAGACAGAGAGAGAGAGAGAGAGAGAGAGACAGAGAGAATGGAGATAAAGCCCTTGGGTTCTATGGTTTCATAGCCATACTCAAAACTATGATTCAAAGAACTGTGAAGGCTTCACTGATGGCATTAGAGCATGTATTTCTATATGTACACATTTTCCAGGATCATCTCAATCAATGGTTCACAAAGTTTGATGCTCTATCATTTTTTTCAGATATAAAATAATGCTTTTGTTCTAATATGTAATAAAGTTGAGAGATATAATTCCACAAATGTCTTATCAAAAGCATTAACAAAATTACTTTCATAATTTCTTCTGTGTCTCATTATTTTGGATGGTGGATTTGCTTGTTTCTGCCATTTGGGAATGTATACAGAAAGTGATAAAACATGACCAATAGTTGAGGACTGAACTGAATGTTTCTTGGGGCATGAGACTTATATTTCAACATCCAGTAGAGGGACATATTATATACTCTATAAATGATGTATTTGTTAACAGAAACAAGGTGATGGCCATTCTATTCAGATCCATAGACAGCTGAAGAAATTCAAAGCTCTTTATGAGGAATTTTAGTACTATCATCTAGAGCTCACTACTAAATCTTTGAATGAAAGTGGTATTCCTTTTTAGAAAATAATGCTGCATAACTTGTGAAAGAACATCTACATATCTGGGCATCACTGATATAGACACTGATATGGTTATATTGATAGTGAAGTGTCTGCCTAGATCATCCTATCATCCTTCTCTCTCTCTCTCCCTCTCTCTCTTTGTCTCTCTCCCTTTCTCTCCCTTTCTCTCTTTTTACTCCACCTTCTTCTCTTCTCTTCTCTTCTCTTCTCTTCTCTTCTCTTCTCTTCTCTTCTCTTCTCTTCTCTTCTCTTCTCTTCTCTTCTCTGCTCTTCTCTTCTCTGCTCTTCTCTTCTCTTTTCTCTCTCCCCCCAAAATATATAGATATAGATGTATTTTCAACAATAGAATTTTAAAAGTGATGCTGTTAATTCTATTAATAAATACTTGCTAATTGCTAGTTATTACTTCAAGTAATTTCTGAAAGGACTTTTTAAAAAGTAGTTTAAATGTTGGTAGTAAATGCAAAAGAGATACTTCACTAAAGAGTACATTTAATGAAAATAAAGTAGATTAACCTTTAGCTCTCTTAATGTTTTGGGCAAAGTAGATACAATTATACTATACGCTACACCAGCAAAAACCAAAATGTCACTGTATACTATTTGCAAGTCTAGATTACGGAAACCTATAAAATTTGCAAGACCTTGCCAAGGATAAAGTTTTTTGCCTAGACTCCTTGGTCTTTAATCTGCCCTAAAATTTTCACACAGATAATATTACACTTGTGGTTTAGGCCTTGACAACTGGGCTCATAAATCAATTTCAGATCTTGCATTAATCATCTTCCTGTAATCAGTGGCTATTCAGCACAAATTTACATCTCATTTTTGTTGGCCAAACAGCCACATTAAGGCTTTGAAGCTTATTCAGGCTTAAATGATTATATTCCCATAATAAACACTGAAGTCCTCTCAGGCCAGTTGCCGTGAGCTGCATTAATGATATTCAGTGGAAGCAGAGGCCATCTAAAGTCAATGCCATGTGCACTGTCAATAGCAGGGGCTCCTACAGAGAACAACTGTTTTATTTTTCTGATATCTATTGCTTCCCTCATTGGGGCAGGAACGAAAAGAGGGACGAGAAATCACAGAGGAGCAGCAGACATATAGGCTCTGGGAATTCTATCCATTTCAGATTTCTTCACCTTTAGCTGGTAACCCTTTAAAGTATACTACAAGAAACAAACAAATTAAAAAAAAACAGGAAAAATATTCAAAATGGAAGCATGAAAGTATAGATGTCTTCTCTCGGTAAAGAAAATAATACTGTGATTTCTATACAATTTTACTATTTTTTGCATAATTTTTCATGGTCTGCCACATTAGTTTAATGAAAAGTTAGCCTCAGTAGTCTTGGTACTATAACATATTACATTTACATTTATATTGCATTTATATCAATATATAGATATAGATATATAGATAATGTGTTGCATATGTGTATGTGCACATCTGTGTGTCTATTGTCTATACATATATGTGTGTGTGATGTGCTTTTATATATAAATGTGCAGACATACATATATATTCTGTCCACAAAAAAAAATTGGAAAAAAGCCAGTAATAACTTTCTCTATTAATTAAATAAATATTTCTTTGGACAATTGTTTCCTTAGTTCTGTGAAAATGGACATTAAGTTGATTATATTTTAAAAAAAACATCTTTCTCAACAGCTTCCCTACATGGGGAAGAGTAAATCATCAGAGTCATATTTAGTTCTCTTCCTCTTCTTCTTACATACTCCATTTTCTCCCACTTCACAAAGTATTTCTTTATTCCCTCTGAGGTTTTTGGCTTTAGTTTAGTTAATGGCAGATGGTAAGCAACACCTGATTCTACTTGATCAAGCTCATTCAGCAGTATTTAGTTTTATTTGCTCATCACTCCTATCAAAAACATGTATGAAAAGCTTACCTGCCTTTAACACACAGTCAGGGATGGATTGAAGGAATTAGACCAGGATGAACAATTTTCTCTTTTTCATAGTTTAAATTTACAGTTAAAAATACTAACAGCCCTTATAGACAAGCACAGGAAATGGTCACAGAGAATGAGTTTTTGCCTTACTCTCAAGGTCAAAGCTTAGAGGCTATACATACATCAAATGGAGAAAGTTCAAGGAATTTCTGTGTTTAATATGTGAATCTCTCTCCTGCTTAGTTTAATAAAAAAAAGGTTACCTCCTTTAGGACAGGGTCTTCATAATCCTTTACAGAATTAAAAGTAGAAACCATATCTAAAACAAAAATAACCATATATTCCCTCCATGGTCAAAATATTTATCTTTCACAGACATCATTTGAAAAGTACCAGTTGAGAATCTTTTCAAAGCAAAGTAGGGAAAAATTTAAAAGGTAGATGGGAAATAGGGGTGAGAGAGAGATGACTCTCCAAGGCATTAAAGGAGACATGGTGAAAGCAGAATATCTCTATAAAGGTTTATCCAATGTAACTTGCAAACACAATGCAAACCAGTGTGATATGGCAGCCAAAGGAATGGATACCATCTTGGGCCATATTGATAGATGCAGAATGCCATGAATGAATGATGTTCTAGTCTCCTGGGACTGCACCTTTCTCAGACCACATTGGGTATGCTGAGCTCACCACATATTGAGGATACCAACATGCTGTATAACATGAGAAAGACAACTGATGATGATGACCATTAAGCTTGTGGCAGATGAGAATCAGTTAAATGAACTTGGATGTTTAGCCAAGAAGAGAGAGGTTCTAAAGGAGTCATGATAGTTCTCTTCAAGTATTTGGAAGTGGGGATCGACTTGTCCTCCTTTCTGCAAAGGGCAAGAGTAGTAGCAATGATGAGATGCATATCCCTCTTGAAAGGATGCTGGTACTTCTTTTAATTTTTTTTCTGTCTATTTGATGTGCTATCTGGATTATCTATAGACATATTTAATTTTCCCTTGCTAGTTTTAATCCTCATTACCATTAATAATGAACAGTTGGCAGCAATATATTTTACTTTACTAGGTTTTTTTTATAAATCCTTACTTTCCACCTTAGAATTTATACTATGTATCAGTTCCAAGGCAGAAGAGTGGTAAGGGCTAGGCAATGGGGGTTAAATGACTTGCCCAGGGTCACACAGCTAGGAAGTGTCTGAGGCCATATTTGAGCCAGGATCTCCCATCTCTAGGCCTGACTCTCAATCCACTGAGCTACCCAGTTGCCCCCAGCAATATAGTTTAAAACTACATATATAACATCTTAAAGGTTATATATATATACATATATACATATACAAATGTATATATGTATATATGTGTGTGTGTGAATTGTTCATGTAAAAATAACCTCTTGAATTTTTGTTACTTTGAGGCTTGCCTTTCGCTGATTTCTTTTATTCTTTTCACAGAAAACAATCTTCATGTTAGTATTCTAAATATGCTGTGTATTGGGAATAAAAGTCCAACCAAAAAATGAGTATGATTTTAAATCTGTTGTTGCAAATTTATTTTCCTGAGAAAAGGAACTTACTTGTGTTCTCTCTTACAGATATTGCCCTCAAATAAATAGTCAATTTGGTAAAAAGAATTTTTTATGCCAAAGTGAGAAGGAAAGAATAGGCTGTAGAATTTTTAAAATTAGGTTCTTATAATAGCTACTGGGTCCTCCTCAGGCTTTCAGTTCTGGAAGGGGGCAGGGTTTTGCTGTAAAAATTAATATATGTATATATCTAACAGAGGAAAAAAATACCTCCAAGTCATCGAAAAAGCAATGTTTCAAAAAATGAAGTATCTCTTGTTAGCAAAGAAATTAATTTTAAAAGTTTATTCTATTAATAAAAATTAAATTCCACTCCTCATTTGAAGATCTGAAAGAATTGTCAATACATTAACTCTCCACAGAACAGGGAGCATGATTTTCCAAGCTAATGCCCCTTTCTCTGATCATCACACTATAGACTTTCCTTGACTGGCCCTTTTCTATCAAAGTACTTTTTTTTTGCCTTCTTAGTACAGTATTGCTGACAGAGTTCATTTGTGCAGCAATTCATACACTGTAACTAATATGCCCCAAATGTGCTGGCTTGTGTTTTCCTCATCTCTGATGGCAGAGTATAGCCTTAATTTCTATTATAAGACCATTGCATTTATTATTCCAAATAGTGTAGCACACCATCCATAACAGCCAAGTAAATCTAATAGATGAACAATGATAAATTCTTTCTGCTTTGCTCAGAGACATTTATCAAAAAGGGGAATATCTAAAGATAAATGGACCATCATACAATATACCTCAGTTTACTTAGGTTGCCCTCTTAATGACAGATATTCATTTATATCTGTATTAATTTTACAGCATATATTTAGCATTATAACAATAAAACTACTACCTCAGTGTAAGAAGTTTGATATCCCATTCATGCTCAAAAACAGACCATTGACAGCCATCAGTAAATATATTTGAAAAACAGGAATTCTTCAGTTTGCCAACAGCTAACAGGATTCTCTCTCTCTCTCTCTCTCTCTCTCTCTCTCTCTCTCTCTCTCTCTCTCTCTCTCTCCCTCTCTCTCTCTCTCTCTCTCTCTCTCTCTCTCTCTCTCTCTCTCTCTCTCTCTCTCTCTCTCTCTCCTTGGTCTATCTCTTAGTTTTACTAAGCCTCAATTTTTGAAGGTTCATTTTTGTCTTCCACAGGAAGATAAGTTAAAAATAGGATCTCCTTGTATTTAAAACAGGGATATCATATTATATTAAAGGTAGCATCAGTATCTAGGAAAATGAAAGAAGTCATCAAGATAGAGTAGAAATATCAAGTAAGTGGATATTATATACACACTAAATGAGAAATGAGTGATGATCGAGAATATAAAGTTTTACTGCTTAAACCACCTTAAGTCACATTCTTTCCCCAGATTGACATGTATTAATGCTGACAAAGTTAAATACCTAATAAAAGAGGTACTCAGATTGAGGAGACTCATATATATTAATTAATCTTTTGCATTAAAGTTCTAGGAATTGTCTTTTCTCCCCTCCTTGAACTAGAGAAGACATCATTTGACAAAAAGATACATGTAGATATAAAACTGTCATTCTTTTTTTCTTTTTATCAGTTGTTTCTCTGAAGGTGGATAAATACAAGTTATAAAATATAATTATAACAAGTGAAGAAATTATTTTTCCAAAATAGATGGTTAGAGGGCAGCTGGGTGGCTCAGTGGATTGAGAGCCAGGTCTAGAGATGGGAGGTGCTAAATTCAAATCTGGTCTCAGACACTTCCTAGCTGTGTGACCCTGGGCAAGTACTTAACCCCCCTTGCCTAGCTCTTATCATTCTCCTGTCATGGAATCAGTACACAGTATTGATTCTAAGATGAAAGCTAAGGGTTTTTAAATAATCAAATTAAATTAAATAGATGGTTATAGTCATACATGTAACACTCCTCTTTACTGGTGATCACAAAGAAGAAAGGGAACAGATATTTAAGATGCCTGTTATGTGTTAAGCACTCTGTTAATCACTTAAAGAATATTAACTCATTAGACTCTTAAATTAAACCTGAGAGACAGGTGCTATTATCATCTCTCTTTTACAGTTGAGAAAATTGAGGCAGACATAAGTTAAATGATTTGCCCAGAGTCACACAGCTAGTAAGTGTTGAAAGCTGGATTTGAACTCACTGCCCTGAATTTTTTCCTTGTCCTCTATCCACTGTGCCACCTATCTGCCTCATAACCAAAATTAAATTATAGAACATTGCCCATGGAAAACATTGCTCAGGAAAAAACATATTTGGTTTGGACTATATTCTTTAGGATTAATGAAATATTAGCAGAAAGAGAGACAGCTGTTAAACATTAATAAAGAATCAACTGCAGCTAATAGTACTACAGAGAAAATCAGCTTCTCACTTAAATGATAAGGCAGAAATGACTGTTTCTGTTTTAAAGTAGGTCTTGGATCACTTCTCAATGAGATGATTGGGAAGGAGAAAGCAAGCATAAAGTAAGTATGCAGTTTTCAAATATACTATAGTATAAGACAAAAACACAACATGAAAGACCTTGTAAACAAACCGAGATCTAGAGGAACATGACAACAAACAAACAAATATGGAGCAGATGGAGGGATGTGCTAGAGGCAGCTTATAAAGGTGTAGGCAAGATGATATATTTTAGTGATGATCATTTACAACTTGCAAATTATCAAAAGCTATAAATGAGGCCTAGATTTATTATTTTGTTGATTGTCTAGACTTCAGAAAGTAATTGGGGGAAGTTAACATGGCAGATTAAACCTGAAAGTTTGTCTTTTGAATATTTTCTCCACCAAAATATGATTGACAAAATATTTATTAGCACAACCCTGAATAGACGTAACTTTCTTAATTTATATTAAAACAGAAGCCTATTTAAAGAAGGAATCCTTCATTTCAAGAGAGAAGATAAATTTATCCTTCCCACTTTACCCCAATCCCACTGCAGCCACAGATGCAACAATTACAAGATCTATGTGCTTGGATATATTCTACCTTTCACACCCTCCAACACCATAACTGCATGTTTTGCTTTTTTTTCCCCTGAGGCAAGTCTTGGGAGCTGGACCAGTGTACAATGGTCTGGATATCTTTAAACACTAAAAATCTCTTACTATGGTGAATATTTTTTTCTTAAGTGACAATACCTTTGAGCCATTCTGTCTTTTTTAAGGTATGTCGCTGTCTATAAGGGAGGTTTCATATAGTCATGGTCACAAAATCCTGCTCAATTTAACAAGGAAATGCTAGTTTAATCTAAAAAGTAAAGAACAAATTGCATATGGTCTCTAAATAAATTATAATTAGAGGAGGCCAGGAGGGTGAATTCAGAGCTGAAACTTGGGTACAAGTTTTCCTTCTGAAAATTGACTTGATATGGCACCTCATTTCTCCAAACAATCCTCAAAGAATTTAAATTGTGTAACAATTGGATTAGTGCCAATCTGGATTAGTACAAGAAAATTTCTCATTGAGGTTTCCTATACCAATGGAATTATATCTAATCAGAAACAGCAGCAAAACTTCCAGCAGCTCTGGGAAAGAACATTTTTTAGAGAAGTTCATAGAAGTACGCAGAGTAAAGAGAAAGGGAATAAGCATTTATTGAGAATCTACCCTGGCCACTGAGCTAAACATTTTATCATTATTATCTTATTTGATCCTCACAACAACTTGATGCTCACCCATTTTGTTGTTGAGGAAACTAAGGTAGGCAGAATTTAATGTGTGATCCCTGCCCAGCATCACACACCTAGGAAGTATTTAAGGCAAGATTTGAACTCAAATTCTAGTACTTTTTTTTTACTGCATCATTCAGCCATCTCTAAGTAACTACTCATAATAATGAAATATGTTAATTTCCATCCCTTTCACTACTTTTTGTTTCAATCCATCTTTGATATATTCTTTAACTTTGCCCAAGAGAAAAATATGTGAAATCAATCAGCAAACATTATTTGACATTTGTTTACTGGGTACCCCTCATGATTTTTAGACTTCTTTCTATTAGACTGAAGTTCTGGTTTGGCTCTAAGAGTGTCACACGCTTCAGAATTTTCCAAGCTTTTTGGTAAAGGATAAAAATGTGGATAGGAAAGCATTCAGTGATACTTACCTAGACAGATAGTTAATTTTACCCTCATGTTTCCAAATAAGAATTATTAACAAATTACTTGATATATTTTTCATTCACTTTTTTCTAAGTATAACAAAACTTTTCTTCTAGGCAGGAACCATATCTTATTCATTCCTTAGAACTGAATAGATGCTTCATGCTACACCTGAAGAACATCTCATCAGATTCTTCCTTCATCCACATCCATAATCTTCCCAACCATTAGTATTTCTACTTTATTTTAACTAGTATAGCTCACAAGAAAAATCCTCACTATCATTTGGAAGATGAAATCCCAATATCAAATCAGGATAGGGCAAAGAGATGCTCCCTCCTCCTTCCCTTTCTATTCACATTCAATTACCTAGGCTCAGATGGTGCAACAAGAATGTAGGGTTGGGATTGCATAAGCTAAAACTAGTGGATATGAAACCTCTTATTGGTAGAATTCCATTTGAACTATTGAAAACTGTTATTAAGTCATCTCGTCACTCTTCTTTCTCTGGACAAAAATAAGAAATGCTCAATTCCTTTAACCTCTCCTCATACTTTTTAGCTGTTACTTTAATTCTGTAATATTATTCATAGGATCTGCCCTAGATTTTCTACATCTTCCCTTTTGCCAGCCATAAACATGAATATTTCCCAAAATTATTACTGTGGATAGTTCCCATCGTTTTCTTTTAGGACAATATATTCTCACAATGATGTTCCAGTCCTTGAAAGGCTATATAGCATTGAAATAGAAGCAGATGGAGTGTTTTAGGCTGAAGCTTTGTTCAGCTACAAGAAGAATCAATTAAAATAACTTGCTTGCAAACACAGTACAAATCAAAGCCATAGAGGAGTGCAGTTAGAGAATACTGAAGTCAGAAAAGTAGAATACTATATTTAAGAGATTTTAAATGAGCTGGGTGCTCCAACTGAATGATGAGAGAGTAGATTTACATAAAACTGCAACAGGAATTCCTCTAAGACTTTACATGAATCATATATATATTTATATATATATGTATGTATGTATTTAAATAATATACACAAGGGGTATGAAACTATGCTTTGCTTTCCCCAACTTATTTGGTAATATGAAAAGAACTAGAGAGGGCAAAAACATGACCCCCACCCCAAAAAGAGTGTATTGGAGATTATCTACACCCACAACCAGACTTTTATTCTAATAGTCTTATTAGCATATGAAAGCTTTAAATCAGTGATTCCCAAAGTGGGCTCTACTGCTCCCTGGTGGGTGCTGCAGCAATGAAGGAGGGCAGTGATGGCCACAGGTGCATTTATCTTTTCTATTAATTGCTATTAAAATTTAATTTTAATTTAATTAAAAAAAATTAATTTCCAGGGGGCTAAGTAATATTTTTTTCTGGAAAGGGGGTGGTAGGCCAAAAAAAGTTTGGGAACCACTGCTTTAAACATTAAGATAAAGGCATAGAAAGAGGGTTTGTATGTGTGTGTGTGTCTACCTATTTACTTCTGTTCATTCAAAAATACATTTCCTCCACTGGGAGACCAAGAAAAATTAAATAATACATGGTCCCTGACCTCTCAGAACCTGCAGCTTATGGTTTTGAATGTAATTGGTCCTCTAAATGACAAATTCTACATAATATGTGAATATACTCATAGTTTCCCAAGCTAAAAAGGTGTTTCAGATCATAGAATTTAATTCCCCATTTAATTCCCCATTGTATAGATGCAAAAAAATTCTTGATTTACCCAATGCCATAGTTCTAATAAGCAGAATGTTTGCAGGTTGACACAGATGCTTTATTCTGAGCCAGATGACATGAATTCAAACTCCAGGACTTGACCCTCACTGCCTGCTTGACTTTATCCAAGTTTTTTACTATCTCCAAGGACACAAATTGCTCACCTGTAAAATCAGAGAACCAGACTAAAATTTTTCCCAAGTCTAAAACATCTGTGATCCTACATAAAATTATACTGTATGTTTCTAAAATCTTTGAGAAGTTTGCAGTTCTAGCTTAAACTTGCTTGCAGATACTGTTTAAGCATTAGTTTAAAATTGCATGAAGATTTTTGGGACACTGTATATAACCAAAGTATACAATAGGTTATGAAGTAGAGGAGGGGGCAGTGGCCTTAGATTGGAATTAGAGAAGGATGGCTAGGTTTAATAAGTAGTATGGAGAAAGTAAATACTAGACAAATGATTTGTCCTTTGTATGAGAGAATGCTTTTACCTGCCTTTCAGTCAGCAAAGGAAATTTGATCTAGGTACAACAATATGTATATGTTAGATTGGGGTTTCAGGGGATCACTGCAACAGAAGACATTCTTCAAAGTCCAGACTCAAAGTTACACATTAGTACATTTTCTTATGCTAGAAGATTTGTTTAGTTGGTGTTTTACTGTGGTCTAAATACTTTAGCTAAATCCTAAATGAGTGTCTCAAGGTTAAAGCTATTCAGTCAGGCCTAACTTGCTCTTGGCATTCTTGGTAATGTTCTTACATTATCTTTCTCTGTTCAGCTTATTTTTCTCCTCACAAGATGACTTTAGTTTTTCAAGATTCAGCTAAAAACAGAATCTGGTTTGGTTTTGTACCACCCCTCAAGGGTAAAAAAGGGATGTTATCATTAACAAGATGTTTATAAACCAATCAATCTACAAGTTTTATAAAAATGCTTATGTATACATATGTTGGAATATTTTCGAGAAACTTTCCTACCAAAAGTAATATAAAAACCTGTGAAATAGTTACACTTTTATTATTGTCTACATTCTGATGATGAAGAAACTGAGGCTCAGAAGCTCATTGGCTCACCCATGGTCACACAATTGTAAGTATCAGAGGTCATTTTTTAATCCAAGTTTCTAACTCTCAATTAACTTTCTTTCAGGCTATACCCCAAAAATTAAAGTACAGATTAATCCATGTTCTCAAAAAAATGGTCAGGTAGTTTTCTTCTTTGAGTTCAGAAGATTAGAAATTCCAAGCTGGAAGGTCCTCTAATGTATGAGGAAATGGAAACCAACAAAGAATAAGTGACTTCCTTCAGACTGTATAGGTACTAAATGGAAGGGTTGATAATGAAACTCCGGTCCTTTAGTTCCAAACTAAAGGTCTTTTTCACTGTATTACACAACCTCTTTTGATTTGTTGCCCCAACAAATTTAGAAAAGCTCCCAAAGTTGGTGCCAAAGAAGACAAAGTGTGGATGACTAAAATGATCTAAATATTGGTTCCGATTTCCACTCTGATATTTATGAGCATGGGAGCTGGTGATAGAAAACATTTGATTTTCAATGTGTTTGACATGTTAGTTACTAATAAGCTATGGAAGATGCCTTAGAGATTCAGCAGTACAAAAAAGTCTACTAATGTATTTTATCACCTTGAAGAAAGTTATATATGCACATTCTTCATCATATGCTGATCACCATTGTGTTTAGGAATTGCACATAGGAGAAGCATTTTAGTTGTTTTCATATATATACACATGTGTGTGTTTATATTTAAATATTCATTTGTACAACTCCTAAGAAATGCGGGAATCAAAGTGTATGAAGATATAGGGTATCTAAATAGTCATTTAGTTTAGCCCATTTTATACAAAAAATTCATCTAAAACAAGAGGTTGCCTAGCTTTCAATGGAAGGGAACCATTATCTACTAAAATGGCTTATTACAGTATAGATATCCAAAGCAGGGACACCAGTCTGTACTGAAATGGTAAAAGAAAGCTTTATGAAAGAGAAGTTTGAAGTAGGCTGTGAAAAATGGGTAAATTTTATATATTGGAAAAAGGAAGGTGTCTTTTGGGAAAAAGATAAAGCATCAATAGAGTCATAGAGCTAGAAATAAAAATGTTTCTGGAAGAGTACAGAAAATGTTCACTAAAGGAAAAAAACATTTGCAAATATGGAATATGAAGCACAGAACTAGCTTATAGATGGTTTTTGCATTAACAACTCACAAATAACTTTAATTGTGGCATACTTACACAGGATTTGGTGTTAGTATTATATAATTATATCTAAAAATTCAACATTATTTTTATCTTCTTTGAGCAGAAGTTCTTAACCTGGGATATGTAACTTTTAGGAATATTTTATTGACAACTTTACTTCAATAGAATTAATTTATTCTGTAATATTAGGTATTTTATTTTATTCATTTAAAAATATCCTGAAAAGAAATACATTGACTTCATCAGTCTGTCAAAGGGGTCCATGACAAAAGACAATTTAAGAATTCCTATCCTGATAAAAAACTAAACAAAACAAACATTGTACATTCTAGTTAGAGGGGTCTGGGAGGTCATTTATTAGTAATGCTTAGAAATGTGTTTTATGCAAAGTAGATGCTTAATAATATGATACAAAATTGAATAGGTCAATTGTTAACTGAAAAATTATATGATTGCTTCTATAATATTAACAACAATTGCTCATTCATCTTCTGTTTGAATACTTAAAGTGATGACAAATCCTACTATATTGTAGTATAGCCAATTCCATTTGGAATAGTTTTTCTAGGATATTTCTCCTTACAATGAGTCAAAATCAGACTTCTAAGTGGAAATGAGCAATCAAAATCATTGCTAAAATACATTCATTGAACCAAAGGAATCTGGATATACTTGTGTGTTCACCAAAATTTAATGTCTTTAAGAAAAAATTAGGAACGTTTCCCCTCCTTTGGTACCCCTGTTTTGAAATTCTGCTGGAAAACAAATACTAATGGAGAAGTTAACTCAACCCCCCACCACCACCACTAGGTAGCCTATTCAACTTTTTTCAGCTCTATTTGTTCAGGAGTCATTACTTATAATCAAATGGAAGCTAAAATGTGCATTTTTGCAACTTTTATTCACTACAACCAAGCACTACAACTCTAATTCATTTTAAACATGTTTTGATGAATCTGTGATGTGGCATCTCCCTTCAGTGATGGAGATCATAATCCTTTCCTGCCTGTCCCTCCTCTTTTTAATCTTGTCCATGTCTTCTCATAAAGTATCCATAGGGACAGATCTAATTATCATGAAGAGAAATTTTGCTAGAGGTTGACATTGTTAACTTTCAATGGAACACATGAGAATTCCTTTGGTTGTAATTCCCTCTCACCTGTCTTTTTTTTCTGGTCATATATTTCTTCCATGATACACATGCTGAATAACTAGTCATCTGTTATGTGTTCCATCCAGCTCACACCCACCATGTACCTCTCCACTGTCCCTTGACTGATATTCTACTTATTTGGACACTATAGCATTCCATGAATTCCATTCTTGATTGTCATTTGCATATTTGAAACTATCTGTATGTTCCCAGTGAGTTTACTCTTCTCATGGAATAATATTTTTACCCTTTAACTTCTCTCATACCATGATTCAGCCACCTTGTCATCCTGAATGAAAGACATTAAAGCCCTTCTAAATCGAGGTGCCTAGAACAGAACACAGAATTATAAAGGTGGTCTGTAGAGCATATTAGAGCTGTGCACAAAAACCTACTTTAAAAAAAAAGTCTTTTGCAAAAACTTTTGTCTGACATCCCCCATCCTATAATTGTACATTTGTTTTCTAACTCCAATTTTGGAACATGACATCTATCTCTATTAAATTTATCATTTTCGGTTTTGCCTATCATTTGAGCAGTATATGTCAGTATATTTTTGAAACCTGAATGACATCTATCATTTTAAGCTCTAATTACTCTCAATTTTGTTTCATAATCAAATTTGACAAGAATGTTTCTCTTTTTATCCAAGACATGGATTAAAAATAAATGTTAAATGTTAAATGACACCAAAAACAATTTCTAGACCACTTCACTAGAAGCATAATACCTCACTCTCAAATTTTGAAAGGTGAATTTGAATCTCACAATGCCTATTCTAGGTATAGTCATTCAATCAAATCTGATTCACTAAACAATAATTGCACAACCATCTTGTTTCATCTTTTCCAAACATATAGCTTACTTTTTGTCAAGTTAACTGGCAAAGCCTAGGTGAACTTTACTTATAACAATCTCTTGATCTAACATTGTGATAAACCTATTAATATAATAATAATTATTTAGCATATCTTATTCATGATGAAACAATACTAGTACTTTGTAACCATAAATTTCTTTTCCAGTTGCTCATTAAGCATTCCATAAAAGTCAGTCTTTAAAATCAAATTTTGGATTACTGGACCATCATTTTAAACTTGATTGTCTTCCTTTTTTGGGGGAAAATCACAATATTTGCCCTCTTCTAATCATGCAGTACCTCTCTTGTTATCTTTCAAAGATCACTGCCAGCACCTCCACAATTATCTCTGTAAGTACATATCCTGGAAATTAGGCACTCATGATGATTTGAAATCATAATGGACAGTTAGCTTGTCTCTTCCTATCTCCTTACTCTCTTTTAGATTTCACTTTCCTTTTTGTCTTGTCTTTTCCAGTCCAATAATCAGTCTCATTGCCAGGGAAAAAAATGTCTAAATGTGTTATAAACCTCTGTCCTCTATCCATGATCCAGTCTTTTATTCCCACCCTAAAACCCTTCAATATAACACTAACATCATTACCATTCAAGAGTTTTGTTGTTCTTAGCTTTTACTGTCATCCTCAACTTCTTAACTTTGGTGCCCCTGAAGACTTTTACATTATCATACAGATTATACATTATATATATATATATAATGTACTGTATTATACATATTTATGTTCTGCTATTTATCTGTTAATTCATTTTCATTCATATTCATTAAATGCCTACTATGTACCATTTACCATAATAAATATTTTAGATACAAAGACACAAGCAAAATAGCTCCTGCAACATTCAAGGAGCTTACATTTTAATTCTCTGCATATCTTTTTAAATTCTAAATTTGTCAATAAGTTCCCTATGCATTTTCACTTATTTCTTTACCTCTTTGTTCTTTTCTATCTCTTTTTCCTTCTCATTATTACTGTTTGCATCTTGACAAAAAAAAGATACAAAAGATCTCCTCATCCCACTTGGACTGAATTCATTTGGATAATTTTAAGCCTATTTATAGTTACTAAATTATTTGCAATCTACTCTCTCAAAAGCTAGTGTCCAAAGCTGAAAATAGAGCGAATAACTCCCCTTTCCACAACCACACATTTTCTATTACTACTGTTTCCTACCTTTCTACCTTATTTGACAACAGAAGCTTCAAGATATAACTAGAGTCTTTTTGCTATTTCTCATAGTCTATCTACCAATTCTCATTTCCACTGCCCTTCCTTCATTCCTGGAATTCTCCCCTTTTCAAGTCCCAGCTAAAATTCTACTTTCCGTTCCAAGGGAATTTTTAAAGAATATTTTTCCACTTAAAATTAATTTTGTTTACCTCTCATCTTTTTCTCCCTTTAGAAAGAAAGAGAAGAAATCTCATAGCAAATATTTATAATTAAACCAAACAAATTCCCATATATTGAATACACTCCAACTTCTGCAGTGATGGTAGTTTACTACAGTACAGGCAAGGAGAAAAGGTAGGAAAGGGTCACACAAATAAAAGATTTTAGGTCATAAACTGATACTTAATTTTCCTACTCTTTGACATCCTTATGTAATAAAAAATGAACATAATACTTAAGGAACTTAACTATGTCATTATCATTTTCATTATACATAAAATCAGAAGAAAAAAAGGAAGTTAATGTTAAAAAAATTGACCTCCTTCCAGGACAAAGAAAGGAATTTTGGTAAAGTTAGTCTTATTATAAATCCAAAGACAAAAAAAAATACCTTTTTTTACTGGACCCTTTGACCATCTGTATTATCATGCTCAATTAATAAGTAAATTGTAAACAGACCACCTTAAATTTAATCATACTGTGTTGTTCAGTTGTTTTTCAATCATATCAGACTCTTCATAACTTCATTTGTAGTTTTCTTGGCAAAGATACTGAAGTGATTTTGCATTTCCTTCTCCAGCTCATTTTATAGATGAAGAAACTGAGGCAAACAGAGTTAAGTGATTTGCTCAGAGGAAGTGAGTGTCTGAGGATATATTTGAACTCAGGCAGGTCTTCCTGATTCTAGCACCAGCACTCTATCTAGAGTTACTTCATTGTCCATTGTAATTATAGATACTATGTGAAAACCCATGATCATTGAAAACCAAACGGAAACTCATAAACCCATTGACTACAACCCATTTGTCTTAAAAATGATAAGCTGAAACCCAGGGAGTTTTAGTGACTTGGAAAAAATTCACAGGAGGACTAAGCATCAGAAGCAAACATGCCTTGAAATCCTATCTTCAGAATGACTGCTTTTTCCACTGTACTTTCTAATCTGTTAAAGCAGATAAGGAGGCAAAGAAATCTATGAATAATACTATATAGTTAAGTAGCCCTTTGCATTAAGAATGAACAACTTCTTTGCAAATAGAACAGGGTTGTGGGGAAAAAATATTGGAAAACATAGCAGAAGAGTAAGAAATGAGAAAGTACAAAAGTTTTTTAGGATTTATAGATGTCCCATGCCTATATGTAATAGAAAGCATTGCTGGCGATGAAGAAAGCTAAATAACATGACAAGGAATGAAATGGATTATATTGGAACCAGATATTCAAGTTAAAGTCATTTTCATATGAGCTATGTACAATCACACTATTGATTATTTAAAGCAAAAATCCAAATCAGTACCAAATTAGAAGGATATCTGGAATAGAAATAAGGAAACCCAAATTTGACCTATATAAATGAGTTGCTGATGAAGAAAGATTAGACATTTCAAAAAGGAACACATAGTTAAAAATTTGCACTGTTTCCTAAGGAAGTTTAACTGATGCTCACCAGTCATCATAATAAGGATGCAAAAAGAAACTAGAAACCAACTCAAAAACCAAAACCAAAATAAACAAAAAGCCTTTTCACCTCCTTTCCTAGTAGAGAAATGAGATAGAGACCTAGAAAAAAAGATGGCCCTTTGATGTAGCAAGAACAAAGGGAAAAAGAGATAGGCTGAGTGGGTAGGAGTACTAGTGTGAACTTAATGTCAGACAACTAGAGCACACTGGATGGACCCCTTAGGAATATTCATAAGGATTATACAGGATGAGAAAGCATTGCTGGGTTACAACAGCAGCCTTTGAGGGGCACCGGAGCCAAGAAGATCATAAGAGACATTGTAGCATTTAAGCATTACTTTATAGTAAACTCCAATTTATCAAAAACAGTTGGCAAAAGAGTATATTGTAAAACAGGATATCCTGGTTATGAATTCACAGATAATTAGATTATAATATACAGAATTCTCAAATTTTACTGAGCATAATTTAATTTTTCTTTGAAGATTTGGTCTACCTTTTAAGTTATATTAAAGCTTTTTATTTATTTAGTTAGTTTTTTGCTGGTGGCTGTAACAGCTGCACCCATAAGGGAAAGTATTTTCTCCTTAAAACAAGTAAATGTGAGAGGGGAAATGGTTGAGAAGTGACCAAAAAGAGCATTGTCTCCCCCCAACCTCATGGAAAAGCCGGGACTTTAATGTTCTAAAATATAAACACAAAGAATCAGAAGAGTACAATTGTTTTCAATAAAGTGTGCTCAAATCACTATGTGAAAACTAAAATTTTTAAACCTTTTGAGAGTTTTATATGAAGTCTGCAGTAGGATTAATAGAATTTGCTATGTGACTGTAAGATAAATATGTAAACACACACATGTGCACAGGCACCTAAAAAGGTGAAAGCTGTAAAGGTTTAATGTCAGAACACGTGAGTCTAATTCCTTACTCTGCCAGTTATAAGCCCTGTGACTTATGGGAAAATCATTTTGCATTCTGAATCTCAACTATAAAGTAATTTTAGTAATAAATTTCAAGAAAAAGATGACTTGTTCGCCTTTCTGTCTAAAGACCTGGCCTTTTGTTTCTTAATAGATAGTCTTTGGGAAAAAGTTTTTTCAACTATAAATTGGGAATATTGATACTTTCACTACCTACCTCATGGAATTGCAGCAAGAACAACAGTTTTTGTATGTCAATAGTTTTGTCAACAAAGATTACATAAATCTAAGTCATCAATACTAAGAATTAGTCTAACAGAGTGGAAAAAGCCAGAAAGCGTGGGTTTTAATCCAGCTTCTGCCTTTTATCCCTTACTCTTAGGTGAAGTTGAGGAAGTCTCATAATATCTCCGACACTCAGTGTTGTCATATGTAAAATGGGAATAATAATACTTGCTATGACTGCCCCACATAATTGTTTTGAAATTGAAATATGGTCAAAGACATCTGACATCACTTTGTAAATTGTAAGACCTGTACAAATGTCAAATGATCTTATTATTAAGAGATGATATAATGAACTTAAAAGGTCAAAGAATTCAGATTCAAGTCCTGGCTGTACCCTATAATTTTTCTGAGCTTCAGTTTTGGCATCTTTTAATATGGAGCTAATATTATCTTTCTCATTCCCAAAGGTTTTATTAAGGAGTAAAATATTATTAATAGTTGGCATTTATAAAGCTCTTTAAGGTTTGCAAAGCACATAATATATATTATATCCTTTCCTCACAACAAAACTGACAGATAGGTGCTATTATTATCCTTACTTTACAGAATAGCAAATTGATGCTAAGAGCATTTATCTGACTTACTCAAGGATAAACAGCTCATGCCAGAACTGGGATTTGAACTTGCCTTCCTGAATCCACTTTGCCACCTATGTGAAATTACCCTGCCAAGCACTATGAAATATGTATAGTTAGAATTATCTTGAATCCCTAAAACTACATTACCCAAACTTCCTTTCTGTATTATCCACAACTGAAGATAAATATATTTTTTCAAAAGATCATACTCTTGTGTGCCAGACAAAGTAGTAATCATCAGAAATTCAGACAAAATGAAACAGCCCTTGACTTCAAGAAGCGTACATTCTATTGAGGTTGTGGGGGGCAAACAACATATACAAATAAATATATTTATGAAAAGTTAATATAAAGAAATTTTGGAGACTATAAAACATTATCCATTTTTGGAAGTTTCCAGAAGGAGCAGTTACTGGGGATCAAATTATTTTTACTTACTTTTCTAAAAAAAATAAACTTCTATTGATATCTTTTTTTATTTGCCATTTGTCTTTATTTTTTAAGTGATTATTTATTTTTATTTTTTAACATGTAGCATTTTCTTTATTAATTTTTTTAATTTTTTAGAAAAATTTTCCATGGTTCCATGTTTCATGTTTTTACTTTCCCCTTCACCCCCTCAAACTCTCCCCCCCCCCATAGCTAACTCACATTTCCACTGGTTTTAACATGTGTCATCAATCAAGACTTATTTACATATTATTGATAGTTGCATTTGTGTGGTCCTTTAGGGTCTACATCCCCAATCATGTCCTTATCAACCCAAGTGTTCAAGCAGGTGTTTTTCTTCTGTGTTTCCACTCCTGTAGTTCTTCCTCTGAATGTGGGTAGCGTTCTTTTCCATAAATCCCTCAGAATTGTCCTGGGTCATTGCATTGCTACCAGTACAGATATTTATTTCACATTCATTTCCAATAGTATGCTTACCAGCTTCAACCCCACTTAGCCAGATTTTGTAACAGATATTTGAAAGAAAGATGAAAACAAATAATTCAGTAAAACTAAACTAAAGAGGACATCACTTGTATCTGACAATGTATATAATATTCCATATCAGTAGATTCCTGTCTCTGGAAAGAAGTTATTTTTGCAACTTCTTTTCAATGACAAGTTTAGTCATTATACTTCACTTAAATTAGTCTTTTTTTTCTATTTATACTTTTGTAGACCTTGTTTATATTGTTTCACTGATTCTGAATACTTCCTTTTGTGTTAGCTCATATGTCTTCCTGTATTTCTCTGAATTTTTCATAATTATAATAAATATTAGAACATTATTGTTCCTCTATATTTTTAAACCAAAATTTGTTTAGACATTCTAATCAATTGATCTCTATTGGCATTTGTGGGTCTAAGTGCACAGATTATTTCCATTTTTTGTTAGCTTTTTAAATATTGGATCTGTGAGGTGGGAATCACAGGTTTTTAATTAGGAGGTTCTCAGAGGTCATCTAGTCCAAACATCTCATATAACCAATGAGGAACGTGATCCCCAAAGAAGGCTGACAAGTGTTGAGTGGAAAGTCCAGGATTTAACATCTAGATCTTCTGAGAGCAAGTCCATCATTCTTTCCACCTTAAGCTTTTTATCTATCTATCTATCTATCTATCTATCTATCTATCTATCTATCTATCTATATCTATCTATCTATCTATATCTATCTATCTATCTATCTATCTATCTATCTATCTATCTATCTATCTATCTATCTATCTATCTACCTATCCACCCATTTATTTATCTGTTCATTTATTAATTTATTCATCTATATCTTTGGCAAGCAAAAATTTTCAGAAAATAAGGATACAGATTTTTTACTCTAAATATTTTCCTTATAATCTCTTTGCCGCTTAAGCTAACCAAAAATAAAAAATTTTAAACAGAACAATTAGCAAGCATTTATTATGAACTGGACAGTACTCTAAGCCCTATGGCTAAAAAAACAAAAGAAACTATCCTTGGTAAGGAATCTAAGTCCTCTGGGGTTATGCAAATATAACTTGTTAATAGATAATATTCATATATATTTACTACATTAGATTAGATATTATTAGATATATATTAGATATGGATAGATTTTATATATAGATAAATTACATACATGTTTATATATGATATATACCCAAAAAATTACATCAGGAAAGGAGGAGATTTAACAACTTTGGGGGGCTAATCCAAATTGGCTCAACAAGAAAAGTCACTTGCCCATTTTATTGATAATTCAATTTGGCCATTATAATGGTCAATTAAGAAAATACTACTTCTGAAACATCTATTCTGATTCACATGCCTTCATGATAGATTTAAAAGTTCACCATACTATATATATCACTCAGAAATTATTTCTCTTAATTTCACTTACCTTCAGTTTCTACATCTATAAAATGGGATACAATTCCTGAATTCACAGGATCATTGTGAGGATTAAGTTCAATAATATAGTGAAGTCCTTGGGAATTGGAACCCAGAAGAATTTAAGCTTTTTTTTAAACCTTTACCTTTCTACTTAGAATAAATACTATGTATTGGTTCTTTGCAGATGGAAAATTTGCCACACCTGAGCTACATTTTCCCAGCATCCTTTTAAGCCCTCATCTGATCTACAGAAGCTGGTGAGATAAATTTGGCTGAGACCCATGCTGCAGGGCTCTTTTTTGGGAGCTTGAGCTTTTCAGTTGTAAGGTAGAAAAGTAATAAGGGCTAGGCAGTGGGGGTTAAATGACTTGCCCAGGATCATACAGCTAGGAAGTGTCTGAGGCCAGATTTGAACTTGGGATGTCTTGTCTCTAGACCTGGCTCTCAATCCACTGAGGTCACCAGCTGCCTCCAGAATTAAGCTCCTTTGAGAGCAGGGATTCTTAATTTTTGCCTTTATAGCATCACATTGCTTAATACTAAAGGGTCTTCAATATACAGCAAGTTGGGACAATGAAGAAAAGCATTCTAAACATAAAGGATAGATTAGCTAGGCAAACATGTGAAGATGAGAGATAGAATGTCACTCCATTGAAGAGGGTCAGTTTGCAGTGTAGACTGTATTAGGAGAAGCAGTCTGAAATCAATCTTGAAAAAAAGGTTGTAGGAAGGTAGGTAAAGAAACTTGAATGTTAAATAGAAATAGAAAACGATGTATTTTTTTTTAAGGAATGATGAAACTACTCTGTGTACGAATCAGACAAAAGCTAAGTGTCCTCTGAATTTGCTCACTGATCTCAGATAGTGGAGTATAGTGCAGGGAAAAACTAATCAGTTAATGCAAGTTATTGTCAGTAGTAAATGAAAGTGGTAATGGAAAATTAATCTACAGATTCCTTTTTGGAGAAAAAATAAAAGCAGAATTTTAGTTTTGGTACTCTAATTATTCCAAAGTAATCAAGCCACCTGCCTGTGCTCAACTCTTACCTCCCATAGCTACTAGCTCTATGGAGTTAATAGTATTTATTCTTTAAGTTTATCTCACTGAGAGTTTGTAAGGATAATACTCTGCAAACTTCAAAGGACTTTATAAATGTGAAATTATACTTTTTGTAAAAATTCAGATTCTAATAATTAGCACAATATAATGAGACAAAATATAGAAAATGTAAAGCTTGGAGCTTCTAGTAATTTTGTTGATTCTCCAGAACTTTGTAATGTTTTGAGGTTTACCAGTCATTCATCAAAGTCTTTCTCATTGTTGATTTAGAAATTCACTGCACAAGTTTGGTCACCATGCACTGATGGATTGCCAATTTGCTGAATACAGACAGGGGCAAGAACTCTCATTTATTATTATTAAACAGTATATTTCCCACTAGAAATGATTACAAATACCTCAGTTATGTTCTCAATCATAACAATTTCCTCTTATTATTTCAATGCATTTACATGCTCATTTTTTAAGTGTTGCAAACTGATGAAAATTATTTTTATAATCAAAGAAAATATACATTTAAAAACCATTACAACTTAGAAAAGATAACATTAACATAGGTGAAATCATCTTTAGATATTAAATTGTTTAATCAAAACCATTCTTATTACAGCTTAAATGAAATTTAGGATTTAGATAACTTAGAGAATGTTATTCTGATTTTTAAAAATTATCTCCTTTTGATATAATATGTAAAGCTTTCTACTAATGTATTCTCTCATCCATAAATCATTAGACAAAAAAGCAACAAAAGCACTAAGCTCTGGGATGGAAATCATCCTAAATATAACAAGAAATTGAAATAAAGAAAAGTATAAAAAAGAGAACTATAGTGTCTAATGTATGTTTTTTTTCCAATATGTTAAATTCAGTTCATCAAAATCTGAGATGTCTCTTATCCTTTTCACTTTAAGTGTATCTGCAATTGTTAAGATCAATTTTGGGGGTTTGCATATAGAACTCTGCTGCTCATATATACATCTATGTGAATGGGTAGAAATGAATGCAAACACTTCATCAAAAAGAGATTATCACTTATCTGAAATATTAAATAATGCCAGGTATAATGACATTTGAGCAATTTAGCTGTTTTCAAGTTGAAGTTATTTAAATTTTTGCTTCCCAACTATTCAATTGAGGTAGGCTTAAATTCTCATTGCTAGAAATGATGAAGAACTAACCAATTTTAGAGGCATAGGAAATAAAAGTGGAGCTAGAATTTTCAAATCCAAAAGAGTTTTGTTGTTGCTCTTGTTGTGATTACATATGGGCTCATTAAGTCACATACTTCCTTCAATTTCAATCAATTTAATGAAGAATAATTTTAATATTCTAATTAACTTTATATTTTGAATTTTTATAGATAAGGATAACAATAACAAAATAGTGAAAATGTATCGTGCATCAGAACATAGATTTTAATTATTATGCGTCATTTCTTGGTCCAGAATTATTATTTGATCAATGAGAAGTTCCCGATATGTAAACCTCTTCACAAATACGAATTAACAACTTTTTTTGTAATATAAGTAGTTACCTTAATCCCTGAGAGGTTATCTGCCTTACCCACACTCGCACAAATATGTGAAAGAGGACTTGAACTCAGGTTTTCCTGAATCTAGAACTAGGCCTCCAACCCTATGCCATTCTGCTTTTCTACTACATTAAGTTGCAATATACAGGATTCTATATTTATATCTATGCCTAGCAAGTGAGACATACATACATCTGTTATGTCTAGATATTTATATCTCTGATTTTCCACATCTGGTACTAGAATTTTCTATAAGGTTAAGAATTATTTTGGACATCCTTCCTCAAAAGGAACATCTGCTAATGGCATGAGGATTTGCTATATCAATGATCATATAAAACCTTGAAATATTGAAACACATAAGAATACTTGGAAAGGAACTGCTAAACTAAACTATAAAAAGATTGATTTATATACCTTTTCTGAAAATATCACTTTTATATTCAGCATTTTAAAATGACTATTTTAATAATAATGGTGTGCATTTAGCAAGGAGAATCTAGAATATGAACTAGAACATATAATTTAGTTAATATTTATATATTTGTATTTGTATAAATATCAGTTAGTATAAAAGTATTTAATATAATTTCATTTTGAGTCTGAAAGTCAAGCATATGACATTTGATGTTTAAAGGTATTTTTAAATATGTAGAAAACTAAAAATTATGATATTAGATTGACAAAGAATCTATAGACCTCCTCATTAAGACAAAAGACTTTCTCCTGCACTACCAAAAAAAATCCTTAGAGATAATAGGGAAGGTTCATTATCAAACAGTGAAGTAATGCTAATTTTCTCATTGAAGTCTAACTGTGTAGAGAGGAAAACTCTTTACTGACTCATGGCAAAAAGCAACAGGAAATAGGTGCCTGCTCCATTCTCTAACTTCCTTTGGCAGGATTATTCTTTTATGTTCTTTAATGAGCTATTTAGAATAATTAATTTTAATTTTAGAGCTAGAAGTGAAAGATCATCTAATCATCTAATCATTTGCAAACTCTCCGCCTATAAAAGAGGAAACTGAGATCTTGTCTGCAGTCATATATCTGTGTGATTCAGGTATCTGGACTCCTAGTCCAGTGTGCTTTTCATTTCAGCACAGTTAATTATAATCATTCAATCTTAGAGCTAACTTTGACAAACCAATGCTTCTGATTCTAGAAAGTATATGAGATTATTTTTCATACCAGGGAAAGAGTGGTTGACACATTAAATGAAATTACAAAAAAGGCAAAAGTTATTTTGCTTTTGGCCATCTCTGTTTTTTTTCTTTCTGTCCTTATCTCCAATTTCCAGGAACTTCTTATCTGATATGCTAGAGGGTTTTCTTTCAGTATCTAGGACCTGTCTAACTGCTTCTGGAAACCAGAAAGAAATCAGGTTGTATTTCATTTGTATGATCTTGAACAAATCACTTCAGCTTGCTTTTCTTCATTTGTCTCATCTGTAAAACATTAGTAGGGGATAAGGGGGTGGAGCTGGTTGACTTCTGAAGTCTTTTCTGATTCCAGATGTATTTTCCTTTGGTCACCCTCCATAAATTCTAGTCCCCAGCTACAAAATTGTTATTTCTTAAGTACCAATCATACTGTGCCATTCCTCAACTCAAGAAGCTTCAATGACTTCCTTCTAACTCTAAGATAAAGTATAAATTCCTCTCTTTGGCATTGAAAACTGTTCAGAATCTGGATCAAATCTATCCTTCAAGAGCCCAAGTCCTATCTTCATGCCTTTGCACTCCTTCCTTATCTCTGACTCTTAGAATTCCTGACTTTCTTCAAAATTCAATTCAAGAACTACATTTGATGCAAAACTTTCTCTAGCTTCCCTCATGTCTGACACCCACATTATGTAGCATTAATTTCACACATAAGTTACAATTTCAGTCTCTTTTTCGCCAATGCTTAGTACTTTGCCTGGCACATAGGAGAACATTAATAAATGCTTATTGCATAATTAAGAAACAAAGAGATGACATTTCTCTGTTGCTGTCCAGTAGGCATCTCAAATTCAACATACCCAAGATGAAAAATCGTATTTCTCTCCTTAAAAATACCTCTTCTAAAATTTCTTGCTTCACCCAGGTTTCAGTCTCAAAACTACCTTTTGATTCTTTCCCCTTTTACCATCCTTAAATTCTATCAGATGCCACATCTTCTTAATTCTACCTCCAGAGTGTCTCTAAAACACACCACTCCATCCTTAAAAAAACATCTATTCCAAAATATTAGGTATCTTTGATTATATCTGATGTAAAATATGAAAATCTCGCTCAAATTTAAAATCCTCCATAATCTAGTTCCCATTTACCTTCCAAAGCTTATTATATATTCTCCTCTTTATGCATTCTCTTCTGGTCAAACTGGCCTTCTAGATATTCACCAGTTAACAGTATCCCACATACCATAAATATGTCTTTGCACAATTATTCTCTTATGTCTAGATTGTATTGTAATACAATTTTTGACCATTAAATCCTTGACTCCCTTCAAAGCCCTAAGTGCTATCTCTAATCTCTTGGATTTTTGGTATTCTTTCTCTCTCTCTCTCTTTTGAAATTACTTTTGACTGCAAATGCTTTACATTTTCTTATGTTTACACATGTTAAATAACTGCAATAGAATTAATCTCCTTAAGGACAGAGTAAAGTTCATTTTAGTTTTTGTGGCCAGAAGGTCTTAAAGCATATATTTATAATAAATGCTTAAGAAATACTAAATGTGACAGATTTCTAAATGGCAAAATAAAATGTCCTACTTCCCAGCTCCATGCTCTTTACATTGGAACATGTTGAACTCATCTAGGACCCAATATGTTTTCTTCCTGTTGACCCAAATTTACTTTATCTTAATGTACTGAAAAGGTCTATAAAACACATTGAGTCTCATTGTCCCAAGGTAGATAACATGATTCTTTGTTTATCTTAAAGTTTGAACATTCTCTCCCTCCTAGATTGTTTCAAGATCATTCAAATTCATCTTGAAGCCTTAGATCAGTTACAATCGACTGTCAGTGATTAATAAATCACCCATTACTTATTTCTAAGAAAACATCAAAAATATTGACTATAGATTATGCTAATTCAAGGATAAAATTCATTCTAGTGATGATAGTCATTTAAATATACACACATATATACATACATATACACAAGCATATGCGTATATATTCATGGCAATCAAGTAAATGTTAAGTATTTTCTCAATCTGATCATGAGCTCACTATCGATTGATGGTTTTACTACCTTATTGGTAATCCCAGATTTTCCTGACAGTGGTCTTAAAATTATCTTTATTTCCCTTGGTTATTACCATAATCTTAATCTTTATTTCTTAAGGACATGAAATCAACTTCAGAATGATAAAAGAGACAAAAAGCAGCTCTACCATCATTAAAGTTAATTACACAAGGAAATTCGGTTATTCAATCTGGCATCAGAATAAAGCAAACAGTAAACCAGAAGGAGCTTGTTTAATGAAGTGACTTTATCTTACAGGATTATACTTGTGGTTATGCCTTTAATTGTGCAGTCTAGAAGGATTTGTGACACACAAACTGAATAATCTTATATTATTGTAATAATTTATAATCACAGCAGTGACTATGATTTATAAGCTTATAGCAAATTTGCATGTTATAATCAACTAAGAGAGTCTTTGCACGCCCCACAATTCATACTTGTACTTAAAATGATATATTCTGCAGCATGCCTTGGCAACTGCCCTATCCTAAATTGTTTAGAGTTGAGGAGAATGTAGGGAGGACTGTCTAAAATTAATTAAGTGTCTGTATTTCTTTTTAATTGATGAGGTTAAATTCAATTTAAGAAATGTAATTGAACTAGGCAGCATGGCATAGGAGATGGAGAGCTTGTCTTGTAATTTGGAAGCCCTGGATTCAAGTATTTCCAATGACACACACTCATTGTGTGACCAAACATAGTGAACCTCTCATTAAGTTTCAGACAACTTGCTCATTTGCAGAAGGAGATAGAATTCTTCTATAACGATGAAAGTAAAGAGCCAAACACAAGCACAACTACAAAAGCAACAGCAGCGAGAATGAGAACATCCAGCCTAGAATATATTTACTAACAGTGTGAGGATATGGAAGAAAATCATAATATCTAAGATAAAGTAAGATAATGGGAAAATGTTGCATAGAATCTAATATAGAATAATCTTCCATGTCAACTTCTGTTCCAGAATTTTTTTGGCTCTTTTTTTGTTTTGTTTTTAAAGTCTTGATCCTAAGCAAGAGTTTTGATTTCAAGAGCACCACTGGGACTTTCATAACCAGGTCAGCAATCACAGGGGTGATTTTCTCAAACTCCAAGGGAAAAATGATCTAATAGGATATTATTAATATCATGTCTGAACCTAACAAGTAGGTGTAGGTATGAGTTTTAATTGTATAAAGGAAAACAAAATTACAGAGAGGAACACAGGAATTTCCATTGTAGATGAGAAAGGTAGAAAAACTGAAGAAATAAGGTTTAAATATTGAATTATCTAAAGTTCTGCAGTGAGCATTCAGAACTAGGATAAATACTACTATGATGGCATGTAGGGAGTTAGGAAATATATGATTTCCTCCATACTGAACAGAATCTAGTATTAGGAAATAACTTGGTAATTAACGCTTCAAAATGATGTTTTACTCATCTAGAAATATTGGAAAAGTGAAATGTTCTATGTAAGTGAATTACTGCTAAAAATATAAAAACTTCTTTTAAAATCATAATTATTCCCTTATTTATATTTCTTTTGAATAAATCTTCATGCACTTTTTCCCCTTTCAAAATTATAATACAAGATACAAATCTTTTTTTAATGGTGTGATTGACAGTAGAATGTCAGCACCTTGAGGACAGGGATGAAATTTTACATTATCTGTTCCCAGCACCCTAGAACATAATTTTAATAAATACTTGTTGAATTGAATTGACTTGGGGGCTGTCATTATAAATATCCCTAATTGTTCAATTCAACCAATAATTCATCTATTACATGGTAAATGCTTTGTTACAGACTGGATAGTTGAAGAGTTTCTTGATTATATTAATATCTGAATATCTCTATTAGCCCTGATTGTTCAATGACTATCTGACAATTAGGATGGATAACAATCAAAACACGTTTGGATTTGTGTGTAATAAGGACAATAAATTCTACCTGATATTTTGAGCTTTTATTAATTGACCTAATGTGGCATGCTTACTATACTAAAGGCTCTGTGATGCTGCCTAGTTGCTAAGAGATATATAGAAGGTAATATTATAAAGAGGACTTTAACGTATCTTGTGTTTGATTGAAAGGGAGGTTTAGCCTTGAGAAAAGAGTATGCGATGAGTGCATGATGTTTTCAACTATATGAAGGATTGACTTGTGGAAGAAAGATTAGACTTTTTCCATTTGGCCCTCGAGGTCAGAATTTGCAGAAATGGCTAGAAGATGCAAAGCAAAAAGTATTTCTATCAAGGAAAAAAATTTCTTAATAGAGCTGACCTAAAGTAGAAATGATTTCTTAATAGGTGTTCATTTCCTTCTCTTTGGGGATTCTTCCAAAAAGTCTGATAACTCTTTGTAAGAACAGTTATAGTGAGTGTTCCTCTAGGTCATGGCTTGAACTAGAAGACTCCTGAGGTCTCTTCAAACTCACAAATCCTATCAGATTCTGTAGAAGATGACATGAGTTCATCATGCATTGTTGCAAAAGAAGATACCTGGTAATGCTTGCAGAAGTTACAAGAGAGAGATTTGGCTAACAAAAAATGCTGTCCAACAATGGAATGGACTTCTGAGTAAAGTGATAAGTTCTATATTATTGTAGAAATTATTTAGACAAGCAGAGATTGGACACTGTCCTTTAGTGATACTTATAAAAAAAGATACATTTAGTGGCACATTGAATTACAGGTATTTTAGAGATTTCCAATGTGATAATTGTAGACAACAATATATTCCAGAGGACAACAGACTGAATATCATGGGGAAAAAACTGCATTCGATGTTTAGAATGAGAAGACTTAATCTTATACTAATTTCTACTTCTATCCAACTGGGTAAATTCAAGGAAATCCTTTTTTTCAGCTTTGAATTATTCATGTACAAAATAAATAAGGTAACATCTGCACTACTTACCTCCCATGATCACTGTGATCAAAATGTTTTTCAAACTACTTATTACCACATAACTGCGAACCATTAGTATAAAGTATCATTGATGTTGATATACTTTTGTATCTCAAATCCAGATAATTCAGTCTGCAAGATTTTTTGAAAAATAGTCTTTAAAAAAGTCACGAGAGTGACAATTCTGATAGATAAGAAGTACTTTGAGATTTTTGAAGAAGGAATATAATGCTATTAATATCACAGATATTGTTCTTTCGATTTGTCATCTCATAGTAAAAATGGTAGGAAAGGTCAGAGAGGGTAGCTTTTAAAAATATATCGAAAGTTAGCATATTGAACAGGGAATTAATTGATTTATGTCTCATTGTTATTCTGCAGTAACAGACTATGATTTTTACTGATGATTCATTAAAAAAATGTTTTCTAGTCCCAAGAACCAAATAGAGTATTTGTTTCACATGGGATGAAATATCTAAAACTTTTGAAGAACTGATTTTAAAAACAAGTCCACATTTAGAGAAATCCAAATGCCATAGTTTGCCTTCATGTGTGCTTAACAGCTATCCTAAGTTTGCTGAATAATTTATTTTGATTACCTTAAGGAATATATGGTCTGTGAATATTTTTTCCTTTTGTTCTTTTGTTTTGCTTTAAAAAATGTCTAATGGAAAACTGCTTTGGACCGTCCTGGGCTCTTTATTACTGTGACATTAACATCTTACAGAATAATATTTGTTCCCCATAGAATTGTTTTCTTTCCATCACTGACTAAATAAAGAGCTTTTCTATATCCACTAATGGGTTCTTTTTACCCATTTCAGCATTACTTTAATCTTTATTATCCTTCTCACGCTCAATATGGGGTTCATTGCATCACTTTATCCTTGGCTCCTCTTCCCTCAAAACTAAGCCACAGAAATATAAGTATCTGGGAATGACCTTTAGAGTAAAACAATCCAATGGTGGGTGTCCAGATGCTTATTTTTCTCTCCCATGTCTTGCCTTTGTTTTATAGCTGCTGGGACAACAAACCATGCAGCCCTGAAAAATCAAGCACTGAATAAGAGAGCTTAGTAGAAGCCTTTCTAGCTGCAGTCAAATCTACAGAGAGCACTAATAATGTATTCACAATCCATGCTGACTTATCAAAATCTTAGTTATTTTTAACTTCAAACATATACATTCACCCAATCTATCTTAAATAAACAAATTAGAAAAACGCCACAACATGAAAGAAAAGTAAGAGTGATAGTCAATATATCTGTAAACAAATAAATAAAAGTAAACTAAACTCCACTCAAATCCCCAATGAATAAAGCCCTTGCCAAACCAACAAAATTTATTTTCCCCATTTCAATAAAAATATGATTTAGCATGCCAATTTTCTAACAGTGATGAGGGAAAGATCATGAATGATACTAGCAACCTCTAATACAACTATAAGAAAAAGTTTCCAATGCACAATTACTCCTTTGAGCCTAAGAGGAAAAGCAAAAATAAAAACAGAGCATGTCACATTCAACTCTTAGTCAATACTCAGAGGACCTGGGCAGGGTTTCCCAGTGTGTGCTGAAGGAAAATTAGAGAAATCAATGGGGAAAAGACTACCTACACCAAAGTCAAGTAGGCAACTATGACTTAAGATAATTTAAAACAACAGCACATGGAAAAAATGTTGGGTATTCTAAAAAAATGTATATAACATGTTCCAACAAACAAACATGATGCTATGTTTTATTCCAATGGAAATAAACCAGAGAGTGAATATTTAAAGCATCCCAGGAAATCAGAGCATTTTTTTTCATGTGTAGCTGACTGATGATGTTTTAGGTTTCTCCTCACAAGCTATAGGAAGCAGACACATTGCCAGGGCTTATTCTGATAAACTAAGAATGAAAGGATAGATAAATAGAGGATAAGGAGGTAGATAGATAGATGACCTATATGTGATAGATTTAATATAGATATGTGAGTATATGTATATATATATATATATGTATATATATATACATAAATACACAAATATATGCACACATACACTTTTTAAAATGGGAATCTTTAATGAAGAAGTTAACTATTTTCAATCTGGCATTGTGAGTAGTGGGATATTCATTCTAATGGTACACAAGGAAATTGTCAATTGTATGATTTTAAACTGCAATAATGTCCATAAATATATAGGACATAATTTTCATCATTTAGGGATCTGTACTCTTAATATTAATCAATGTATAGCAGCATGACTTTGCACAAGATTTGTTTAAAATTAGACTTGAGTTTGGATTGGAAACTATGCACATTTAGCATTGTAATGATTGTTGTAAGGTAGAAACTGAAATTTAAACATTAAATTTATTTCATGTATTAAAAGAAAAGCAAGTAGTGCATACTTGAAATTAGTATTTTATGTATAATTCTATTTTTGTGTTATAATTTATATATGGCAAGTCATTTTATTTGGTGTTAAATTCAAAGTAAAAATAATACAATGTAATTATATGAATTCTGGTCATATTGTCTTATATTTGACTGGACTATCCCTGTATTACATGGTTGCATCTCATTCATATTTTACTAAATACAAAATTTATTTGTAAAGGTGATTCTATTTTTCTTACAACTTTCTTTTTTTTATGTTGATGCTCTGTGGTAGGATTTTTTAAAAATTTCTTTAAGTGTATATCTCTAATGTCACTATTTTATTACTATAAACCCACCCAAGGATATATATATATATATAATATACATCACTTTATAATTATAATTGGCTTCACTACAGTATCTTTTTTTGATTTTCTATTTTAACCAGTCAAATTCCTAAGGACACTGAAGATTGCTAGTTTGTTTTTTATAAATCCATTGGTCTTAACTAAATCTCCCTTTGTTTCCCCATACTTTAGTGAAAACACAACTACTCTACCATCACATGGGCTTTGCGAGTTTTAAACAGTTATACATTCCTATCATGTAGCTAGAAAATTCATACCTCTTCTTCTCTTAATCATTGTGATTTGGAGTCCCCATCAAATAAAATAAACCAAAACATAACGTTTTTTGCTCCTATTCCTTTCTTTTTCTACTCTATTCATCTTATCCTACTTCCTACCCATTGTATCTCATCATGGTCTTCCAGTCCATCCTCTATAGATCTTTATTAATCTAGATCTAGATCTAGATCAATAATAAAACTATAATTACCAAATTTACCTTCAATTTAAATGTATTTCTCTCAAATAAATATTCCTGGCTCTCCCCACCCCCAAAAGACATTGCTTTCTTTTTCATCTTCACAGTTTCCAACTGCATCTTTTTTGTTTTCGCATTGTACTAAGAAGAAAAGGTCTAATACTTTCATCCTATGGCCTCTTCCAGAATCCTCCTCTGTTCCCACCCCTGAGCAGCCTCATATTTTGAAGTTCACTTCCATTGTCTATATCACCATATTATGATAATAACTTTTACCTAGTGTTTTGAAGTTTGCAAAGTACTTTGTAGATAAACCTTTAAGATATTTTCAGATTCCAGGTGACAGAGAGAATCTGAAATGGGGAAAATGGAGAGGAATCCAGGCATGGAAGACAGATATTGAATTTTATAAAGAAATACTAAGGGATATGGAGACCAAAGCTCACCCTCCCAAAAAAACCCCAGACAATTCCCTGGGGCAGAATGTAGTAGAGACCACAATTTTATTTACAATATGGAAGCTGCTGAAAAATATTTCTGTAAAAGGCCATGTGAACTGACCATCCACCATTCTGAAAATGTTATCCAAATCCAAAAAGAGAGTTGATAGAATCATATTATAGGTTGAAACAGATTTTTTGTTTCTTTTTCTTTTCTTTCTTTTTCTTTTTTAATATGGCTAATGGGTGGATTTTGTTTTGCTTGACTATGTATATTTATAATAGAATTTATTTTTCTTGATTTATTAAAGGGTAGAGGGAAGGGGGAAGGAGAGAGTATAGAATTGTAAATAAAATAAAATTGGATTCTTTAAAGAGTTGTGGATTTTAATAAATGTGTTAGTTAACTTCAGTATACAGATCTTGTAATTACTTAATAATGCTTTAATAATAGTCATCAGTGTCATATATTCAACATAATATTAAATGTCAAGAAAGAAGCAACAAGAAAGTGGACTATAATCTAATAGTTCTGGCACTAACTTGCAAAGTAGCCATGGATATGTGCCTCAGTTCCCTTACTTGAAAAAAGAAAGGGCAGTGATGCATTATCTTGCCCAGCTAATCTAGCTCTAAAGTCCCAGGATTTTAAGCTTCAAGAAAAAAAGCTTAAAAAAAGAAATAAAAGATGAATGAAGAAACAAAGACCAGTGTAACAGAGACAAGGCGAGGATTGTCCAAACAGCTGCTCTGTGGTTAAACCTTGAATAATGAAAGATGGATGTTAACCACAGGAAAAGTGATCAAGGGGAATGCTTGGAAAGACACACCAAAGCACAATTTCAAATGACAGGGGCATGGATCAATTTCTGGGAAACAATAGGGAAAAGAGGCCAAATGGATTTGGGACAATCAGAAAAATAAAAGAATTGACTTCTTTTTTGGAGGCAGAAGAGGCAACAGTCTCTCCAAACACTAGTTTCCTAAGAAAAATCAAGAAAATCTTAGCTTTATGAGTTATGCAAAAAAGACTATTGCTCTGGATTTGATCTTTTCAGCCATGTACACTCGCATAGCCACCAACACCATCAAAATAGCATCACTGAACAATGTGAACATCCCTTCTTGCCTCACCTATATCAACCTATAAAAGAGAAGGAAAATGGTAAAAGTATTTAACTAAGAGACAAAATCAACACAATGGCTGATTCCTGTATGTTATATTCCACTTCCAGCTTGGCTCACAATGTGGCCCATGCCTAGAAGGTATCACTCATTGCCTCTGTTTCTTCAAGTCCAAGTTTAAGCAATATCTCCATCACAAACTCTTTATTCATTCCGCAAATTATCATCACTATCATGCTAGAAAAATTCTGTTTTAATATACATATAATTTGTATTTGCTTTTCTATGTTCATGTTAATTCTATCCAGTAAAACAGAAACTCCTTGAATGCAGCAGAGAATGTTTTTGTCTTTGTATGCCCTGTGTCTAGCACAAGGTCTGATATATAACAGCTACTTAACAAATATATATTAAATTGAATGAATTCAAAGTAAATAGAGTCAACGTGCATTTTTTTTACATTTTCACTTGTCTACAATCAAATGTAATAAGTCCTCTCAGCATTGTCACTCACAGCACTTTTTTTAATAAAATGAGAATAGTTCCATTGTCTCTGAAGTAGCCAAAGATACAAATGGGCTTCACAGAATTATATAAAATTTAGAGTCAAAAGTGACTTCAGAGACAATCTAGAACAGCTCCCTCATTTTACAGATGAGGAATCAAAAACAGAAGGATTAAGTGTCTTTAGTGAAATCATCTAACACTCGTTAGATGGGAGAGCAACCAGTAGAATACACATGTCATATATTTTAATTAGGATGATCATCAAAATAGACATTACCTTTTACAAATGAACTGTACAGTTAATAGTTTTCATTTTCAAGAAAAGTGCCTCAACTAAACTTCCTTTAAATTATTGCCATGAATTTGAGTGTAATTTTTATATTTGTGAATTTATATTATTTATAAAATATCTATCAATATATTAAGGAAAAATACTGTCTTGTGATTTTGTCTTAACTACTGTAAAACTGTATTTCTAATGAAATGAGATCATGAGATCTTCTCCACATTTTCTTGGCAACTAATTAGCAAATGAAATATTGAATTCTTATAACGCAATATACTAATGAATCAGAATAAATCTCATGCAGATAAAAAGAAAATATTAGATGTACTTTGCATGTACTAAAAAGAAAATATTTGATGTACTTTGCATGTACTATTTTAAAAGACATCAAATGCAAAATATTTCAGAATACTCTCTGCTCTAAAGCTCTACAGTGATACCTCATCCGAGTGATACCTCAACCCGCAATCATCTCTGGTACTTTCTGCAAAGTTGCAAAGGCTTCAAATAAAAGTCTAGCAAAATGTCATATGTGGATTTTCTGAGGATCTACCTATCTAAATTTAAAGGGATTCATTCATAATTGATTGGCTTTTGAGTCAGAAAAATACATAAAAACCATCTGCTAAATCTGCTACATTGGAGTGGAGAACAATGATAAAAATGAAGTTTGAACTTTGCAGAAAAATTCAGCCTAGTGCAGTGGAAAAGCAACAAAGGAACTGGGTTCAGATATTGACTCAGCTGCTTTATGCTTGCATAATCTTGGAAAAGTAACTTAACTCTTATGTCTTATTTTTTTAATTTGTGAAACCAGGGACTGAAAGACTGTTAAGGTCCTCTCTAACTTTAAATTCTGTTACCATCATTCATAAAAAATAAAAACTCAAGTTTCTTTCTCTATTTCATATCGCTATAATTTTCTTTAGGGTAAAATTCATTAGGGTAAAGAGCTACCTTTAGTAGTACAGATAGAAGAATGTGCCTAGATTGTTACCTAGGTCATTAGAAGGCTGAATAATTTGCTTAGTATCACAGTTAAACTTGAACCTAAGTTTTCTTGGCTCTGAGAATAGTAAAAGCATAAGCTATTCCATGCGTTCTCTCTTCCAGTTTCAGGAACAGGGAAATATACACCTACTAAAATTGTCATGAAATGTCTTTAGAATTATTAAATTAAATACTGAAGAAAAGTATATTTAAGCCAAAGAATAGTTATAATGTTTTTGTTTTGTTTTGTTTTTTCCTCTTTAAGAGACCTGAGTGCCTTGCACTGGACAAGGGAAATAGTTGTTGAAGGTCAGGGTTTAGAATTAGAAGAGCCGACTCAGCCTTTTTAGTCCTAACTATGACATAAAAGCCATTACCTCCTGACAGGTCACTTCAGCTTTTTTCTTCATGTTTCCTTACGCCTTAGAATGAGAATGATTCCCGCCTAATCATTTCAAAGTTTTAGGGATATTTGCTTATTTGGGATTTTTGTTGATGTTGCTGTTTTTGTTGAAGAAGGCACTATGGTGACAACATTTTTTAAAAATATCATAGATACAGGATTGGGTTTGTACCCAGAACAGCTAGAACCATAATTCTAGCTTTACTCACTTAATTGTGGGACTTTAGGCTAAAAACTCTACTTCTATTTGCTTCTATATCCCCATTATAAAATTAATATAAAATTATTCTGAATGAGGTTATTATAAGTATTCAACAAAATAATGTATTGAAAATTACCAATTATAAAGAACTAAGAAGTCAACTTTATTATTCCCCTTTGGTCATCAATGACTTTGATGCTGACCCTCAGAACTTCATCAGGCACTTTTGCTTTTTATCTGTACAATGAATGACAGCAGCATAGTTGAGTGGTAATGAAATTAGATTTAGAGTGAGAAAACTTGGTTTCAAATCTCTGCCCTCCCTCATACAACCTATATAACTGACCTTGGCGAAGTCACTTATCCCCTCTATCACTCAGTTTCCAAATCAGTAAAATGATGGAGTTGTCCTAGATGATGATTAAGATCCTTTCTATCTCCCAATCTTTGATTTTACATTCTACTTGGCATGATAGTTATCTTTATATGTCACATCACTGCCCTAATTAGATTATAAGTGTCATGAAGGCAGAAATTATTTTATCAGTATTTTGTTTCTTCCCCAATACAGAATAGAGTATTCTGTACGCTGAAATCACTTATAGAAAAATCAGAGTGGCATAGCCACTTTATAATATGCAAAAAAAGCAAAAGTGAACATAATGAGCAGGTGCTTTTAATGTGAATAACGAACTTTTCTACAAAAACCTTGAGTTAAAGTGACCCAGCAAACTAACTGCCCTCCATTTCGGACTATAATAGCATAAGGTCATACTTCTGCCTCAAATAATCTTTTGAAGGAAATATATATGAGATAAAACTCACGTTCCCAGAGAGCTATGTATTTTTCTCAGGTCATATTTTGAGTAAAAAAAAAATTTTTTTTTACTTAACCTTCCCAATTAGCAACCAGATTAAAGGTAATTTAAATGTTTCTTAATAAAGAAGTTTTTTTAATTGAGCTTAAAAAACAAGTAAGAGCCAAAACAGTTTTTTCTAAGTCCCAAATAAATAAGACCAGAAATTTGGCTTTTTTATTGTCACCCACAATGCAAACTAGTAAACTGGAACACAATCTAACAATTTAAAGTTACCCGATTAATTTTCATAATGAGCCAAATAATTCAAGAAAACCTTTTGATTGTGATCCTGTTGTAACTTTATTCTGAATAAACAACATTTTAATTGTTTATAATATGACAACCATTGTGCTAAGCACTGAAGCCACATTTGTAACATATGGCAACCCCTGCTTTCAAATGACTCACTTTCTAATCAAGGGAGACAACAAATGCAGAAAAGTTGATCTCCAAAGTAGGTGGAGAGACATGGAAATCTCAGGAATTCAATTATAGAATGGTTAACAAATCCAGTTAAATTCTTATGATGTGTCAGAATGATTGACCTTGATTTAATAACTATTCTCAAGTAGTTAGTGAGAAGTCAAAACACTAAATGCCCAAATTACTATAGCAAAGAAAGCATGCAACTCCATCTGATCTCTTAAAGTTAAAAAAAACTTAACATTTTCGTTTAATTATGAAATATAGTTAATTGTGTATATCTATTTAAGAACTTTATTTTTTTCTAACATGTTTGCAGCAGAAATGTTTGTCCATTCCAACTTGGGGTTTTTCTTTCAGCTGGACAAAATAAATCTAAAGGATAACTTTTTGTAAGTTATCACAGGTATATTATTTTAAAAATAAATATGAAGAAATAAAAAATAATTCACTTGTTTTAAATGATTTCACCCAAAATTAAAAAAAAAAGATGACAAACAAGTAGATAAGGAAAGAGATTTGTTTTTCCCTTAATGGAACAATAAAGCATTCTATTAGTCACTAAAACTCATTCAGGGCAAACATGTTCTTCAAAATGTCCTCCGTGGAGACACAAGTATATCTCAAGAGAGGAACTTTGTAACATGATTTAGCTCTAGACTTGAGAAAAGTTTTCCCTCAGTGGAACACTATAGAAGCTATAAAAGCCTCCATGTTCCCCATTGTAATGAATAAAATAAAAAATAGTTAGACTCTGGCTTTGACTCAACTGTCTTCATATACAAATAATTTCAATTTGTCTTTTATTTCCTATATAATATAGATGTATTATATGTATAATAATAAAAATACTCTAATTTCAAAAACTTAATTTTGAGAGTTTGGCAATAACTAATATCTGAAATGTTTCCAATTTCACATAATTGTAACAAGTCTCTGTAAAATTATCACCATATAAAATTAGAAACCTAAATCAAAACACCCTTCTCATAATAAATGAGTAAATAATGTAACCATAAATAAGTCACTGGTCTTCCTTAGGAGACCTTCCCCTCCAAACTCTCAACCCTTCCAAATGTAGATGGCTTTTTTTTTCCTTAACTAATCCTGACATGAAGTCTCTTATGGGAATTTAAATACATCACTTGAATCTTAACATGGAAACTATCAATTTAAGCTTGATACTTAAGAGAAAAAGAAATATTGAAAGACTTACTCCATTTTTTGGGTAAGCAATCCATCCCAGGTCCCCCATTACCGTGCGTGAGTCTAGTAAATTCACTAAAAAAAAAGAAAGAAAGAACATCAAAATAAGAATGGAAGAGAAGTCAGTATTCTCATAGCTCTGAAACTACCTAGTGTTTAAAGAATTGATATTAGATTAAGCATTCATTATATATAGAAATGTTTTGAAAGAAATTATTTCAGTTATCCAAGATGGAAGCTAGTTTAAGTAAATATAAATATTAAAAAAGTACACTCTACAAAAAATTAAAAACAGGTCATTCTCCTCAATGTTTATTTTTTCTACATGACTTTTTAAAAGAGATTCATTTTTTAATAGGATCATGTCAGAATTTGAGACTATTTATTTCAGAGTTAAGCTGCAGCCATAAGATTATGGCTCAACTCATTTCATTTTGTTCTGGAAAGCTGTTATGGAAACAATTAGCAAACAATTTACATTAAATAGCAATAAACTATTCCCAAGCTTATAACATTTTTGTGTTATTACCCGAAATCTGTAGTTCAAATAGTAAGTGTAATTAAGAAATAAATCTACACACACTTAACCAAGCCAAGTAAAGTGATTGCTGCTCTCAGGGATATTGCTACATTTAAAAGTCTGCTATATATTCTTTGGTGCTGTGGTCATCTCTTGTTCATGGAGTTAGATATGGCATAAAATATATCTCCTAGGGATATATTCAATTAGGGTAGCAATAGGTAGGCACATAGATAAGGAAAGAGAGAGAGAGAGAGAGAGAGAGAGAGAGAGAGAGAGAGAGAGAGAAGAGAAGAGAAGAGAAGAGAAGAGAAGAGAAGAGAAGAGAAGAGAAGAGAAGAGAAGAGAAGAGAAGAGAAGAGAAGAGAAGAGAAGAGAAGAGAAGAGAAGAGAAGAGAAGAGAAGAGAGGGAACAAGAGAGAGAAAGAGAGAGATGGATAAATGGATGAATAGATGGATGGACAAATAGATGGATAGACAGACGGATCTATATTAACCTATATCCTCTATATATTAGAGATATCTTTATCACTATATGTATTTATAAATAAATAATGGAGAGAGATAGAGAGACATAGACAGACTATTGACTTAATTGAACAAATTGCATTCAGTTTATTTTTTAACTCTGTAGTGTCAAGGAACAAGCTATCATAAAAAGAGCTGTCCAAAAGTAGAATGGATGGCCTTCATAGACTCTAATTTTCCCTAATGATTACTGGATTTGTCAGCATGGTTTGTCACTGAAAAAAGAGGAATTTAAGTTCTATGTATAAGCAAAGGGATGGAGAGAATAAACATTTATGCGATGCCTATTATGTATCAGGTACTGTGCTAAATGCTTTTTAAAATAATTTAGAGAGGCTGTATTTGTATCTTACTGGCCCCTGGCCCACTCTAACTCATTCAGACCCCTAAGTGTGAGATTATAGCCTGGGGGAGGGGGCAGATTAAAGAGACTGGACCCTGACAGAAGTAGGTCTGAATCTTGCCAGGGATACTTGTGTGTCCAGATGTGTGACCTTGGGCAAATCACACACCTTTCTGGATCTCAGTTTTTCCACTCCTAAAATGAAATTAATTAGAATAATGGCTTCTCAAGACACTTCCAGCTCTAAAGTTATTATTCTATGTACATACCTCATCCCTCAAGAAGCTTAGAGTCAGCTAATGTAGCTACTTTCTAGAGTGTCCTTTGAAAATTGGGTTAATGGAGTAATTTAATTTGCTAAAATGATGCCTGTGTCAACTTCAGCTGTGGCATAGGGAAGCAGAAGGGGTGGTTCCTCTGAAGGTCCTGGTCCTGATAATCTCAGTCTCTATCTTCAGAGTATTTGGGAGGGAAAGCAAAAGGCATTACAAGGACAAAATGCAAAGGATTTTGGGCAAAGATGTTTGTACATCCTACTTCTAGAGGTCATTAACCTGAGGCATGGAGCTAACAGTCACTGGAGGAACAAAAGACAAAGTTTATCCCCCCAGAGAGGAAACATGGCCTTCAGGGTGGAAGGTATTTTTCTTCAGAAGTTAGCACCTTAGAGTAAAACCCCATTGACTCTTGCTAGTTATTGCTCCACCAGGAATTCATGTACCATTTTTTTTCCTTCTCACTTCTCCCTGGAGATTCCTTAAATCAGTCTGAAAATACCACTACACATGATGAATTTCCATTATAATATCTAAATCTGGAAAGTTAAGGGAAGACATAAATTCAGAAAGGGAAGGGTAACAACACACACACACAAACACACACTCTCAATTCTAACATTAAAAGAAAGCAGTTAGTGATATCGCTAAAACCAAGCGAGAGTTCTTTTTCAACTTCACAGTTTGGCATTTGTTCTATATAATTGAAGAAACAGGGAATATTTTCAAACATATCAGAGCATTCATTAACATATACTTGTCCCACCAAGTCACATATGAAATGAGAAGGTACCTATTTTCACCTAAGATGTCTAAAAACTTCCAATGAAATGTGATACATGGGTCAAAGTTACAAAGATATTACATGGCACTTCATAATAGAGGAATCTTTACTTTATGCAGTAAATTTATCAAAAATTAATGACCTGAAGACTTTATTTTATTGTTAAAATTCAAACCATCAGTCAGTGATCCTAAACAATCTGATAACGCTTGTGCTAAATATTCCCATTGCTTTAGATGAAAATATATTTTCCTTTTTTCCTTTGTACTACTACTTAGCTACATTCCCACGGCATGGATATCTGAACTAATTTTAGGACAATTAGGGCAATTCTGTGTTTATTATTCATGACATAAAAGGAACACAATACAAGAGTTGAGCTACAGAACAACCAGAAGCATGTTTGCCCATCCTTAATGATGTATTTGGATATCCATGAAAGGCAAAGAAGCAGGTTGGATATAGTAGAAGATTCTTTGGATTTGGAACCAACCTTTCACTGACATTTATTGAAAAGGTGTCTCTTTTTTCTCATCTGTCGAATTAGGATAAAAATATATATGCCATTTACTTCATGCTATTGTGATGAGAGGACTTTGCACACATTAAATCATGGTATAAATATTGGTCATTATTATAGATTTTACATTTAGGATACTGGCTACCAGTTATCAGTTTTCTTTTAGCCATAGCAACTCAAGAATATCATCTACTAATGTTTAAATGAGTACTGAATCAGTTCAGATTTAGCAGTAGCATGTCTTTGAGTATCTAGTAGTTAAGCCAAAGCCAATTAATCCATTGGTTCTATTATCTCGTGGCTCAGTTTCCTCTCTGCCACCATCATCCCACAACTCCCCATAGAAATAAAGTCTAAAATCTCTGTGGCAACCCAATATAAAATTGAGATTTCATAGAACAACTAACAAAGAAATGTATTATGTCTTCTAGTCACTACAGACCAAATTTATTGAATCAAAGCAATACCCATAGAAATGACAGTATGTCCGAGAAGTCACTGTTGGTATGATGCTCTTTTTCACTTAACTCAGCTATTAAAAAATAAAAAAAGGTTAAAAAGAAGTAATTTACAATTGTGAAATTTAGGAACGTATGTCCCAAATCCATTCCTGAATTGATAAAAAGAACAGTGTTGTGTTTTTTTTTTTTACAATATGACAGTCACTAAACATTCTCTAGACTACAATTACAGTAATTAAATTGTTCAGAACTGTATATATGCGTGTTGTAAATTGCAAAGAATGCACAATGAATATTGATCTTCATTGTACAACTTAATTAAAACTTGTCCTGGAGAAGCCACTAATGAATGTAATTAGAAGAAATGTTTGATACCACAGAGTTACTTTGGAAGGCATTAATTAGGTAAAAAAAATTATGGAAAATGTTTTTAATCCATTGACTTTCTTTTAGAGAAATTGATGTCATTAAGCCAATAGATAACCTTCCAGAATGACTTCTGTTTTTCATTGTCTAATCCTGATAAAAATGGACTATTCCACTCATATAAGGCATCAGTTCATCTAGAAAAATTGCTCCTTCAGGGTCAATGAATATTTAGTCTGATTGTTAAAAGAATGCTTAGATCATTAAAGAGATTAGCAATAAAAATGCAATTCAGGAAACTGCTCATTGGAACTAGTAACTGAATTGTCAATACAAATTTTATAGCTGCAAACTAATTCCCTCCCATAAAATCAAACCAAAAATGACATACCAGATAATTTTCCATATCAATATTAGACCAATATTTTTTAAATATCAACCTTCATCTATGATGCTATTTGGAATGAAGATATGAAAAAATTAAGCTGCAGAAACTTACCCTTCTATATTTCTGGAATGAATAGGGGAGGAGAGGGTTAGAAATAGGGAGAAAGCAAGGGACATCTTCCTCATGTTTGTTTATCTTTTGCTCATCAACACTTTCAACAGTCAACATATACTTTCTATAAATCATTGTTAATAGGTGTGAGAATTAAAGCAGAGGTACAGCCTGGGTGCTAGATAGATTAGGATCCTTGGAGTTGCACAAGACTGGGATTAAATATAACATGTAACACTTGCCAGTTGCATGACTTTGTATACTTATACATTTATACATTTAAACTTTTTGTCTTCTCATTTGTAAAAATGAAAGAATTAGACTATATGTTCTCTTAAAATTTCTTCTAGCCCTAAATCTGTTATGCCATGAATCAGGTCTGATGATCAAGGAGCTTACAATTTATCAAATAGAAATTAATTATATTAACCAACACAAAATTTAAAATACAAGTACACCATGGTAGATTCAAGCATATTTTTCTAAGAAAACTTAGTTTGAATGTTTGTGTTTTGTTTTTAAATCTGAAACATGATTTTCTTTGGAGGAAATCCACTATGTGGAAACAACCTCTGCTAATGGGCATATTATTTGCAACTAGTAGATTTAGACAATGTTCCAAGGTCTTGAGTGGGGTTAAATGACTTGTCCATAGAGGTAGGATGTGTCTAAAGCAGGACTTCCACACAGACTTGCTTGATTCAGAAGCCAAACTCTCTCTGAAATACCATAGTCTTTTAGTATGAATTGTTCACGTTAATGAGTTTTCTTTTTCATACTTAGATATGTTTGAATAAGGAAAGAGTGAAAGCTGATTTTGGACTATGGGCTTCTTCGATTGGAGGATCAATTTTTAGTGGGAGATTTTAGATAGTTGAATGGTATTAGATAGACAACAAAAAAGAAATAGGAAGAGGTGGCAAAGGGGTAGAGAAGGACAAAATCAGTGATATCATTTCTCTATCTTGTAATATCATCTATTTCCTACTTGTATTAACTAACCCAGGTATCATCTGGGGGCTTCTGATGTATAGTATTCTATATGTAGCATAACAGATATCTCTCTACACTGCTTTAAGATTTGCAAATCACTTTAAATACATCTCATTTGGGATTCACAAAAAAACTTTCAATAAGATCACAAGTATCATTAAGTCAAGTTATCTAGATAAAGAAAATGAGGACCAAAGAGGGATTGTTAACTTGTCCCTAAATGTTGGGGATGAATCTGAAACCAGAATTCTTTGACCTGTACAGAAATCTATCTACTATACCAAACTGACTAACACATTATCACCAGGATTGGGATGAGTAAATATGTATTGATACAACTGAAGAATACTTGTGTTTTGGAGACAAAGAAAAGAACTCATGATTATTATTCTATTCTTTGATGAACCATGTAGTTCTTTTCAATCTCTTAGGAATGGGTAGTTCAGCAAAAAGGAAAACAAAAGAGGAGGAAGAAAAGAAAATTGAATGGAATAAGAGTGTAATCTATACTATAGAAACCCATATCTATCTTTCCCCTCTATTTCACTTGAAATAAACATATTTTCAATGTCTTCTGAAGAGTCAAACAATTCTATTATTTTTGCAAATTTATTCTTATCAGTTCACTTATGCTAAATTATGTAAAAGACAAAAAAATTCAGAAGTTCTGATATATATATTTGTAGCATAGTGCTCAGGATCAAAATATATATGCATGATATCAGGAAGGAAGGGTAGAGTCCATTAAAATAATAAGAATCCAAATTCTTTACTAACATAATAATAAATTCTTGTTCTTTCACAAATCAACTTCAAATTTTCTCTCTCTAGAATATTTTTACACTATGTTCTAGGCAAACTCATGTGCTTATTGTTTCCCATATATGAAATATACTTTATTCCTCTCTTTAGTATCTATAGTTTCTTTCTCAGTTTTCCCCAAATACATCATTCTTTCCTGATTCCCTCCCCACTCATAAGTTAATATTTTCTCTCCCAACCACAAAATTACTTCATATTTATTTGGATGTGTTTTGCATTGATTTATTTTCATGCATGTTTGGAACTCCCCTTCCCCAACTAACACATTGAACCAAATTGGATCCATTCTTTCTGTGTATTTCCTGTACTTAGCATAATCCCATCCACATAATAAATTCTTACTGAGTGAATGAAATTATCTTGCTTCTAGAACTAAGGAAAGAAGTCACAACTTAGGAGCACCTTGTACACCAAGTGTGTGATACTGTGATGACCAAATACAATTTATCTGCATTAAAAATGTAGGATTGGGGGGCAGCTGGGTAGCTCAGTGGATTGAGAGCCAGGCCTAGAGACAGGAGGTCCTAGGTTCAAATCTGGCCTCAGACACTTCCCAGCTGTGTGACCCTGGGCAAGTCACTTGACCCCCATTGCCTACCCTTACCAATCTTCCACCTATAAGTCAATACACAGAAGTTAAGGGTTTAAAATTTAAAAAAAAAAAGAAAAAGAAAAGAAAAATGTAGGATTATTATACTAGAAAAGAAAGTAAAGTACACTTGAAGTATACCTCTCTAGTCTAAGTAATCATGGAGAATGAAGTTTTCCTTTTAAAATTGGTCAGGGGGAGGGATCAGGAAGCTTCAGTAAACAAAGAGAAAGGCTCTGAAGACACAAAGGAGAATTTTGAACTATGTGGGAAACTTGAAGGGTGAATAAATATGACATGGAGGGGAAAAGTAAAAGGGACTACTTAGATGTTAAGTAGTATACGTGCAGTTATATATAAAGAAGATGAGCTAGATCCTTTGTTAATATCAGACTGAATTTGCAAAGAAATACTGATGTATGAAAAATGTTTTAGGTAGGATTATAGATTTCAAGTTTAGAATCTATCTAACCCCATTTTCATATTTTACCAATGAATAATTGGTGCTCAGAGAGATTAATCAACTCGTTTAACATCATAAAGGTAATAAGCAGAAGACACCAAATTTAAAATCACATAATCAGGATTTAGATATAATACTCTTTCTATTGTACCATACTCCTTGCTAATTACTTTAGGTGTGAAATAATAATGTCAAGGTGAGATAAAGAGGAATTAAGCAATGGGAGAATTGTTGACTCCTTAATGAGGAAAATTGAATCAAAAATTTATAAGAACAATGTATAATTTTCTGCCTAAGCAACTAGAAGACCTAGTAGATAGAATACTGGAGTTGGAGACTGGAAGACCTGAGTTTGAATTCCAACTCAGGATTTACTGACTTTTATGACTCCAAACAAGTCACAGCCTATTTCAACACATTTCTTCTTCTGTAAAAACTGTGGTAACAGGGAGTTATTGTGAGGATCAAATAACATAACATTTAAATTTATTTTTAAATCTTAAAGCATTGTATACCCAGTATTATTGTGTTGTTATTATTATATTGTCACAACTATAATTGTTTTTGTGTAGATGTTGCTTTTTTTTTCCATAGAGGGAGTAGTGTTAGTAGTAGTAGTGATTATTATGACATACATTCAAGACAGGTGACAGATCTTCCCAAGAATAGTCTTACCTGATGACTATCATACACTTTGAGTGATTTCCCTGGGAATTCTTAAATTCATTCAAGTTTGGGGGAAGAAATTGATAATTATGAGAGGAAAAAAATATTGAATTTTAATTATTGCTTGCAAAGAAGGTATTGGCTTCAAAGAGGAAAAACATTTCTAACGAAAATAGTTTTATCAAAATAATTTTCTTTTGAGAATGAGTTTTTTTTTTTGGAACATGGCTTTAAAATTGGAAAGATAGGATACTAACCAAGAATGGGTATAGTTTTTTCTCTCTTTATCTATATGTCTATCTATACATCTATTTATCTAATAGAGTGTCATGTACAACTATAAATATTTATAATCTATGAAGATATCAAGTGGCAGATCCATAAAATAATTCATAGAAGATGAAATCCAAAAAATAGTGCCAACAATAAAACCTATGTCCTCAAATGTCTATATGCAAATGAAAATGTACATATAGCAAGCAAAATAAGCTAGCAATCACAACATAAAGAGATAAATGTGATTTCATAACAGAAAATTGGTGGAAATAATCCATGATTGGATTATGGTTATAAAAGAGAATATCATTTTAAAAAGTAGGAGAGAAGGAAATACAAAAGGGGTCTAAAAGGTCATTATATGTTGAAGTGTACTCATGAGGAAATTTTGAAATCATAAGAAAGAGTATAAGTGATAGATACAAAATGTGTGCAGATAAACAAAAACACAATCAGAAACATTATTTTTTCAGAGTATATTACAAATAACCTGAATAGAAAGAGGTAAGAGATGATGGGTTAAGGAAAGACATCATAGACTCAATATGGAGGCATTTTATAGTACTGATGAGGAGTATAAATTGCCCCATCAATTGCTAGAGTTCTATCTCTGCCAAAAGTGTAGTAGTTAATAATTTATTTACTAGTTATAATGATAATTTCATCTTTTAATTTAAAAAGCTAAGAAATAAAATAATTTCTGCATCTGATTCTTACTAGTAGGAGGTACTGGTTGATATAGTGGAAATGATGAGAAACTTGCTGGACACTGGGAAAAGGAAGTACAGTAGCCATTTTGTCTTAGAATTTATGAGTGTAACAGGGAAGAAAGTCATAGTCTAATGTGCAATTAATTTTTGGAGAAAATATATCAAATAGTTCTGAGAAAGGATGGGTGGGATCTAATGGGATACAATACACTAGAGAAGCTAACTTGAGAGAGAAGTGCTCAATAATAATAATAATAATAATAATAATAATAAACTATAAGTAGAGAAAAATTATGGTGTTTAAAAAGGGAAGTGATTCAAAAAGACATGTTTTTCTTCAGGGTGAAGTCATCAACTAACAAATTTTTAAGAGTTAAATAACAAAGATTAAAAGAAGGGTAACAACGGATGAATAGGAAAATGTGGCATTGAGCTATGAAAGAGTAATGAAGGTGTTAAAACAGAATAAAATGAATTGTCAAAGGAAAGTTAAGGATGACAAAAAACTGTTTCTTTGTTAGGATAAAGCTGAACTGAGGGAAAATGAGATGATCAATGGATTAAAGCCCCTACTTAAGTGGATGTGACAATAGTAACTGAAATGAAATAAGAACTAATTTCTCAATTTTCATTTTACTTCTTTTTTCTGACAAGGAAAATAATCTTTAAACTAGAATGAAAATGGTTAACAGAGGGTTGATTTCCTAAATTAAATTAAAAACAGCAAGAGAGCCCCTACCTCATCTGGAAAAATTCAAGTTACTCTCAAGATATCAAAAGAAAACATGGATGATATTATTGTTGAGATTTCCAGCATCATCAAGAAAATGCGATAGCAGAGTCAGTATTCAAAAAGCTCTTGAGGGTCTACATTAAATCTAATAAGAGGATATTTCACAAGAATAAATGTAAAGTCTCAGCTTTGGATTAAAAAAATAAACTTCACAAGCAAAACACAGAGGCTATCAGGATATCAGAATCTTTTCACTCTGTCTTGTGCAAATTGGTTGAAAGAAATGGACATGTTGAAGGAAAGTAGCTTCAAAAAAGACATAACAGCTTTTCTAGAGTATTTGAAGTATTATCATGTAGGAGGAAGCAACCAAACGATTTATTAAGTGCCTAGTATGTGAGAGCTACTATGTTAAGTGCAGTACAAATATCTTATTTTACCTTCATGACTACTCTGGGAGCAAGGTGATATTATTATCATTTTTAACAGATGAAATTAAAGTATACACAGGTAAAGTGATTTGCCTGGTTTCACACAGCTACTAAGTATATGAAGCTGAATATGAATGCAGATCTTGTAGTCTCCAGGGCCAACACTTTCTCAGTGGCAACCTGTATCTTCCCTAGAAAAGAGATTTGGCTTTAGATAATTTTTTAAAAGTCAATTAATAAAAAAAAGTCAATTAATAAAATAGAAGACAGTAACAAGGTAGGGAAATTATAGAGTTAATTTTTATTTCATTTCATTTACTATGGGGGAGATAGGAAGAGTCCTGACAATTAGAACTATACAAAGTGTAATGGGATAGATAGGGACGTAGCAGGTCCCCCTGTCTGATAGTCTTAAAGTTACTCACTATATACACAATATGTTGTAATAGGAATTCTTTTTTGGAAATGGGTCAGCCAGTGGTATTCTTTCAAACTCTAAAATCCTGGGGTTCTGTGATTTATCTGCAGTGCCTGCATTGAATCCATGATAGAGAAATAGAAATATTGTTCTTTTTACTTCCACATCATCTCAGGTCTTAAATGCTCTTGGATAAAAAACTATTCAAAACAATCCAAATAATGAAATAGCAACTGATGCCAAGACTGAATAATATTCACATCACAGACAAGAGTCATTGTCTAGGAGTACAAGTTAGAATATACCTAACTCTATGGACAATATATACTTTATAAAAATGCATGATATCCATCAGGTTAAAATACAGGTGTAGAAAGTTCTCAAAAATGGAAATAAATTCATATCTCTGTTCATTTCAAAGTATTTCTTCAAAAAATGTTATTACAATGTAGTGAAAATTCTTTAACAATTTGCTCTTGTCTCTACCTATGATTTTACCCCTCTTTTATATCATCTGTAAAATTTCAGAGTTGGAGGAATTGGTATTTGGTTCCTTCCCTTCTAGTTTTGAAATGCCATAAAACTTAAAACATAAAACATAAAAATTCATGTGCAATGAGAAATGTATTCAAAAATTGTGAGTCTTATACAGTTCATCATAAACATAACATAAATAATAGCAAAATATATGTGTACATATATATACATAAACATACACATACACATATACATATGTTTGAAGATTTCCACGACATATATGTATGTGTATATATGTCGTGGAAATCTTCAAACCATTCACCTAGTTATACAGGGCTTTATTTGTTCTTGAGGGAACCACAAGTCATTATCAAATTTCAAACAGTAAATCCTGACTTTCTAAGAGAGAGATCTGTTTGGAGTACAAAGAGAAGCATAAATCTGAGGATCATATAATGTTTTAAATGTTGTTCCTCAAAGCTTGGCCCCTTTTTAAAATGATAAGCAAGAAACCACAGGGCATACACTTGTCCATGCATATTTTGCCCTCAAATGTAAAATAAAGCCCATGAAAACAATTAGAATGAAATGGAAAATATATGCAAAGCTGATTCTCTGTTTTGAGTGAAGCCTTAACCCAATCCCTAATTATCTCTAATGCTTGATTGAAATATACAAAACTGCAAAAACAATCTATATAATCATTAACTTTCTAGCCTTCAGGGTAGGATAAATGATTATGAAGTCTAAACTTGCACCAAAGTCTTTTTTAACATAACACACAAGGGGGACATTTGCACATGCTCATATGGAACATTTTCAACAGGCTTGCATGTATTAGGAATGGACAAACAGATGGATGAGCCTGGAATAGTTCATCTAAAATGAGCAGTGACTCAAATCTTCATCAAAAATGGGAATTGTGCTAATCAAATAAACATCAGCAGCTTTCATCTTGATAAAATCACTGCACACTAACTTATTTCTGTGACTTGGCCAAACAAAGAGACTAGGTTAATCTTTTAAATCACCTCATGACATTGCATATTTTTTCATTATTAATCAAATTTGATAGATATGTTCCTAGTGGAGACCTTGTCTGCATTTTAGGATAGCAATATCATATGAAATTTGTTTCACTCTATAAGAGCATTGAAGAACCATTGGATTTAAAGTAGAGTGAGTTTGGGATCTCCAGGCAATTCATTAAACAATTAAGGAAAGATTAAAGGAACTGATTTAATCTGGCTCAATTCTATTCTAGAGGAGTCATAAAAAGGTAGGTCTTTTTCTTGGATCAATTTGAGTTTGTAGATTTATTCAGGTTCACTCATATCACCCTAGAAGTGAAAGAAAATTAAAATTCCAGATCCAAACTTGAAAAAAATTACACCTTGAAATCAAACCAGGAAAGTCAGGTAAACTAACCTTTTTTCCAATATTTGTCACTTGCTACTTTGTTATTAATATTTTTTAAATTTTAATGTAACACATTGCCTAAAATTTTTAAAGACTAATGGTCACCTTCAGTTAATCTTTGGTCCCAGATCCCAACTAAATTTAACCTTAAGAAATAAACAACTAACTTTCTTTGACAAAAGTAATATAAACAATAAAAAAATAGCTAATTCCTTAGCCTAAAAAAACCTTTAAATTTCTACAGTTCTATATATTAAAAAATGCAAAAAAGCAAAATTATTCTACTTAAAATTCTCCTTAGCATCTATCTAGGTCCTATAAAACAAAATATGCATAGTTAGTATTAAATGAGTGTCTTGTTGATTTTTTAATTCCCCACTTCCTTGATCATTCTCTATTTGAATGAAGCTTTTATCCATCATCCTCAGTATTATAAATCTTCAGAGTCATTAACTTTCTCTTAGTGACTCTTGGGATGAATATTGGGCATTGTCAGGTGCATATGAAAAAATGTTTTCATATATTAAAGCATGTGGAGGACTAGGAAAAATTATGACACTGGAAATTTCACCTACCTTAATACAAATAATTGAGACCTCTCCCCAGAAGAAGCATCTCTATTTATTCCAAAGTGCCTTCCTTTAAAAGATTAGTATCAAACTTCTTCCCTCTACTAAAATTATCCTTCAATACTTAACTGGTACATGGAATTCTGGAAAGATCTATAAATAGGGGGAAAACTTTGGCAAGCTGGCACAGCTTGAAAGATGTGTCTGGTAATGACTATTATATCTATCAAAAACAGCCTGGCTAAGCTCAAAGACAAGACTCAATGGAAGATGAACCCCAAGGCCTTTTTATTTAGGGTTGTTCGTTGTCCTCCCCTCCAAACAGCATGTCTCAAACTGAATGCAATCTCAAGTGTAGAACAAGAACTCACATCAGCAAAAACCTAGATTTTTTTCAAAGTGCTAAGGAATTCAGGAGATAACAGCTTCAGTCCATCCATGGTTTTATCTTTGCATTCACAAATTCATGTTTCTATATTTATACTCTAGCAATGCTAAAAGAATAGTAATTAAAATCAACCTCTCCATAAATGTAATTTACATTTGTAGCTTTGTAATCTTTTAAAGTCATTCCTTCTTTTACATTGCTATGAATAACCAAAGAATGTGAAAAGTAGTCTGTAAATCTCCTTTAATTCTCAGGTTCCTAACTTCATTTGCAGGTTTGGTGAGATACCTAGATTGCTATGTTATTTTAGTTCTCCCCTACTATGCGAGGGTTAATTAGTACTTTCTTAAGTTGGATGACAAAATCATTTTATACTTACATACATATATATGCATAGATAGATGCTATATGTATGTGTACATGCACACACAAAAGTAAATAAAACATATATGCAAGACTGAGAAAGTCTGAAGGAATTTCTAGGAAGAGGATCTAAAGGCCTTAATCCAAGTAAGCTAGCAGCAGTATGATGGCTATTTGGGAAATTTAGAATATACATATGAATGTAGATATAATATATGTCAATTCCATGAAATCTGGATTGGGAACAGTTTAAAGTACTTTGAAATCCTGATAACATAGAATATTAATACTTTGATACTTCTAAAAATATTTTTTCTCATTGATCACATTTGGTATAAAGGATACATAACTGCATGACTAGTTAAAACAATTATAGAGGGGCAGCTGGGTAGCTCAGTGGAGTGAGAGTCAGGCCTAGAGACAGGAGGTCCTAGGTTCAAACCCGGCCTCAGCCACTTCCCAGCTGTGTGACCCTGGGCAAGTCACTTGACCCCCATTGCCCACCCTTACCAATCTTCCACCTATGAGACAATACACCGAAGAACAAGGGTTTAAAAAAAAATTTAAAAAAAAACAATTATAGAGTGCACAATATGTAACTAAAAGAATTCCCTTTTGTCTCTGCTTTCGAAGAGAAACACATGTGGGAAATAAATGACCAATAATGTTCAGAAGCAAAAAGGAAAAAAAATCCACCACAGTTATTGATCTTCTTCAAAATAATGTACATCAACAGACACTGAGACTATGCTACATAAGACCTCTTCATCATCACAACTTTGTTGTCTCATTCTTCATAAATCTCTTCTGTCTATTTTATTGTATTGATATTAGTACTGATTTTCCTGTTATTTTTTCTGCTGTGGTAAAAGACTTATAAAGTTGTAAATCTAAAGTGCTCATGAAAGTAGATGACAGTCAGAATGATCCAGGAAATCAAAAACAAATGAAAGAATAATTCCGCCCCCTCCTTCAAATGGAACCTAAGCCATTCTGGAACAGATGTTTTTTATTAGTTATTTTCCTAGAGTTTAAAACAATCATGCCCAGATCAGAAGAAAAAAATCTTTTAATGTAAGGCAGGATTGACTCAAGAATAGTATTGGTTACAAAAAGTGTTTTAGAGAAAGAAAAATGAAGAAGGGGGAAATTTGAATGAAGGAACAAGAAGACTTTAGGATAATTACTTCACTATTTCTGTCAAAGGGCATCACTAGAGGATTCAGGAGGAATGGCAACTCTACTCCTCCTTGTAAAACTTGATAAATGAATATTGAAGTACAGTAAATTACCTAAGGCCACATAACTAGCTAGTGGGAAAGCTGACAGTTTAAGCCAAGTCCTATACTTACAATAGGTGACAGGTGGCGAACAACTCTTTGTTCTTTCTATTTTTGATCTGGTAACTTCCTATTGTGAGAGTGTCAAGAATTTTCCAATACTACTTACAGTAAACTGTTTTCACTAATATATACAAAGTAAACCCTATAAAATGTCAAATCCCCAGTTTTTTTTGTTTGTTTTGTTTTTTTTTATCCTGGGACTCCATTCTAGGAGCATAGGGCCACAACCAGCAGGCAATGGGACACACAGTCGCTCAGGGTCACCCAGCCGGAAAGTGTCTGAGCCCGGGTTTGAACCTAGGACCTCCAGTCTCTAGGCCTGGCTCTCAATCCACTGAGCTAGCCCAGCTGCCCCTACTTTAGGTTGCAGTTTCTTTAGCAGATGTAGTTTTTACAGGGTGGGGTTGCTAGCCCCACACCCAACCCTCCTCCTTTTTCATCCAGGCTAAGGACCGTCCTTGGCCCAGGAGTGGTAAGGGTGGGCAATAGGGGTCAAGTGACTTGCCCAAGGTCACACAGCTGGAAGTGTCCGAGGCCGGACTTGAACCTAGGACCTCCAGTCTCTAGGCCTGGCTCTTAATCCACTGAGCCACCCAGCTGCCCCAAATCCCCAGTAGCCTATGCCAAAAAAATGCTGTGTGTCTTTTCTATTAACAACAAAAAAGAAGACTGAAGTTCATTGATAGTCAAGCAGGTTACTTAAGATATAATAAAACAGATTCACTGTATCATGGAGTAGGAAGGAATCTTGGAAACCTTCTAGTCCAATGCTCTAATTTTGCATGTGAGAAAACTGATGTTAAGAAAGGTTAAATAGCCTTACCTAAAACTTTATCCACCTCTTTGAAAGCAATCTCTTTATCTCATACATTTCTTATTATATACCATCATATATCATAGTGAATTGCGCTCATCTATTTTTTCCTTCTTGTCCATTCCTTTCAGAATGACCTTTTTTTTTTTTTCACCACTGTATATTTCATGTTTCCCACAAGGTCTTAGATATTCAGTAATTATAGTTGATTTGAACTGAATTGAAATGAACTGAACTGAATTGAGCTGAATCGAATTACTCAAGGATATATATTTAATGATCTGAAACTGTAGCACAGGTCCCCTGACTCATAGTCCAAGGGCTCATTCTGCTTTAGCATACTGCTTCTAGCGAATTCTCCATACAAATAAGTATCCTCAATAATGCTACAGTAGTGACACTGACAAGTGGAATAATATAATCTTAGTATTTTTTATTCTTTCCTTCCAGAAGGCCTCCCTCCACTATAATACTATCTTGTATAATGCACATTTCTTGTATAATGCAGTGGTCAATTACCATAAACAACTACATAGTCAAATAATTAGAAGAGTGAGATAGGATATTTGCATGTGTAAATGTGTGTGTAATTAGTCTTTAATTTATGAGAGCAAAAGGTAGAAGTGATCTATACATATTAAAAAGGTGAGGGAGGTCCAGTCCAGAGACATTGCCTCTATCCAAAGTGGCCAAAATTTCCCTTTATTCTCCAAATCAGAATAACTATGGAATGAATGACCAAAATAAATGGATTTTGTAATGTACAAATGTTAGTTTACAGAACTGCTTTATTGTGCATAAATCATGCTAGATATTGTTGTGGATAAAAAGGGGTGATCTGCTTCCCTTGCTGAGTGACAGAGGGGTAAAGGTGATTGTGGTGATAAGAGAGTAATGAAAGGGATGGCTGGGTTTAGGGAGGAATGGTCAAGGTGGTATTTGGATGGTAAGGGTTGTTATGAGGGGGGAACTGTTATGAGTAAGACTAGATTAGCTGGTTATTAGGTATTGATTATATATTGATTAGGAAGTACCTAGCAGGAAGGAGCTGGAGCTGGGAATTCCACGTTGGAATGAAGGAGGAGAAAGTCTGTCTGTGCTCTGAGTGTGGACTCCATTAGGTGTGGGCAAAAACTGTTGCCAGCCTGGGAGACCTCAGAGCAAAGGACACCCTGCTTCCTGATTTCCCCTGGGATCCTATGTGGTGTGGCATCTAAGAAAAGGACAAATCTACAGAGCCAAGAGAGGACAAGAAGTTTGAAAACTGGAGGACAGTGCTTCGAGCAGAACCCTCTCTACTTGGTACCTGAGATCATCTTGACTCCTGGCATCCAGAGGTCATCAGTGGATTGCAGTGAGAATCCCAAAGGCACTAAGTCCTAGCTGTACTCAAGCCTGGCAGGTTCCAGGTTTGAGGCAGAAACCCAGAGACTCCATTTATAGCTCCTTGGGCCCTGATAGTTTAGATCACTTAGATAAGAGTAGAATAAGTCCTCCCATTGCCCTGTGGTTTTATCCCTTAGATTTTAAGTATAGAAATCATTTCCCACCTTTTAGTCTAACATAATTAAAGCTGTTAAGTCCCTTTTACCTTGTTAGCCTGTTACTATACTCTGATCTAGTGGAAGCTGGGTGACAGTTAAGATCAACTGCCATTCCTGTGGAGATCCAGTAAAACTCTGGTCTCTTCACCCTCATCCAGTATCTCATAAATCCTAAAGTGTGTTCCCACAAAACACTTAGTTTGTTGTAACATCCCTGGTGACCCCATTACCTTACTTATATTTTCCTACAGGGTACAGGTGAGGTATTCAGGGGAGGCAGCTAACACAGACTAGACACTCAGGCCAGAGTCAGAGGACACTGGGGGGAAATAGGCTGAACCCTTCCAGGCAGGAAAGGTACTTTTACATACACAAGCAATAGGGCCACCCAGAAGTGGTTTGAATCTGACTTGAGGGTTTTCTTGTCAGTTTCTCAAGACCTCAAAGGAGGAATCACAAGGCTCCTCCCTGTCAGTGAAACTGAAGGGATTCAGGAGGAAGTGTTGGGCAACTACTTCCTCCCAAGATGGATGCCTCCAGTTTCTCTCAGGAAATAAAAGAGAATTATTCCTTCCCCTTCACCTTTGCCTAGTTTCTTCAACACAAAGATTCTCCAGAGGGTCTAATTAGGTAGCCAAGGGTTTATTAATGTTTCAGGGTGGTCTGGAAGGAGAGAAGGGATTGGGGTTTCTGACAACTGCTAGGGAGAAACTCAAGATGGGGGAGGGTCTTAGGAATGGGTTAAACTGAGAGAGAACCTCCTCTCTCAGCTGAGGAAGATTTGGCTGCTTTTAAGGTAGAGGGAATACTAAAGGGATAGTTTTAATTCAAGGATGTCCTACTTGTCTATTGGGGAAAACTAAACCCACAAAGTCTTTTCACTAAAAACCCAAAAGCCACCCTGCCTCCCAGAGCCCTGGGAAAACAGGCAGGGAAAACAGGGAAATAATATGGAGAAGGTCAGGGAGAGCTCCAGAGAAATTAGCTAGGTACAAATTATCTAAAGACAAGGCACAGGCCAAAGCAAACCAAAAGCCAAAATAGAGCTCTGGTTGATCCTTCCGCTCTGCTCAAGTGTCAGGGACCAACTGAACTTTCTCTTAGAATTCTCAGGCTTCCAACTGCCAGAAATATTCAGTTGGCCCCCTGCAAGAGCAAAAACCCCTCTTCCAACTTTTGCTTTACAATATGTTTATGTGTTACATGTACACATAAAAATAATTTATTGTAAGTACACATATATCGATATCTACATATGCCCATATACATATATATATATATGCTACAACAGAAGTAAATGCATTCTATTTCACAAATGAATATGAAGTTAAGTTTCTGGTACATTTCACTCCCACCTTCTCTTCTCCTTCCACCTAAATATAGCCCTTGTCCTCCAGATATTACTGGCAAAGGAGACACTGACACTATGAAAAGAGAGATTCAAATATTCCTGAGCTCCTAATTGGAAATTATAATGCGTTTTTGGAGATACATTATTATAAACAGTAAGGTGCTATAAATACTATGCTACTTTTTTGTTATTATATACTATAGTTTAACTAGGCTTTGGCATGTTAAAAAAAAGAAGCTCTGTCTCTGTCTCTCTGTCTCTGTGTCTTTCTCTCTCTCTCTCTCTCTCTCTCTCTCTCTCTCTCTCTCTCTCTCTCTCTCTTTCTCAATGTTGGTAAAAATATCTCAACAACATAAGAAATGGTCTTATTGCATCATGTCCAATATAATGAAGATAATGTGACCAACTTGGTATTAGGGCTTTTCTGCACTTTATCCAGATGATCACAGATCATCAGTCAATAGATCTTCATTCCTTTTGAGGTGTCTAATATAGATTCTGAGCTAAATTCCCAGCATCCTTTTAAGTACGTCCTCATTTGACATTCAGGGGGCTTGGGAGATAAATTTGGCTGAGACCCATGCCCCAGGGCTCTTTTTGGGAAGCTTGAGCTTTGCTTTGGTTTAGGTGTGGCAGGTGTGGGTCTCTGGCTCTGTGCTCTGCTCACTTAACTGAAGGAATCCTTTTCCCTCTTTTTACTGTCTCTACTTTGCTGTAATAAAGTCACTAAAAAGCTACTAACAGCCTCATAATTTAAATTGTAATTATTACAATGGGAAAAGAAATGAATGGGTCCACCAGGTTTGTACATCACTAGCATGGTCCTCAGGAAAATAGAATTAAAAATGGAAATTATATATATATATATATATATATATGTATACACACACACACACATACATGTTCCTGTGTTCTGTTATATATCTGTCTGGGAATATATATATATATATATATATATATATATATATATATATATATATCACAAATTATCTTTCTAATTGCTAATATTCAACATAAAATTAATTAGTGTTACCTGACTAATCTCTAGCTTTAGTCTAAGAGTCTCCTCAATAGCCAATATAAATTTAAAAAAACAAGAAAAAATTGGTCCCTTCTAGCCCACATATGTGAACTGATTAATTTACTATATTAATCAATGAGGACTTTTTTTCTGAACTTGAAGATATCTCAGGCAAATGTTTTCTTTGACATAAATATCAGGCTAATATCCAGCAATCATTCATTATTGAATATCAGCTGCCCATATGCATACATGTATATATAAGTTAAAAAGGAAGAATAGTCCCAAGTTATTATTTTCAGCATTTCTAATAAACTGCATGAAATTTAATTAAATAATTTATTGACTAAAGTTCATAGAGAAAATAATGGAGCTCTGACTAACATGTAATCAATCAAATTATTATGTGAAGTCTCAGAAGATTTACAAATTTTTAATTGTTCAGTCTGCCTACCTTCATGAGAGCTTTTCAGTACTTTGTAATAATTATTTTTTTCAAAGTTTGGATTATAAGGAAGAAAAAGATAACAGACATCATACTATAAAAAGGTTCAAAATTCAAAAATGTTCAGAATCTCTCTTGGTATTTCTGGTTGTTAACAAGCTCATGTCTTTTTACAATACCTTCCATTAAAAAATACATTTAAAACATGTCAATTCCATATTGGCATTATATAAATTAATCTGGAAGAAAGAAAATCATTCATTTCTTAGCTATTAAACATCAAAGGAAGCACAGTAGAAAAATAGGGCGATGGTATTTGACAGTTTTTTTTTCCTAGATATCACTGTGGGAAAATCCCACATGTAATTTGATGACTAAAATTCTCCAAGTTAGAATGATTTTCTGTCCCTGTTTGCCTTTAACTGTTCCAATTTGGAAAACAGAAAAATGAAGAAGTATTTTTCTAGGCATATATATGTGTCTGTATATAAATGGGTTATTAGAAATATAATTAGACAATAACATTATATATAGCACACATGTTCATGTTTACATATAATTTATGTATAGGTAGCTTCTGGTATTTAATACTACAAGAGGCTAGACAAATATTTTGATTAAATTTAATTTTTTAAATTTAATCTTTTGACTAAATAATCATTTGATGTATTATTCATTTATAGAATGTATATGCATGAATACCTAATGTAAGATGTTGTGGGATTATGTATATATGCATATTTGATATGTTGTATCACATTATTTTATAATCATGCTATATCATATGTTTTATGTCATGCAATATTATTATTTAAAGTAAATGCCCAATTTTTAATTCCCTCTCCTCTAGGAGTAAAAGTTTTAACTATTAGATAGGAACTGTCAAAAGTAGTGAGCCTCTATTAACAATGTGTGTCAAACATTGGGAATAATTCCCCCATTTCCATATCTAAGATAAGTTTTGCTGATACAACTCTCTTTGCTGATAGTCTTACATGTATGAGATCTTCACAATCAAGACCTTTAAAGAACACCAAAGGCTCATTTTATCTCATAGCTTTTTTTAATTAATTAATTTCTTTGTTACATCAACATACCTAATGAACTCCATCCCTCCCCTACCCTCATTAGAGAAGGTATTATTTGACCAAAAAAAATTGTATATATAAAACTAGGTCTCACTTCTTTCTATTTATCAGTTCTTTTTCTGAAGGTGGACACGCAAATCATTTTTCAATCTGTTGCTTTATATAATGTTCTCTCAATTCTGCTCATTTCACTCTTCATAATTTCATGTAAGCCTTTATATATTTTCCAATTTTTAAACTGTTCATCATTTCTTACAGCACAATAGTGTTCTATCACAATTTTATGCCACTACTAGTTTTAAGGGACTTAAGAAATCATTTTGTCCAACTTATCCCTTGGGAAAAAAATCCTCTATGACATGTTGACATGGGATTCAGTGTGAAAAGTTTCTTCTTTAAGGGCAATGTCTTCTACATCATTTTAGGGAACACTAATTATTCCTTTTTTTTCTTAACCCCTTTGAAATCTAACATATTGTGTGTGAAACTATGCTTATTTTTCCTTTCCTTCCCTATCATCAATTGAAAGATGAAATGGTCTAATTCATACAATGTTACCATCATTTCCCCACTAGATATCATTTCTTTCTTATTGATGAGAATCAAATCCAGAACAAAATTTCCAATTGACTCCTTTACATTTTGGAGGATATAACTGTCACCGAAGAAAATCTATTAATGTGTATGATCATTCACTCTTCCACTTTGAACAAAGAGTTTCTGTAAATATCCAGACATCTGAAGTCCCCCCATAACCAGTATATTTTCCTTTTTTTTTAAACCCTTACCTTCCACCTTGGAGTCAATACTGTATATTGGCTCCAAGGCAGAAGAGTGGTAAGGGTAGGCAATGGGGGTCAAGTGACTTGCCCAGGGTCACACAGCTGGGAAGTGTCTGAGGCCAGATTTGAACCTAGGACCTCCCGTCTCTAGGCCTGGCTCTCAATCCACTGAGCTACCTAGCTGCCCCCCAGTATATTTGCCTTTTGAGCAATTTCCTGTTCTTATTACCTATGCTGAAAAAATTTCTCTTACTGGCCATAAAAGAATAAATAAAGTCTAACTAAAAGTAGAGATTAGTATTTAAAATTGATAGTCCCATTCTGGGTTAAGATGGTGGCAGAGTAGAGGCACGGCAACTTTCCTTACCAACATATAGAGTATATCCAGAGGACAAGAAAACAAAATCCAGATGAAAAAAGGGACCCCACAATAGGGCGCAGTATGAAAGGTACGTGAGATTTGGGCACTTCCACACTATAAGGGGGAGGGGAATAGCTCCCATTAAAACTGGAGCAGATCAACCCTGCCCTACCCCACCCACAGTACCAGAGTCAGAGGCTGAGCTCCAGAGTTAGAGCAAGGGGAGTGGGCACAAAATCTAGCCCCTAGGCAGCTAGCTGGCACTACTAGGGGCTTGCCCCTGAGAGCAGCAGGACCTAGGATCCCAGGTGGCTAGAGAACTCGGACCTTGGACACGGGAGTGGGGCTGAGAGAGGCAGCAGCAGTGCTCAGTGCACTAAGACTCGGGAAAATCTCAGGTGGAGGAGCAAGCTTGGGCCAAGTTCCAGGTTCTGGGCAGTTGGTTAGGACCACAGGGGCTTAACCTTGAAAACAGCTAGACCAGGGACCCCAAGAGACAGGAAAACTAAGACTTTGGAGATTGGAGTGGGGCTGAGAAAGGCAGCAGCAGTGCCCAGGGAGCTGAGACTCTGTGGAGAATCTAAGGTGGAGGAGCAAGTTTGGGCCAAGTCCCAAGCTCTGGACAGCTGGCTAGGAACAAGGTGGCTCAACTTTGAAAACAGCTAGACCAGAGACCCTGGGAGGGTCCCCAGAGAATCCAGGAGACTCACAAAGTAGCCTCAAGCAAAAAACTGCACCCTAACTCCATACAAAGAGAATCAAATTGCCTTAGCCTTCTGGCAGATAAAACATAATGATTACAATCAAGGCCAATCAAGAAATAAATGAGAAGACCAAGAAAAAAAAAACAAACACTTGATAAATTCTGCACAGAAAAAAAAAAGAAAACAGAGGACAAACAATTAAAGACATCCAAACCTTCCCAAAAAATGAAAATGGGTCACAAGATCTTGAAGAGTTCAGATCTGAGATTATGAGAAAGATGGAAGAGGTCTGGCAAGAAAATAACAGTTTAAAAGGCAGAATTTCCCAATTGAAAAGTGAGGATCAGAAATCAAATGAATTGATAAGCAAACTGAAGACCAGAAATGACCAGCTAGAAGCGTTGAAGAACCAGATAGACCAGAATGAAAAGGAAAACCAGTCTCTAAAGGCTAGAATTGGGCAATTATAAGCCAATGATCTCTCAAGACAGCAAGAACAAATAAAGCAAAGTCAAAAGACTGATAAAATAGAAGGAAACCTGAAATACCTCACTGAGAAACTGACAGATCAAGAAAACAGGTCTAGAAGAGACAATTTGAGAATCATTGTTCTTCCTGAAAAAACAGAAATTAATAGAAATTTGGACTCCATACTAAAAGAAATTATTCAGCAAAACTGCCCTGAAGTTCTACAACAGGGCAATATAGACATTGAAAGGATCCTTAGATCACCCTCTACACTAGACCCTGAAAAGACAACCCCCCAAAATATAACACCCAAATTCAAGAGGTTCCAAGTAAAAGAAAAAATATTACAAGAAGCCTGAAAAAGACAATTCAGATATCAAGGGGCACCAAGCAGGATCACACAGGACCTGGCAGCCTCCAAACTAAAAGACCACAAGGCTTGGAATATGATATTCAGAAAGGCAAGAGAACTGGGTCTACAACTATGGATCTCCTTCTCATCAAAACTGACTATATACTTCCAGGGGAAAGGATGGGCATTCAACAAGATAGAAGATTTCCAAGTATTTGCACAGAAAAGACCAGGACTGAATGGAAAGTTTGCTATCAAACCACAACAACCAAGAGAAACATGAAAAGGTAAATAAGAAACAGAGGGGAAAGAAAGAAAATTCTTATTCTTAAATGTATCCCTTCAAGGGCTTTAATAAGATAAAATTATTTGTATTCCTTTATGGAGAAATGTTACGTGTAATTTTCAAAAACCATATTCACTATTATAGTAATTAGAAGAATTATTTATAGGGAGAGGTTGGAGCACTAAATGGTCTAAGATGAGATGGGGTTGGGAAAAAGGAGGGAGGGTGAATAGAGGATGGGAAGGGGAGGGATCAATACTATTATAAAAAGGAGAGGAAGAGAGCATTAAGAGGTAATATATAAACCTTACAGTGGAATTAACCCTGAGAGGGAAGAGTAGCTATATCCATTGGGATATAGAATTCTATCTAACCCTACTGAGAAAGTCAGAAGGGATAAACCAAGGGGAGCAGGGGAGTGGGGAGGTCAAAAAAGGGAGGGGAGGAGATGAGGGAGGGAATTCATTAGGCCTTAAAAAATAAAAAGAGGGGAATGATAAGGGATGGGGTGGAAAGGGAAGCAAATCAAGGGAGGAGACAAGAGGGACTGGTCTAAAACAAACCACTGGTTTAAAAGGAAATAGCATAAGAAGGAGGGGTAGAACTAGGAGAGGATACCAAAATGTTGGGGAATACACAACTGATAATTAAAACTCAGTATGTGAATGGGATGAACTCACCCACAAAACAGAAGCAAATAGCAGAGTGGATTAGAAACCAAAATCCTACCATACCTTGTCTACAGGAAACATATATGAGGTGGGTGGACATACACAGGTTTAAGGTAAAGGGCTGGAGCAAAATCTTTTGGGCTTCAAATGAGAAAAAGAAGGCAAGAGTGATGATCATGAACTCTGAAAGAGCCAAAGTAAAAATAGATTTGGTTAAAAGAGATAAGGAAAGTAATTACATCCTGATAAAAGGCAGTATAGACAATGAGGAAATAACAGTACTCAACATGTATGCACCAAACGGTATAGCATCCAAATTCCTAAAGGAGAAACTGGCAGTGCTCAAGAAGGAAATAGATAATAAAACCATACTAGTGGGAGATCTAAATATTCCTCTTTCAGATTTAGATAAATCAAATCAAAAAATAAATAAGAAAGAGATAAGAGAGGAAAATGAAGTCCTAGAAAAATTAGATTTAATAGATTTTTGGAGAAAAATAAATAGGGACAAAAAGGAATAGACCTTCTTTTCAGCTGCACATGGTACATTCACAAAGATTGACCATGCATAGAAACATTGCAAACAAATGCAAAAGAGCAGAAATAATAAATGTAACCTTCTCAGATCATAATGCAATAAAAACAATAATTAGTAAGAGCACATAGACAGGAAAATCAAAAACTAATTGGAAATTAAATAATATGATTCTCCGAAACCAGTTAGTCAAAGAATAAATCATAAAAGCAATCAATAATTTCATTGAAGAGAATGACAATGATGAAACATCCTACCAAACTCTGTGGAATGCAGCTAAGGCAGTACTCAGGAAGAAATTTATATCCTTGAATGCTTATATTAACAAATTAGAGAAGGCAAAGATCAATGAACTGGGCATACAACTTAAAAAACTAGAAAGGGAACAAATTAAAAATCCCCAACTGAAAACAAATTGGAGATTATAAAAATTATAGGAGAAATCAATAAAATTGAAAGTAAAAGAACTATTAAATTAATAAATAAGACTAGAAGCTGGTACTTTGAAAAAACAAATAAAATAGACAAAGTACTGGTCAATCTAATTAAGAAAAGGAAAGAAGAAAACCAAATCATCAGTATTAAAGTTGAAAAGGGAGATCTCACCTCTAATAAAGAGGAAATCAAGGCAATCATTAAAAACTATTTTGTGCAATTATATGGCAATAAATATAGCAATCTAGGTTAGATGGATGAATATCTACAAAAATATAAATTGCCTAGATTAACAGTAGAAGAAATAGAATGCTTAAATAATCCCATATCAGAAAAAGAAATTGAACAAGCCATCAAAGAACTCCCTAAAAAAAACCCCAGGACCAGATGGATTCACCAGTGAATTCTATTAAACCTTTAAAGAACAACTAATTCCAATACCATACAAACTATTTGACATAATAAGTAAAGAAAGAGTTCTACCAAACTTCTTTTATGACAAAAATATGGTACTGATCCCAATGCCAGGTAGATGAAAAACAGAGAAAGAAAACTACAGACCAATTTCCTTAATGAATATAGATGCAAAAATCTTAAACAGAATAGTAACAAAGAGACTCCAGCAAGTGATCAGGAGGGTTATTCATTACTATCAGGTGGGATTATACCAGGAATGCAAATATGGTTCAACATCAGGAAAACCATTCTCATAATTGACCACATCAGTAAGCAAATCAACAAAAACGACATGATTATCTCAATAGATGCTGAAAAAGCCTTTGATAAAATACAGCATCCATTCCTATTGAAAACACTAGAAAGTATAGGAATAGAAGGACCTTTCCTAAAAATAATAAACAGCATATACCTAAAACTATCAACAAGCATCATTTGCAATGGGGATAAATCAGAATCCTTCCCAATAAGATCAGGTGTGAAACAAGGAGGCCCACTATCACCTGTATTATTTAACATTGTACTAGAAACACTAGCAGTAACAATTAGGAAAGAAAAATAAATTGAAGGTATTAAAATAGGCAATGAGGAAGGGGCAGCTGGGTAGCTCAGTGGAGTGAGAGTCAGGCCTAGAGACAGGAGGTCCTAGGTTCAAACCCGGCCTCAGCCACTTCCCAGCTGTGTGACCCTGGACAAGTCACTTGACACCCATTGCCCACCCTTGCCACTCTTCCACCTATGAGACAATACACCGAGGTTAAGGGTCTAAAAAAAAAGGTATTTCATCCTAAAATAGGCAATGAGGAGACTAAGCTATCACTCTTTGAAGATGATATGATAGTCTACTTAAAAAATCCTAGAGAATCAACTAAAAAGCTAATAAAAATGATCAACAACTTTAGCAAAGTCGCAGGATACAAAGTAAATGCACATAAATCACTGGCATTTCTATATATCTCGAACACATCACAGTAGCAAGAGGTAGAAAGAGAAACACCATTTAAAATCACCTTACACAACATAAAATACTTAGGAATCTATCTACCAAAGCAAACACAGAAATTATATGAACACAACTACAAAACACTTTCCAAACAATTAAAACTAGATCTAAACAATTGGAAAAACATTGATTGCTCATGGGTAGGATGAGCTAACATAATAAAAATGAACATTCTACCCAAATTAATATACCTATTTAGCGCCATAACTATCAAACTACCAAAAAAAACCTTTTTTTACTAAATTAGAAAAAACTATAACAAAGTTCATTTGGAAGAACAAAACATCAAGAATATCAAAGGAAATAATGAAAAAAATGTGAAGGAAAGCGCCTTAGAAGTACCAGATATTAAACTATACTATAAAGCCGTGGTCATCAAAACGATATTGTACTGGCTAAGAGAGAGAAGGGAGGATCAGTCGAATAGACTTGGGGTAAGTGATGTCAGCAAGACAGTGTATGGTAATCCCAAAGAGCCTAACTTTTGGGACAAAAATCCACTACTTGACAAAAATTGTTGGGAAAATTGGAAAATAATATGGGAGAGATTAGGTTTAGATCACCATCTCAAACCCTACACCAAGATAAATTCAGAATGGATGAATGACTTGAATATAAAGAAGGAAACTATAAGAAAATTAGGTGAACATAGAATAGAATACCTCTCAGATATATGGGAAGATTTTAAAACCAAGCAAGAGTTAGAAAAAATTACAAAATTTAAAATAAATAATTTTGATTATATTAAATTAAAAGGGTTTCGTACAAACACAAACAATGCAACCAAAATCAGAACAGAAACAACAAACTGGGGAAAAAATCTTCATAACAAATTATGACAGAGGTCTAATTACTCAAATATACAAGGAGCTAAAAACAATTGTATAAAAAAATCAAGCCATTCCCCAATTGATTCATGGGCAAGGGACATGAATAGGCAATTTTCAGATAAAGAAATCAAAACTATCAATAAGCACATGAGAAAGAGTTCTAAATCTCTAATAATTAGAGAAATGCAAATCAAAACAACTCTGAGGTATCACCTCACACCTAGCAGATTGGCTAAAATATTAGCAGGGGAGAGTAATGAATGTTGGAGGGGATGTGGCAAAATTGGGACATTAATGCATTGCTGGTACTGATCCAACCATTCTGGATGGCAATTTGGAACTATGATCAAAGAACTCTAAAAGACTGCCTGCCCTTCGATCCAGCCACACCATTGCTGGGTTTGTACCCCAAAGAGATCATAGATAAACAGACTTGTACGAAAATATTCATAGCTGCACTTTTTGTGGTGGCAAAAAACTGGAAAATGAAGGGATGCCCTTCAATTGGGGAATGGCTAAACAAATTGTGTTATATGTTGGTGATGGAATACTTTTGTATTCAAAGGAATAATAAACTGGAAGAATTCCATTTAAACTGGAAAGACCTCCAGGAATTGATGCAGAGTGAAAGGAGCAGAAGCAGGAGAATATTGTGTACAGAGACTGATACACTGGTAAAATTGAATGTAATGGACTTTTGTACTAGCAACAATACAATGGCCCAGGACAATTCTGAGGGATTTATGGAAAAGAACACTACCCACATTCAGAAGAAGAACTGCAAGAGTGGAAACAGAAGAAAAACAACTGCTTGAACACATGGGTTGATGCGGGCATGGTTTGGGATGTAGACACTAAATGACCACACCAATGTAACTATCAATAATATGTAAATACGTCTTGATTGATCACACATGTTAAAACCAGTGGAAATGTGAGTTGGATATGGGAGGTTGAAGGGGGGTGAACGGAAAAGTAAAAACAAGAATATTTTAAAGTTGGAAAATGTTTCTAAAAAAATAAAATATTAAAGAAATTTTAAAAAATAAAATAAAATTGATAGTCCCTAGGATACAGTTGGCACTTAATAAATGCATACTGGCTGACTTATAAGATTAAAAATAAATTGTGCCTGAATTATTCACCAGTAAATTTGTCAGTTTCAGTTTTATATATGTAAACTAAATATTAAAAAAATAACAACTCTGTATTTAGATCCTGAAACCTTGACCATGACAAATTACTTCAATTCTCTAAAATTCAGTTTCTTTATTTGTAAATTTAAGGATTGAAACTAGATAATCCCTTCCACATTTTACTTCCTGTTGTTCTAAGAAGGGTGACATTACAAGGGGCTGAAAAATAAATCCAGCCTCCTCTTCAAGTTCTCTAGGGATCAAATACACTGGAACAGCAAACAAGGCTTAAGTTCTTTTGAAAATATATATGAATTTGTCCATAAGACCATAAAAGTCTGAACATGTTCTCCTTGGTCAAAAAGTCAATCAGCAATTAGTGAAGTGCCTCCTATATGGCAGATGGACAACTATTTTTAAAAAGTTGTCCCTACCCTCAGAAGTTCATATGTTCTTAGGAGTTTCCTTTACTAATTTATTAAAATAACAAAAATGGACATAAGAACAAGCTAAGAAAAACCATTGATAACTTCTGTGTGACTGGGAAGACTGAATGAATTCTTCTGCAAATGCTCAAGAAAGATTTTGATGAAAGTAAAAACTCCTTTGGGGCTTATACTAGGGGACTGACTTTGTTATTATGTTGGTGTCAGTCCGGATATACCTGCAAAGTTTATCTTTCCACTCAACACGCATGCAACTACATCCTGGAATGAGGAGAGATGCAGCTAGTCATTGCGAATTAAATAAACCATCTGTCTTGGGGGAAAAAAAGAAAGAAAGAAAAAATAATTCAACTAACTACTCAGATTTTTGTTTGTGATTCATAAAAAACATGACTTTCATGAGAAAAAAATCTCCTTTTTAACCTCAATGATTAGAAGCTTTGATTTTGAACAAAAATAACCTAATCTATGCTGGACATGTTAAAGAGTAGTCTTGGTAGTCTATACCAAGACTCTGAATTCAGAATAAGAAACTAGACCTGAGACCTGGCACTACCTTTTATTACTTTTGCCAACTGGGGCAAGCTGCTTTAAATTTCTGAGTCATATTTTTCATAATTTTTAAAATGAAAGGCTGGACTAGATAATTTCTAAATCTCATGTAAAATATTATATATAGATACATATAATATGGAAGAATTTATATATTTATATGCGTGTATATATATATATATGTATATATATAAATAATATTTAAAGCCATCTCACCTGATTCATGGCTTCCCTGTTAGCCTTGAAAAAGCCACTTACTCTTTCTATATGTAGGTATAAACATGAAAATAACATTAATATAACATTTAGGTTTGCAAAGCACTTTACAAATATTATTTCATCAGATCATTGCAGAATCTTGTTTGTGTCATTACTATTTTCTCCTCATGCATTAGGAAACTGAGGCTGACAGTTAAGTAACCTGCCCAGCATCACAAAACTAGTGTCTAAGGAAAAATTAAAATAAAGTTCCTAAATCCAATACTGTAACTACTACCATCCACTTAACTGCCTTTCATCAAGGGTTTGGAGATGGAGATGGTAGCAAATTTTCATCAAAAACAAAGATGGCCCCAGAATAATCAGAGAATATTTAAAAGTATTTACTTAAGCTGCAGTATTGCTAAATTCTGGTTCATACCAATCAATTGTTTGATTATGGTCTAGTCCTTCTGGTACTTAAAATCAATTGCTCAAAATAAATAATTAGTCAAAGACAGGCTGAAACCAGGCAAAGAAATACTGAAAACAAACAAGTTTCCCAGAGAACTAAACTACTGGAGATAAATATTTAGGTGCTATCACAACTGCTAGAAAAATCTATGGCTGAGAAAAATATTTTCCTTTCTTTATAGCCTAGCATCTAAATTCTCAGTTGGTCAAATCAACAGAAAAAAAGGCATGGAATGAATAATTATGATAAGCTATTTTTAAAAGGATATGAGAAAAAAGTAAAATGTTTTTCCATAATTATATTAAATACCTTAGGGTATTGGGGGATTTGGGTGTAACTGGGGAAACTCAGACTCTGGCCTACTAGTTAAGAAGGTTTGTCTAGCCCTGCTCTACTAAGCAGATAATCTCAATACAGACATCAGTCTATTCAAGGGTTTAGTACATAACACACATCAGTGATGCAGGGAGATGTAGGTGCCCAGAGACAAGAGAGAGGGATGGAAAATATCTTATCATCCTTTAAGCCTCTCTCTCCTCTAACTACCATCAATTGACCTGAAGAGAAGAGACACCTCTGATTCTGGGCACTTAAGGCCTTTATCTTCCTCAGAACATCTCTTCTTCCTGATTCCAGGAACCTTTTTTCTTTCCCTCAAAGTCTTCTTTACCTTTCTTTTTCTCTTGCATCCCCAAATTCCTAAAGCAAAAAGATCAATTTGAAAATATGAAAATCAAAACAAAGCCTTCAACAAAAGACGGGTCAGTCATCCCAAGATAAGTACTTCCTAAATTCATACAGGAAAAAAATACAAAAAAAATAAAATTATGATAGTCCTTTTAACCTATAACAAGTCTTTCCAACAAAGATTGGTTGTAATTAAATGGTAAGTTGTAAGGCAATGAAAAAAATATTGGTTTTGTAGTCAGAAAACCCAGATTTGAATCCTATTTTAATACTGAAGAATGATAAAGATTTAGGCAATAGAGGTTAATTTTCTTGGCCAGGGTCATAGAGCTGGGAAGTATCTGAGATCAAATTTGAACTCAGGACCTACTATCTCTGGGTATGACTCTCTAACCACTGAGCAAACTAACTGATACAAGGTTAGTTATTTTTATTATCATTATCTAACAATTTTCATCAAAAGTACTTTATAAAGTAGCAAAAATACAATTATCTTCATTCTATATGGGAGAAAACTGATAGTTTTATCTCAGTAGTCTGTAGGAAACTGAACTGACTTTTTCAAGAGTAGCTAACATCTAAGCAAATAAACTTATCAGACTCTAAGTTCAATGATCTTCAACCTATACCAGATTATTTACTATTTGGTGCATGTCAGTACACTAAAACATGAAGCAACAGTCCTTCCTTCCTCATGCCAATAAGTTCTTAATCGCCCTACTTTATAAAATGTTTACTTTTTGTTATTTTTTTTGGAATATTGTAGCACTTGGGATCTACATTAGAAGTGTTACAAATTTAGATCTTTTAGAAAAGGAAAAAAAGAAAACTGGCAGCATCTAAATTTCCATAGGTTTCTCTTGGCAACAGTGGTTTAATAATTCCACAGACACACCATGGGGGAAAAAATCTAAAGTTTATTTGTTTTTCTTCTTCGATGCCTTAATGAAATCTGTCAACTAATCATATAAAAATACCTATGAGGTGCTGTGGAGAGAATGATGAATATGAAGCCAGGAAGACTTGAGTTCAAATCCTGCCACAGCCACTAACACACTTGTGTTACCCTGGACAAAATATTCAAACTCTCTCAGCCCATTTCCTCAAACATAAAAGTGGGACACTAATAACTAATAGCACTTAATTCCAAGAGTTGTGAGGGTGAAGTGAGATATTTGTAAAAGGCTTTTGAAACTTTAATGTATATAAATACTATCTCTAATTTGTTTTAAATATAGTAGAGATACATTATTTTAAAATATTTTATTGATGTTGTATTTTCTTTGTAGTTACTGGCCCAGAATCTGCTACCACAAAGTACCACCCCTCCAAAAAAAATTAAGCAAGCTGAGACCACAACTTCAATTTATGAAATAGATAACCTTGACTAGTCCTCTATCATTGTACTTCATTGTAAACTCAAAGAAATAACTTAGATAAAATTTTAGAATCCCAAGAAAAATATTACCTTATTCTTTAATGTTTCTTTAGGCCCACAATAACTGTAGAAGCTTCTTCCTCTTCACATTTTACTATCTATAGTTTGCATTTATACTATAACAATAATTTGATGGAATTAAAATTACTTAAATGGAAATTGCCTTATATCCTAAAACATAGAAAAGGAAGAATTATAGGATAAGAGACAATCATTTTTTTTAACCCTTGTACTTCGGTGTATTGTCTCATAGGTGGAAGAGTGGTAAGGGTGGGTAATGGGGGTCAAGTGACTTGCCCAGGGTCACACAGCTGGGAAGTGGCTGAGGCCGGGTTTGAACCGAGGACCTCCTGTCTCTAGGCCTGACTCTCACTCCACTGAGCTACCCAGCTGCCCCAAGAGATAATCATTTTACTGAATCTGGAAAGGATCTTGGGAGTCTTTAAGTCCAAACCCCTCATTTTACAAATGAGTAAGTTAAAAAACTGATATTGAATGACTTACTCATTGTTATTCAGGAAACTAAAAAAAAAAAAAAAGCAGAGCAAGAAGACACATTAATGCTGAACATGCCTTTTCTAACAGTAGTACCTGTCAGTTTACCTAATTGTATCTTGATTGGCAAAAAAACATTTCAATAAAATGAATTATGGAGGTAATAGACATAATAGAATTATAAAGAGCTCATCTAAGTTTCTGTTATGACTTTAACAGATGTTCCTGATTTCTCACAAAACATGTATTTCATTTACAACTTGGTATTAAATTGCTAGCATGGGAGTCATATCTTCATTATCTTACCTATTTTATCTATTTTGTTCATTTTAAAAGGTCTAAGCAACAGATTTTTATGGTTATAAAAAAACCAAAATAGTCAAAAAATTATAATTTAAAAATATAAGAACCCCACTAATATTTATTGGTTTTGAATATTTTAAGCCAAATAACAAAAAAATCACTTTCAAATTGAAATGTAGGTTCCTTTCATAAATGTAAGGACATTTTCCTTGTTCAAGACATTAAAGTAGATGGCAATTAACAAATGCTCAAATCAAAATAGTTTATGACCATTTAAAAGCATATGGAAATATATGTGATAGGTTAGAATGGCTCAAAGTTATTGGTCCAGTTTCCTGCTTTATAAAACTCCCTTATTGAGTTGACATGTAATTTCCTGCATATTTTAAATAGAATTATTTGTAAACTTCTATCTTTGAACAGAATGTAGTGAAATACCTGTACATATAAAGAATCTAAGGGTCCTATAATTCAGTTGGAATTGTTTCAAGCAATTATGAATTAGAGCTATTTTCCAAAAATCATTTATGTGATCACTAAGTATATTCATTATAGACCACTATAACTCCTTAGAAGGTATACTTAACTAATAACATAGATTCTGATAAAATATGTATTTAACCAGTAGAGCAGAACACTAGGAGACATTCCAGTTTATTAGATAAATATATACTCATCAGAAATATTAGAACAGCAAGAACCATTCTAGTCTCTGAGGTAACTATATATTTTGTGTCTACGTATTCCCTGAATCTACGTACTCATTCTTTAAAGAAATAGAAAAAAAATGAATAATAAGTCAATCTTTAGTTATTGATTCATTAGGGGAAAAAAGTTGGTGATTCAAACTTCAATTAAGACTCAACATGAAGTTTTTCATAATTTATAAATTCAGTATTGAAATTATCAGGTGTACAATTTAAAATTTTAAAGATATCTCTACCAAAACTGACTTAATGTGATTAGATGACTTTTCTAATTAAGATACAATCTTATTGGTAAGATAGGATGCACTAACTTGAACTTAAGGAAGCAGTTTAAGGTAGTGTATAAGAAAATCAATAATAATTTTGTGAGTTCCTTATCTGTTACACATTTCTTTCTCACAATAAACTTTGAAACCCATTTACCAAAAAATAAACAGCATTAATAATCATTTAAAAGGACATTTCTATTTTCATGTTGTTTAAAAAATCAAAGGCAAAATAATAAATTCCATTGAATCAAATTATGGTAATTTTGGAGGGATCATGCTAAAAGGACAATAAATATAACTATTGCTACATCTCTCTATAAATTTTTAAAAATCAGAATAAACTAAGGAAAAATCATCTCCTCAAAAGTAGTATCTAATATTTTAAACAAAATTATTTTAGTATTTTAAGTTGCAAATATGAACTAATTTCCATTGTTCTCTATATGGATTTTAAATAACAGAGAAAGCAGGAAAAACCAAACACTAATACTTTAATTCTAACAGATATTTTTTTTTGGAAGTAAGAAATATGTCCCTAATGTAAGCAGCATTTGTTCCACAAAATAATGATTTATCTATATATTACATCTTTTCTTTTGTAGCAGATGATTATATTAACACTGAAGAAATATTTTCCAAAGGAAAAATCTTCTTTTAAAAAAATCTTAGATTTTCCTTTTTCTACATAATTATGCTAAACATTAACTTATTAAATAAACATCTTGAAAGTAGTTTTCCTCTCTTGATACATATCAAGAAAAAAAAAGCTGTAACTTGATTCTTACTACTCCAGGAACTAGTTTCAAAATCAACCTACATCTCATTTTTAAGATTTATAAATGATAGGAAAACCCAAGAATGTTTCTTTCTCCTAGAGCTGAACACAGTTTCCATCCTATTACCACTCTGAAAGAACTACTTAAAACAAAGCATTGTCCAATTATAATAACTCCCACATGTCAAATTATTTTAGTTAAATATATTTGCCATATTTGGGATTTTTTTAGTTGAAGAAACATAGGCAAAAACATAAAACACACATAACAAAACTTTCTCCTCCCTTCCTTTCTGAAGAAATGGTTCATTATTTTCCCTCAATCAATTCAGGCTTTTATTCTCAGTTCCACCAAGAGACTCCCCCTACTCTTATCCACACATTTTTTTCTTAAATGTAGGAAAACCATTCAGAGACAAGAAACTGGACGTTTCTAAAACATACTGCTGATAACTGTCAGTAAGTAGTACAGAGGAACTTTACTGACTGTGGTTTCAATGAATTAAGCTTGATTCACTAGAGTGAAAGGCAGAGCTGTTCAAAAGTAATTGGCCATGAATCCCTGCTGTGAAAAGTACTTGTCAAATATTCCTTGTTTACAAATAAATGCCCAGACAGTAAATTAATTTAAAAAATAATAATAATTTAAGGGGTCAGTTATTGATTTTAAAGTCCATGTCCAGGATCCACACATCAGTGATCTTGCTCTCTTGCTTACTAAAAATACTAAAATATGCACGTTTTGGTTGAAAGAGCTAGTAAAAACTGTCCTTTGAACTGTTCTCTCCACCAATTACAGAGGACTCACTTTGTCAAATACACCTCTGAATTAATTTATTTTTTTCTTTAAGTTCCTATATCCTGTCAAGTAGTTCAAAGGTTCTTCTGTATAGTTCAATACAAGTAGGACAACTAAGTCAAAGAACAGGGCCTCTTACCATTCAGACCAAAGAATGCATGTCTTCTTTTACATGAATTTCTTCTGTCTTATTTTCCACAAGCCATAATATTGGAAAATTCAATTTGTACTGATCCCCAGATTCCAGATCTGTCTAGTGGCTCCCATTTAATTTTCCTTACCTTTCCTTATAAAAGTCCAACAATTAAATCACTAAAAACTAACTAGATCTTTGACTGAAAACTTATAAACTATTTTTGATTGGGATTGTAGCTTATTTTCTCATATAATAAGAACTATATATTACAAAGGTAGATTAATGCAACTAAGAAAACATATATTATATAGTGTATATTTGTGGTTTTATATGCATATATGTTTATAGAAACGCATTTACACATACATACCTCTTATAAGAGAGGGGAGATAGAGACAATAGAATTAACTCTAAGATCCTATATTCCTATGGTCCACTGGACCTATTTGTCCTTCCCAAAGCAACCCACCTGCTTCTCAATCTCTCATTACTATTACTATACTATTATTGCTGAATCTACATATGCTCTGGGGTCAAGGGGAAGAGGGGACAATTAGAGGGGAGAGTAGTGTCAGAATAGGTACATTATACAATTTTCAATTTTTTCACAATTAAAAGCAATGACAGGGAGAAGTGAGAGAGGAAAGAGAACAAATTTTAAAAGAAGTTCTCAAGTAAAAGTCTGTGACAGTACAAGAAAAGTCTGGGGAAAAAAATGAAAAACAGTACAGAATAGAGGTGAGATTAGCAAAAGAGATGAGCATTGGATCAACAATGTTAATGACTTCATTTCTATTTCTATTGTATTTTCTCTCTGCTGTGTTTTGTTATGCTCTACACCCAAGAGTTGGGATATAGACTATTTTAAGACCTTGGAAACATAGGTTAGCTATTTCCAAGAAGGCATACATTCTTTTTTCTCTTTCTTCTCTTGAATCTGAAAAATGTGCCTGCTTGCATCTCCTGTCTTTTTCTAGCTCTGAAAAGAGATCAGCAACTTGGGAGTAATCTATGGTAACAGACTTGATTATCTTATATTTTCAGTATGGTCAGTTCTATGAAGTTCTTAGAGTAAGAGCTGGTTTATCTGTTATATTCTACCATTCCCTGTTAAATTTCTTCTTTCTCTTTTCCTTCTTGAACTAAATAACCCTTTTTCAGATTCAATTCCATATGCTAGCCCTCCACATGAACGTTCTACACCCCCTTACCACACACACACACATGCACACAAGAAGATCTTTTCTTCTCAGTGCCCTCCTACCCCTTTTCAAGGCTACCACTAAAATATGGAGAAATGGACTTAAAACCAGGTTAACTCTCCTGGGTAGATTGTACTTAGAATGTTTTTTTGGGGGGATCTCCATACTTTGGCTATCTAACCATGAGGACAAACCATCAGACCCTAATAGACTTCTCCTGACTTTCAACAAAAGAGATGCAACTTTGTTGGGGGTGGGTGGGGTGGGAAGTGGTAACTCTAGAAAGTTGTGATCAGTGACATACTTCTCTAGCTTATTCACATCATAAGATGAAATTCTTTTTTTTTTACTTCTCTGCTTATTCTAATCCTTGGCAATGGGGTATCTTAAATGAATTCCCCCAGTTAAGACATTTGGGAATTGGTATTTGGGATATTGGGGGAAAGAAAGGGAGATAGTTCATTTGGGGGAATGGGAGAAGGAAAAAATCAGTTTTGATTTATTGTATTTTTTTTAATTTTGGCACAGAATCTTGGAAAATTGATTCTGTATGAAAACAATTTAGTATCTACCCCAAGAGTGGAGACGCTAAACTTGCACACTAGAAGGTGGCCGATTACTATATCTTTTGGCCCCTGCCTCAGGAAAGACAGACTAAAAGGCACAAATGCTCATCTTCTTCCTTCGTCCCAAATCAAGGATACTAGTTAGAAGCTCATTCCTGATAGAGATCAATAAAACGGATAAAACAGCTTTTCTCCTCTCCGAAGGTAGCCGAATTTTCTATATCCTGCAGAAAGCCTAGTGTGTCACTGTGAACCTCAGTCTGTCAGTCAGTCTCTCTCTCTCTCTCTCTCTGTCTCTCTCTCTGTCTCTCTCTCTCTCTCTCTCTCTCTCTCTCTCTCTCTCTCTCTCTCTGTGTGTGTGTGTGTGTGTGTGTGTGTGTGTGTGTGTATGAAGAGAAAGACTAGAAGCCTGGCTGGGGAGCCAGAAGGTTGGCTGAAGAGAAGAGGCACAGAGAACTATCCGCTGTTTACCAGGGCCCCGTACAAGAAAGGAAGATACAGGTGCTGTTCTCACTCAACTCCCACCCCCCACCCCCCAGTCCACAGCACAGACGGCAAACAGTCCAGATAAACCTTTGCAGATCCAAAAAGAGAGAGAGAAAGTGTATTGGAGGAGGGAAGGAAATCAAGAGACTTCCAGTATCCGGAGCTGAGCTTTTCCCACTCCCTAAAGGCACTGAAAAACCCAGAGAGACATTCATTCACAGGCTCCAGCAGCAACTTCCTGGCAGAGACAGATCCCTCCTCCCCATCCCACACCCCAGCTTCTCCTCCACCCTTCGCGTCTTCTCCTCCCCTTCACCCGCCTCCTACTGCACGGCCGCCTTGGTGTAATTATTATAGTCATAAACAGATGGGCATCAACAGTGTGGAGAGCCTTCCCTCCAACACTTGTGCGCCTACCCCCCACCCCCAGAACAGCTCCCGCCACCAACCCTGAAATAGCACCTGGTGTCCACTTTCGCCCCAAGTAAAGGCACCCACTCACCCCCAGATAACGGTTTCTAGCTCTCAGGATTAAAATGCTGTCACCCTACCAGCCGCTCTCTTTCCGCGACCCACTACAATCACCTCCTCTCTCATTCTCCCTAGAAACCCAACATCTCAGCTCAGAATCCTGTAAATAAACCATTTCCTTGTACTCCTTCACCCCCACCCCCAATAACTTAGCGGATCCCAAATGGACCTGCACCTTGCCCTCCATGAGCACCTCTTCGCAATAGCCCCCAGGGAATGAAGAATCATAAACCTAAAGAAGGTAGAAGAAAGGTCTCTGGGCTAATGGGAGGGAGGTCATGAGCAAGCTTAGGAAGAGCGAGTAGCACTCGGGACAGCTGTAGAGACAGTCCACCTCGCCCCATGGTCCCTTCCAGCCAATGACCAAGCTCAAGTGCATCCTCACCTCCATCCACCTCCTCTTCCCCTATAGCTCCCCATCGCACCTCCCCCCCAACACAGACACACACACACACACACACACACACACACACTGTCCATCTCCACCTCCACTGCTTACCTTCATTGCTCGGGCTGGCAAGAAGAGTCCGGAGTGCCGCACAGAGTAAGAGACAAGTCCAAAGCGGAGCTCGCCGGGGAGCAGAGCAGCACCCGGCCAAAGACACTGTGGTCGAGGAGGAGTTGCAATTCCCACCACCGCCTTGGCCAACCGCACCGCAGCCGCTGGAGAGACGCCGCCGCCGCCCCGCAGCCCGGGGCTCAGAGCCCCGCATCCTCTTGCCTCTTTCCTGAAGCTGCTACAACGCACAGCTCTCTTTTCTTTTGCCGCTGCTGTTGCGGATACGATGAGAAACGCAGATCCTTTTTCTCCAATTCTTTCTCGCTTCCCTTTTCCTTAGGGCTTTCACTTCCTTTGAAGCAATAATAGTCTCTAACCACCGGTGATGGCTGAAGTTTACTCCCTCCCTCTTAAATAAAATAAGTAATTTAAAAAAAAAGAGCAATAACAGTTACTATTATGGTACTAGTCTTGCGCTTTAAGGCTGCCGATCAGATCCCAGGTTCTCTCCTTGACTTACACTTTTGGATTAAAAAAAAAAAAGATAACACTGATAATGTCACTAGGGAAAACCAGAAACTCCTTTTTCAGTTTCTAAGACTGAAATGCTGTTGGATTACGGGAAATAACACTTATCTCAAGACCGGACGAAAGCAGCAATTTTAAAAAAAGGAAAGAAAAGAAAAGAGAAAGAAAGGGAGGGGAGATGGAGATGGGGATGGAAGGAGAGGCGAGAAAGGTGGGATAGGAGTGGGAGGGAATATAGGAGAGAGGTGAGAAAGGAAAATGAGCCAGTGATCCTAAGGAGGTTGGAAGAAGGAAATAGCTGTGGGCTGGGAGCTGAAGAGGGGGAGGAACTGACTGAGGGAAAGAAGTAGGAGATTGCAGCTGCAGCTGGCTGCTGCTGCCTCTGTTCTGGTTGCGGTTCTTGCCTCTTAGCGGAGGAGAAGGAGGCAGTCAGTAAGACTATGTGCTGCCTGGGAAGGGAGTCTGAGTCTGCTCTGCCACGAACAGCTACTGCTGTCTGGAACTGGATCTCTTCTGCCTCCTTCCTCCCTTCGCTCTCTCCCTCCCGCTCTCTCTCTCTTTTCCCCCTCCTCTTCCCAGCTCTCCCGCCCTCTCCTGCTTTCGCTCTCTCCTGTGAGTCTCTACTGTACGTGTGAGTAGTCTACGAAGTCACACACACACACACACACACACACACACACACACACACACACACACACCCCACACACATGCACGCACGCACGCACACACGGATGGGAGTAATCGAGACGCAGCAGAGAGAAGTGTTGCCTAGCTGAATCCGAGAGAGGTGCTTTTCCCTCCCCTGATGCCCCAGAGGAAGAAACCTCTTGGCAGTGCCAGCTAAGACCTGGGATCCCTTGAGGCAGACGGGAATTCTGCTTTCGCCATGCACAGAGCCCTAGAGACACAGGGTTCATTGATCTGGCACACTGCCGGTTGCCCACCACCATCTCCTTGTAACGAACAACCTTGTAATCCATACAATCACATGCACTGGTAGAGAGTCAGTGGTTAGTTTCTGACTTCCCATATTTCTCCCTGAATCTGACCCTTTCTATTATCCCATTATTTCAGAGGCTGGGATGGGATGATTACATGAAATTACTTTGAAAATGTGGAATATCAAAATAGACAGGTGGTGTCTGTATTTGAATTTCCAGGAAGAGAATAGATTTGTTTTTATTTAGATTTGCATCCAGTGTGATGTGGATGGATTAGTTATGATTTAGGATTAATGATTCTTTTAAAAATAACATTTTTAGTATTTTTATATTAAACTAAAACTATCAGAAATGGATTTTGCTCACATAAATTTAAGCCAAATAATTTGAAATTTTCAAATTTCAGGATTTTCACTTGACTATGCTTTAGTCCACAGGGAGGGGTTTAAAAATGTATTAAAAAGAGAGCTTAAAGTTACTTTCTCCCTCTGCTTCTCATCCCCTGTATCCACTTTTCCCTTGTCTCATTCATAGTCACAAAGAGCCATCTCTGAAGGAGAGTTTTAGTAGAATAGAATAGAAAAAAAAGGTGGCAGATGAGACAGCAATAAAACTGTGATTTTAGAATAAAAGAAATCTCATTTTAATTTGATATATCATAACTATGAAGAGGGTTGGGATTTCATTTACAATTAAGAAAGGTTCAAATGCCCACCCACTTGTCACTTCTAGATTCCCCCTTTTTCTACACAAGTTTCCTACACTCAGCTATATATTAAATGGCATTTGTCTTTTATTTAGCAATGAAGAAGACAAAGAAGTATCAATGCCATTCTGAAAAGAGATGGAAATTCATCTTATTTTTTTAAAATGTTCTGACAGTTTTAAAGTCAAGAAACACCTTTTTTGTGTCTTTCTATTATAAGGTACCACAATTGGAGCAACCTGAGAGGAACAGTAGTGGACCAATTCTTTGTGTTGATAGATAAGATTCAAGACTAAAAGTTTTCCTTTATACTGACATAAGGAAGCCAGAAGACTTGAGTTTAAGATCTTCCCTCAGAAACTTTACTCTATATGACCAGAGACAAATCATTTAACATCTGTGAGTCTTAGGGTAACTCGAAGTGATCAGAAGTTATGAAGATAGATCATTGAGAAACTAAAGGTATTGGCATGTATGTGTACTATTATTTTAACTATAGTTAAAGATAGCTTTACAAAGCAGTCCTCTCAAACAAACCAGCAAACTACATGATGCAAACATGATTTACTCCCACCTTACTGCTGAATAAAGGAAACTCAGAGAAGGCTCTTGCCCAGTTGTATACCATTTAATTGTCAGAGATGGGTTCTCTAAATCTAGGTTCAGTCCTTTTACCAATGCAATTTAAGTCAGAAATAGGTTTAGAAGAATGGCATAGTCTTAGAAATATATAAGTCAAGATCTCGAATATAATGGAGATAGATTTTGATCATGTAACCATGGAAAAGTAATTTAATATTTCTAGATGTCAGCTTCTTCATTTATAAAATGAAGGAATCAGACTAACAAATCTCTGAAGTCTCTCTACTTTCTCTGATTTCTATTAATCGATATATATTTTTCCCTCTTTAAAAACCTTTGATAACTACCTATTGCCTAGTGTGCTAAAGTAATCCAGCTCAGTTATCAGAGAAATAACTATATGTTGAGAATGTTCTATGTTGGAGAAATATTTTGTTAATGTAATTGCAATCATGTCTAGATTTCAGGTTCTGTCCTCAAAGAAACATACAATTATCAATGGCATTGTCAAAAGAACAAAGACCAAGAGCCCCAGCTAAAGAAATGCATATAAATTGAACTAGAACTCAGTTAATAATGCCAAAATTGGGCATAAGAAATTCAGAAAATATCTGAGAGGAGGCCCAAAGTTTGATAGTTGAAGCTAGAGATAATGATTAATTATAAGAATTTTTGAGACTTGTGGGTGTTTTATTTTTTATCTGTTATTACATCCACTACTTTCTGTAGCTCTTTGCAATATTTACTTCATATTTACTTCTCTGTAAACATGTAAACTTTTTTCTCAAAGAAGAATTGAATCTCCTTTAAGGGTTTTGCTTACTTGTATCTCTTGCATTTGCACAATGCTTTGTACATGATAGATATTTAATAAATGTTCTTAAACTGAAGTGCAAAGAATATTAATTTAATCTTTTTATATGGAATTTAATAGCACTATATGAAAAATCCTACACTCTAGTCTAAAACAATTGACTTTGGAAGTTTAGAATTGAGGAGGTAGTTAGCATGGCTTAAAAAAAAAAAACATGGGGAAAAAGCATTGTGGAGATTTAAATGCGCAGTACAACTCAAAATGAAGCAGTTCCAGAAAAGGTAATGTGATCTTAGATTTCCCTGGGAAAGATCTGGAATGAAGGCATTATAGTCCCACTGCACTCCTTGCCTTACTCAGATCACATGTAGACTATCATGAACAATTTAGGGTGTCACATTTTAGGAATAACTGACACACTGGAATAGTTTCAGATAAGAGCAACTTGGATTGTGCAGCAGCTCTAAATCTTGCCATGTACAGATTACTAAAAGAACTGAAATATGTGGTAATGATAATCACCCTGGATGGTAGGTGTTATTAATGTAACAAGAAAAGATTTATAATGAATGAAAGCTATCTTCAAATATTTGAAGGGATATCCTAAGGAAAGTGGATTATATTTCTTCTGGTTACTTCCTGGTTTCTCCAGAATATAAAAGTTAGAAAGAATAGCTGGAAGCTTTTGAGAAGCCAATTTCAGCTCCATGTAAGGGGAAGATGGGAAAACAAAACAAAACAAAACTTCCTAAGAATTAGACCTCATCCCAAATAAAATGAGCTGTTTGAAAAGATAATTTCCCCTTAGTTATATCTTCTTTTGGAAGCTGGATTACCATTTGTTGGAGAAGTTGAAGAAATTTTTCTCCATAGAGATAGATTAAATGATTTCTATAGTTTTGAATTATTCTCCCCAATTCTGAGAATCCATGATTGTTTGATCTTGTGATCTAAAGCATGACATGAACCAAGGAAAAGGACAAGAGTACTGGAGCATTCCAGCCACACTAATGGGATGGGTTGGATGAGAAGAAAGTTCATGTCCCTGGAAGGAAGGGGTTCCCTTTACACACTAGTATGTTCTTATACAAGAAAAATAAAGGCTTTATTGCTTTCAGCATCAAATGGTTAATCTTCAAGGTGCAAAAAAAAAAAAAAAAAAAAGAAATGTCATCTCTGTAGTATCAATTTTTGGTAAGAAAATGGAGAATAGGATGAATGGCAACCAACAGTTTAGAATTTGGAACTTACACAGATGCCATGAGCCAAGGGTCAAAAGGCAGTTGCTGCCAGCACTATAAAAAGGCAGAAGCTGAATCAAAAACTCTCCAAATTGTGAGAAAGGGACCTAGGTGGTTGGTGGGTAGGCTAAGCAACCTGCTCAAGTTACCTGTATCCTGTTTCTATCCTGTTTTCATTGATTACCACATTATCAACTACTGAATACAGCTGAATAGAGATATATACCAACTAACTGATTATCAAGAAGAACATCATCACGCTCATACTGCCTAGTCAGGGCCAAGGTGCTGAGCCTGGCCAGGGCCAAAGAGGGAGAGGAACATCTCCAGCCAGCAGAAGCAACCTGATTCTCAATTGACCATCCAATTTGATCATCTGTAGTCTAGCATGGATTCCCAACACCTTCTTCCTCAACCCTGATCCTTCCCCTGAGTTTAGTATAATTAAATCCTTAAAATTTATTTAGGTGAAGGCTGTTATTATCCTAATGATCAGTCTCACAGTCTTGCATCTAAAGGGAAGGGGGAATACTTTAGTTAAGTCACAGTCATACTGTTATCCAATTATTATCAACATCTATCCTCCCCCATTAACATCTATCCATTAACTCAACCCCAAGACAAGTAACCAGAGAAGCTGTGTGATTTAGTTCACAGCTTCTCACTTAGGCACTTAGTCTTGGGCACTGGAGGTGGGAACTGGTGCTCAGCTGAGCTGCAAATATTTGTGGGACCTGGTGGTCACTACCTCAACCTTGGTGCTCACTTAGGCTTCCCATCCTCACTCAGTTTAGGTCCTTATACCATCTGAGGATCTTGGGTCATCTCTCTATCAGGCCCGATCCAGAAGCATCATTCCACCCATAAAATCTCCCACATGAAAGCTTCTCAGATCACCCCCCAGAGGTAAATGAGAGATTGATTTCTCATTTTTTCAACTCTTCCAACAATTTCTTTGTCTTTTATATTACATATATCTTATTTTTGTATCTTAGGTGTTTGGATATAGATCCTTTTGCTCCTTATACTGTTAGCCTTGTGAATATCTTTGAGGCCTTATCTTATCAATTTTTTAAACATCTACAGTGACAAGTAAGGTACTTAGCACATAGAGATATAGCAGGAGAGAGGGAGGGAGGAAGGAATGAATGAAGGAATGAAGGAAGGAAGGAAGGAAGAAAAGAATCATATAGAGTTTCAGGGGGATATAAATTATAGCAATTATATAACAGCTTGCTTATCATTAATCATTCTCAAAATGTACAAAACTATAATTAAAAAGAAATTTAAATACTATATAGTAGATGTACTAAAGGAGAGATATATAGACTATAGGCTAAAGTTATAAAAGACTATAAAATCCATACAAATAATACCCAAACAATTAGCATTTTCTTGGTTTGCTATGGTTCACGGCAAAACATGTGGTACACACTGATGAGTGGAAATGGGGGTAGGGAGAAAAACAAAATAAAAATAGAAAAGATAACCCACAAGGAAAAAAATACCAAAAATATATATATAATCAGATAGAAAAATCAGAACAGGAAAAAGTAGAAAAGGGGAATTATGAATCATAAAATCTCTGATCTATAAAGGGACCATATTTATCATTTTTAAAAAATCCCAATTTTGAGGAAGCTAAGAAGAAACAAATATCTACTTCAAAGGAAGTAGTAAAATGGGAAAAAATGAAATAGTAGTCAATTAAAATTATGGTAACTATACATACATATATATTATTTTTTATTGGCGATCAATATTAGTATAACTTAAGAAGGAAGGTAGAACTTTGTCCTGAGAGATGTTAGACATATTTGTCCTAAGTGTTTTGTCTTATTTTTCATTTTTTTCAAGTAATACTGTGAAATGTAATGTATTGACTTATCACAGAAGAAGTTTGTTCAGAATATAGAAAAGAACATATTTGTTACCATGAAGAAGTTAATATTAATAACTAACATTTATGTAGTGCTTCTTATGTGTCAGGAAAAGGAGCTACAGCTATTGGTACAAAAGATAAAATTCCAGGTCTGGAGTCAGGAAGACTTATCTTCCAAAGTTTAAATCTGGCCTCATTTACTAGCTATATGACTGTGAGTAAAGTCATTTATCCATGTTTGCCTCAGTTTCTTCATTTGTAAAAGGATTTGGAGAAAGAAATGGCAAGCCACTTCACTATTTTTGGCAAGAAAATCCCAAACACGGTAACAGTCAGACCTGAAAAACAACTGAACATGTTCCAGTTGATGTGCTAAGCATTTTACACATACTATTCCATTTGTTCTCCACAGAATTTTGGAAGATTGGTGCTTCTGTTAACAATTTTATGAATGGGGAAAGTGAGGCAAAGAGAGATTAAATGATTTGCCCAAAGTCACACACCTAGTAAATATCTGAGGCTGCACTTAAACTTGGGTCTTCTTAACTCCAGACCCAGTGCTCTCTCCACTATACCACCTCACTATTTGTCTATAGAGTTCCTAATAATGAGAGGGTATTGGTTCTAGTTTCTAAAAAATTAAAATGCTGACATCTGTAAGATAAATAATATTAAAAATTACATGCTTTTTGAAACCTGAAATTCACAAAAAATCAGTATATTTGTCATTTTATATAATTCCTAATAAAATAATAATGAATAATCAATTCAAATGATACTTAATGACATTATTATTACATTCTTGTGGTCATTTTTTAACAGATAACATATTCTATTTTGAAATTTGGAGGAAATTTCAGTTTAGTTTACTAGACTGTAAGCTCCATGAGAAGAAGAAAGTGTTTTATGAAGTCTGTATCATGTCCAGTGTATAGAAGTGCAATTTCCATCTAGTTGGTTATTAATAAATAATTAAGTTGTGAAATTATAGTTAATAAAAACCAATATGAAATGGAGAAGATGAAATATTTTAACATCTATACCCTTCCAAGAGATGCTTTGTAAATATCATACTGGGAAGAGTGGTGCTTATTAATAATCTCAGAAAAATATTTAGTGTTTCTCTAGCCCTAAAAGGAAAGCAGGATTTTAATATAATGATATGTTAATATATGATTATTTCAGAAAGTGGTGACTGATAAAAATAGTTTTTTTTAAAAAAGGAGAAAATTAGATAATAATATCTTGACATTATTGGCCCAAAGTAATTCCTGGAAGGACTTTTTTTTTTAATTTAAGCTGATCATTCTTAAAATTATTCTGCTCACAATAATATGATAGTTTGTCCTAAAGAATTATAGCTCTCTATCGAAAAGTTATTTGTACATGGGCATAGGATTGATTCCAAGTGTAGGTTCCATGTAATTCTTGGAAGACTAAGATAAACTTGGGGCACACCTTTCAAGACCATAATTTTGGTTCTGAATAATAGAAATGTAGTCTGCTTTTTTCCCAGTCAAAATATGTATAAACTAGAGAAGAGAAAGTCAATGTTTAAAATATTCTTAAATTAGATCTTATGAAATACATTTTCCAATAATTCTATGTTCACCAAAGAATTTTTTTCATTAATTTTTTAAGAGAATTAAAAGCACATTTTTGGTATTTATGGAATTGCATCTCCTAGGTAGATCATATAAAGAGAAGATATCCTCCCTGTGACATGTGTGAATGATCACTGTCAATTACATTACCAGACATACCTTCCATTGAAAATTAATAATTTGATATTTATATGTCTAAACCAAAATTCTGAAATGTTTGATAGCATGGATTAGGTTGTTAGAAACATCAATTCTGAAGGAGCAAATAAAAAAACCATTTTCCCAAATAAATTTATTATTCATTAAAATATTTTTTAATTACAACTATTTAAAGATAGATACTTATTAAATTTTATTTAAACAAAAAGGTTTGTTATACACACATTAAAGAGAAGAGATTTGTGATTATACATGTACACTATACTATATAATAAATATAAATATATGTACATATTTATATATATGCATTAGTGGAAATGTATTTCTAAACCTGAAGGAGGCAGCTGTAAGTCAAACCTGGGCTTAGCTAGGAAAAAAAAATAGTATAGTTACAGTTATATGGGACATCTCTTGCCCACTGTGACAACAACAGATTATAAAATCATAGATTTTAGAGTTAGAAGGAATTTTGAAGGTAATTTAGTCAAACTCCCTAATTTTGATGATGATGATACTGATAATCATAAAGGAAACATACCACACACATACACACATTAACACAAAGAAGGAGTTTTACTAAATAACCCCTCACATTTCCTACTTCTCTAAAATCTATGATTTTATGATCTGTAGTTGTCACAGCACAAAAGGGATGTCCCATACCTCTGAAATTGCACTTTTTCCCCCTAGACAAGCCCAAGTTTTACTCATAGCTGCCTCCATCAGGTTTAAAGTTGTTATCATTTTGACTAAGGTCTAAGTTTTCTTTAACCAGGTCGCCAGACAGGAAACAAACAAAAATCAAATTGTTTCTTTCTTCCTATGTTATCTTCTTTTGTTTGAAAATAGCAAAACTGTCTCAGGATATTCAAATAAGATATAATATGAAGCAGGACCGAGGAACATGTAGACATTTATTTGGAGGAAAAAAGGCAGGAATGAGGGGGGAGCATTGTACTCACTGAAAAAACAAAAGCCAACAATTACACATTTACAAGGATTTTTGGGGGTAGAGGGTTGGTTGGTTCATTTTTTTGTTTATTTATTTGTTCGTTTTATTAAATGGTTTTCTTCTTGCTATAGGACAATTGCTATTCTCCTTAACTCTTTCCTTTTTAACTTTAGCCTTAATATTACATGTTTCCCTAGCTCAAAATACTGGCATCTGGGCCTAAACATTTCTTTCAAATGTTCCTAAAGGATGACTCTGATTCCCTTGCCTTACCCAGGAGAATACTATCCTTCCCCTAACAAAGTCCCAAAGAAAAAGTGACCCTTCCCTATTGGAGGCTCCCAATTATTTTTCTCATGTTCCCTGAAAAACTACATGTCCAGTTCATCAGAATTTACTCTCATTTCCTCATCACCCTTTGCCCTGCCTTTTTTCCTAAAAAAAATTCCACAAGTCAGAAATTGAGTTTGTTCAGTCCTTCATGGACTCGTTTTAAACATCTTCTACTTATGCTATGTGGGATGAAAATACCTAATGATTATTATGCTTTTCCTAATTCTAAAATTAGTTTACATCTGATTATTTTATGGCAGGAAGAGGTAGTCCCAAAGCCCAGTGGATTATGCAGGGGAATCAGTTTCTATTTGAATATTTGTGGCAGAAAATCTGCAAATTGTTATTCCCTATAAGGATCACTAAAGTTATTAATATCCTTTTTATTAAGAGTTTATTGTCTTTTCTCGTATTTGTTTTATTTCAAATGTTCACACGCAACCTAACATAAAAGTAAAAGGCCAGAAAAAAATACCATTAATTTTCTTTAAAGCACTAAGAGGAGATGGGCATGATATAGATGAAGCATTGATGGTTTTCACTAAACTTGATTGCAGCCAGTCAAGACACTGACATGCCTTTTAGTTCACATTTGAAAATGGTTTCACATGTCATTATTGATGATTTCTTAGAAAGTATGTGACTCATCAAATGCCTTTGCATTAAACCAGTTGTGAGTTTGGTTTGAAATGGGGTCCTTCATTCATGAATCTAAAGTTGGCCATTAAAGAGGAAATAAAAGGCAAATGAATCCACTTTCACACACACACCCCAAAAAAAAGAAAGAAAGAAAGAAAATAGTCCTTCTGCTGAGGGATACCTCTGTTTTCAATAGGCAGACATTAATCTGGTATAGTCCAAAGACTCATTTGGCCACAAATACCTCTTCCACCAGATTATTATAGAACCTGACATTTCCACCATTAGGGTCTCATTTGGGTTAAGGTATTATCTTTTGTAAGCCTCAGTTAAAATGCAAATATGTTATCTTGAAAATGCACTAATCCATTAGGTTCATTAGCATATCAATATGGATTAGTTTATCACCTAGCTAGGAGAAAACCTTGAAAGAATCATACATAACACAAGGACATTGTGATTGAAGAAAAATGAGGAGGACCAAGTCCTTTTGAACCTTTGCAAGTTTGTCTTAGGGAACTTGGTGGTCAAAAGATAACAAGGGGACTTTTTGAAATATGGAAACCCTTAATTTCCAAAAATGAACTTTATCTACTATATGTGTATATATATATATAAAACATATATATATATGCATATTGTTTTTCTCCCTACACCTCTGCCTCTTGCAATATTGCTTACTTTTATTGAAAAAAGAAGGAAAGGACTTGAAATATAAATTGAATTCTTCTACATTTTTGCATGAAAACTTTAAATAAAAAATTCATTATGACAGAACTATCCCTTGTCTACTAAATAGATGGTGGGATTGATCTGAAAATTTTGCAAAAAGGTTCCCTGGATAATGTATATTCAATCTATTTCCTGATTTATGAATTGTACACTGTTCTGGTGGCATATACTAAGTGTGAATGGAGTAAGACATCCTTCATACATATTTGAAGAAAAAAGAAAATAATTTTCCTCAAATGATGTGTATTAAGAACTCAAATGATAATAACAGCTGACATTTACATAGAACAAGGAGGTTTGTAAAATGCTTTTAAGTACATTATCTCATTTGCTCTTTGACTTCTTATATTTTCATGACTTTTGACCTCTTGGATCTACTTGCAACATATTCTGTATAATCGGCAAGGATTTATTAGTCTGGAAACATATGTTCAGAGATTTGGGGTGGGGGGGAGTTTTAATTCCTTTTTTTTTTCTTTTTTCTTTTTTCCTTTTTTTTTTTTTTTTTTTTTGGTTTCACAAAGAATTACTCATATCACCAGGTCCCAAACTGACATTTCAAAAGATGAGTTCAAATACATTCTCAGAGATATTTCTGAGTTCATTCAAGCTGAGCAGTACTTCTTATCTTTTGAAATGTCAGGCTGTTGGTCTGAGAAAAATGGAAACACATCCTGTTTTAAACATCATCAAACACATGGTCAAATGATTTCATGACTTGGTTTCCCTCTCTATAAATATAACAGTCGATAGAAGACAAACTACCATGTTTAATTCTTTTCAGAGTTTTTTGTTGTTGTTGTTGTTTTTTAAATTTTAAATTAAATACTAAAATCAAGGCATGAGTTATTTGGCTTCCTTTTTTCCCCCTCTGTATTTAGAAGATAATTAAATTCATATTCTTTTTGAAAAGAGCAAGAAAAAAAAAAGGTTTGCTTTGTCATTCTGGAGTCTCTGACATCCTCCCAAATTAAAAAAATTAAATGCTAGCCCGAACAGATAATAGAGTAGACCTCACCTAAATACTTTTCCTTCTCAGACTAGATACAAACAGAGGTTTCCCAGGTCATTTCTAGTTCGTTTCTGTTGCTTGCCTTCTCCCCTGTAATTGCTCCTTATTACAGTATCTTGCCTCTATTTCTGGTTAGTCTGGTTTGGGTATTTTCTCTGGCCAGATGCAATGTGCAATGACTGGTTCTGCCCTCTATGGAGATATTATACCACTTGCCCTACAGGGAGTGGAAAAACAGTCACATTGATGCACTGTTTGAGCTGTGAATTTCTACGGCTATTTTGTAAAGCAATTTGGAACTATGCCCAGAAAGTTACTAAACTTTGCTTACCCTTTGACCCGGCTATATCACTACTAAGTCAGTATCCCCAAAGAAATCAAAGAAAGGAAATAAGTATATAATTGAAAAAAAGTTTTATTAAAGCAAGGTTATATGGTACCCCAACTCAGAAAACAAGGTGGAATACACCTTCTAAAAAATGGCTGCACAAAGTATGGTATATTCAAGTAATAGAATATTGCAAATTCACAAATATTATCAAATGAGGTAATTTTGTAAAATGCTTAGCACAGTGCAATGCACAAAGTAGGTGCTTAATAAATACTCGTACCCTTTCCTCCATCCCTTGTCTTTTAGTGTGCTCTAAGACATGATGAAGTAGACAATTTCAGAAGAAACTGGGAAGGTTTTTATGAAATAATGCAATAGCCAGGTGGGCAGCATCTGAGGAATATACTATGATAATAGCATTATAGAAGAAAAAGAACTTTGAAAGACCGCGGGACTAATAAGTACAATGGCCATCTAGAAGGCCAAAAGAATGAAGATGAAATATTCCACTCGCCTTCCTTTTGAAAGAAAGATGATGAATTCAAAATTCAGAAAAAGAAAACTATTTTTGGACATGGCTAATATGGGAATTTGTTTTGTTGGATTATGTAGCTATATGCTGACAGATTTGTTGGGAGGAGTTGTTACTATTTCTTTCCTTTTATAATTTGCTCATTGGGAATGATTAGTGGGGACAAACTAATTTTTAAAACTTGTTATTTAAAAAGTATATAGAATACACTATCAAAATTATTCTCTACAGATCATGTCACTTAGATCAATGACATTAAGCCTCTCCTATAATGCCTTTGTGAGCTTGAATATTGAAAGCAATATTGCTCAGTTTCCAAGATTCCTTCCCAGACTTATCTGTTCTAATTTAGAACTTCTCTCCCTGCTGACTGGTCTCTGTTTTTAGCTCATTGGCAGATTTAAATTGACAAATACATCCTTAAAGACAGTGACCACTAGGCTCTTAACCTTCGACCTAGCTATCAGCTGCAATTCTGTTCCTGCTCTTATGGTGTGGCTCATAGTCCATATATTGACATTGCACCCTAACTCTCAAACCCTTCTGGAAGTCATTTATTACTTTAAGGTTTACAATTAGAAAACATTCTTAGACAATTCACATCAATAGAACATCCCTTACTACCACCATAAGTCAGGGTCTGGCACTACAGAGCTCACTGTAACATAAATAGAATCTTTAATGTCTAATGCTCTGACTCTGGCAAAGACCAAATAAGCTTGCTTCCTAGCAGAATCTGAAAGGAATGATTCTCCCTAAGCCCAAGGATTCTTTTATGTGGCATTCCATAAGGATTCTAGACTGCTGCTTCTCATTAATTTGCTGCTTTATTTATTTGTTAAATTTCTAAAGTGCTATTCCTCCAAAGAATTCAAGATGCTGTACAGAGAATTTTAAGCCTGTTCTTGGCATTAAAAAATTGAAAATAAGGAAGGTGAAATGAAGGAGAAAAAAACGGAGAGAAAAAGAGAGATAAAGTCAAAGCTCAGGAAGAAAAGTGGCCCCAACTATGTCATTATAGCATATATTTGAAGTCTCAAAGATGTTACCAATGAATTTTAGTTATGTTAAAGGAATTTTCCAAGAGTCTGTCCTTCATATTTAAGAATATGAAGGAGACGTGTGACAAGAGGTTGGAGATGTGACATCTACGGCAGCTCTCCATTCAAAGATATTTGAGAATCATAGAGCATGGCAATGTATACTGATCCTCCAAACAGGGGGCATTCCCCATAGCTAAGGCAAGTGATTCACACTTCTCCCTGGAAGTGATAATATAATGCCAAATATAGGACACCCTTCTGTTCTGGCTATAAGGATGCTCTATCTTCCTTTCCCCCATACACTGTTACCTCAGACCTATTGGGAGACATTGGATATCTGGAAGAGTCATACCTTTGACAATTAAATGGTTAAAAGTCTCCTATTTATTTATATTCTGCTGCAGAATTCTAATATAAAAATTTAGTGACAAGAAGCCATTTCCCTTTGTTTTGAATCAATTTCCACCTCCACCCCCACCCAAACTCTATATGAATGAGATTCTGGGTGTTTTGTTGGGTTGCTTGTTTTTCAAGACCTCAGCTTGTGCTTCACTCCTAAAATATGACTCCATAAGAAGCAGCAAGGCAGAGGACAGGTCATTTCCCTTGCCTTTGCCATGGTCACCCTCTCTTTAGGCCAGAACATGTTACACCAAGATCCATGTTTCTTCCACTATCACATATGCTGGCAACACTAGGAAGGGAGAAGAAAGGGGAAATACAGTTTTACTCCTAAAGTTCTAGTTGACTAAAGCTAAAGCCATTTTGAGTCTTCTGTCATTTTCCACCTCTCCCCAACTCGCAATGAGAATAACCTTCAATATTACATTTTATTTCCCTTACCTAGTTTCTTATTACTCCCCATCCTACTGCAGGCTTTTGCTTGCATTGCCCTAATTCTGTTCTCTCACAGTTCCTAGAAACTTGTCATGTGTTAGTTAAGTAGTCTGAATTTTTATTATGTCAGTTCTTACTGTAGTTTATTAAATATGTAATAGTATTATGTCTAAAAATGTACATACCTTAGTTTTTTTAAAGATGCTCTATTCCTAAAAAGTGCTAACCATCATCTAAGCCTTCGACAAATAATCTTTTTTATTGAAGGCTGATTAGACAGACTGTTGCTACAAGTTGGTCTGGCTGTTGCAATTTCTTAAAATAAGACAACAATGAAGTCTGCCTTATTGATTGACTTCCTTTCACTTAAACACTTATGGGCCATTGTAGGGTTATTAATTGGCCTAATTTCAATATTATTTTGTCTCAGGGAATAGGGAGACTTGAGGAGAGGGAAAGAGACTGGGGAATGGCCAGTTGGTGGAGCAATCAGAACACACATACATATATTAAGTTGGCCACCTTATATAGATATGATTTGTGGTGCTTCAAAACAATTACAATAGTAACATCAAAGATCACTGATCACAGAACACCATAAAAATATAATAATGAGGGGCAGCTGGGTAGCTCAGTGGATTGAGAGCCAGGCCTAGAGACAGGAGGTCCTCGGTTCAAATCTGGCCTCAGTCACTTCCCAGCTGTGTGACCCTGGGCAAGTCACTCGACCCCCATTGCCTACCCTTACCAATCTTCCACCTATAAGTCAATACACAGAAGTTAAGGGTTTAAAATTTTATATATATATATATATATATATATATATATATAATAAAGACAATGTTTTAAATGATGTGAAAATTACCAAAATATGACACAGTGACACATTGTGAGCACATGCTTTTGGAAAAAGGGTGCTAGCAGACTTGCTTAATTCAGGATTGCTCAACTACAAACCTTTGACTTGTAAAAACTGCAATATGTTTGAAGCACAATAAGGTGAAGAATAATATAATTAGATATGCTTGTATAGGAAGAGAGGAGTCAGACTGAATCACTGACAGGAAGAGATCAAGTAAAAACCAAGACAATAGAAGTTTGAAACACAAACTTGACATGTGTTAGTTAAATAGAGTCTGAATTTTTATTATGTTAGTTCTTTGATGATATCGTGCAATGTTTTTAACTTGAAGTATGACTTTATTCTCTTTTTTTGTCAATACAATTTTAATTATTGTAGATTTGGTACATTTTTTTTTTCTTGTTTTAGAATTTCTTGATAGGGCAATTACATTGAAAAGAATTACTCCATCTTGATCATTCTAGGTGTCATATCGAACTCCAGGTTACAGTTTATACACTCTAATAGCTCAGTGACTGTATCTCTCTATTATCTCCAGGAAAAACAACAAATAAACAAACAAACCAACAAACAACAAAACCTTTGCCTGGGTAGTTTTCTTCAACTCTTGAGGAAAAAGGGTACAAACCAAAGGGCAAGTCAGATCAATTTTCAGAGTGTCTGAAGAGCTCTAAAATCTAAAAGGAATGAGATCAACTTTGATTTAGTGGTTGATTCTGAGTCTGAGAATATTCCAAAGATAAGGAATGTAAAAATCAGAGACTGCCAAAGAGGTATACTTTGTCTGACCCATCTGCCTCCCTAAAATTTAGCTCTCTACTATTGTAGAACCCATTTTACCTTGCCTCTGGCAGAATTGATTGCATTACACAGTTGCAGATGGAGACTACTACATTTTCCTGATGTAGCTGCCCCATTGGAACCATATGGTTTCTTTCCTCAGAAAAAGAATCTGTTCATTACTGTCTTTTGAATTTCTTTTCAGGTTCTTGCTCCTATATGTGTACCAATGTGGATCTTGAAATAATTCCCAGATAACTATTCAACTGGTTAATTTACCAGGTCTGCTGGTCTTTAAGGTGATCTTAGTTTAATCCATAGACTAAATGATTTTTATTTGGTCCCATGTGTGAAACAACAGAGCTGGTAGCTGAGGAAGTTAAAGCATTGCTATTGAACTTGATATAAATTGGGAAAGGAAATAGATCATTAAGAGAACTAAGAGAATCAAGTCAAATGAAATTTCATCAATAGTAGTGAGAACTTCTAGTTTCCACAAAGGATTCAGGTTTACAGTTGTAAATTCTAACTATTTAAGTATCAGATTAAAAGGTTTTCAACTTTAGCCAGAAGCCTGTCAAAAATCCAAGGTTAGAAGTGTTCAGAAGTAAAAACCATTTTGATGCTGATGATTTTTCAAAATTAGTAAATGAGAATGCTCACCATTAGACTAATGGAATTGTCCAAGAGAATATTGAAGGCATAGTAGTAATAACTCATTATTAACTATTAATGTGCAAACTCTAACCAAGGAACATTGTGCAGGAAAGGGCTGGAAAAGGCAATGAAATCCTGTCCAAAGTACTGGAGAGCAAAAATTGGCTTCTCCAAATGATTCCACAACTAATTTATTGCCCCCTAAAAGCAAACAAAAACAAATGAAGTATGTTTCCTGAGACTTTTGTTTTATACTTTCTTACTTGGCAAATCTTCCTTCTGTATATTTGTATATTTAGGAAGCTAACATGTAGTGAGTCTATTTTGTGATGGAATTACATCATATATAAATATTATTCAGCGCTCTTGTAAAATTGTTTGATTCAACTGGCCAAAGCCTTCAGTGTATCAGAATAGAGTGGAAAGTGTATCTAATAAGAATCTTCAGACCTAGACTAGATTCATTTCTTTTATTAGTTTACTATGTGACCTTGCCTGAGTCATTTTAGCTGAGACTCAGTTTTCCCTCTTGCAAACTATTATGATTGTTAAGAATGTCTTCTCCTCAATCACATGTAATATTAAATGATACCGAAATACCTCTCTGTGGCTATTTTTAGATTCTCAACATGTATTAGCACCTGTTGGGAAATCTTCAAAATGGCTCAAAGTGTATGATCACACATGGACAGTCCTAGGCTTTGAGGTGTCAGATCTTTGTCTAATCCATTACCACGCATATTTTGTCAATATTTTTTTGAAGTAGAAGAACATAACACACAATAATTCCAACTTATCAGTGGTTAATATATTTTATATATATAAATGTTGAAATGTATGAGAGGAGAGAATGCATTTTCAACTTAGTAACACCAAAAAAAGATAAAGTACAACATGCAATAAATATACTGAAATAGTTTATTTTCTTTTACAAATGACTCCTTTGCCTTTTTTTTCTCTAGTAGCTTCTTGTTTATAATAGAAGTAATGTCAGCAGAATAGAGGCACCAAGAAGCTAGCAGGTAGAGGATAGTTTTATAAGTTTGTGATTATTATCCCTATGAGAATTGCTGGGGCACAGAGTTATTAAGGACAAGATCTCAGGATAGAATGTGGCTCTAAGTGTGCTTTGGGCACTTTCGAGTGAATTAAGTTGTTCCCTCTAGCATAATGGTAGATTTTATATGGTATCCTTGACAACAATGTTCAAATAGGAGTCTCATTAAAAAAATCTTTACATTGGTTATAAATCACTAACATCAGCTTTACATTCATTCTTTATGATTTAAGAAAAGTACTTTTTTGATGTCACATATGATCTTTTAAAGAAATGGATTTTGTCTATTTGAACATCTATTTTCCTGAAAATTAAGAGAGTTACACATTTCTATTTCTAGACTCTCCTTCAAGTTGGTATACAGCTACTGGTTTTGTTATAGTCCCTGGGATCCTGATGAACAAGCATTCTCACACTTTTCATAGTTTTTTGCTGAAGCTGTTTCCAGGGTTGACTTTATAATTTTCTACAGATTTTCTTCCCAACCCTTAGCCTAAGCAGCTTCCAGCTTGCCTTTGCTGAAGAACAAGGCATTCTGTGTCAGACTTCTCCTGTAGCTGTTGCTGATCTTTCTCCATGTCTGTCTCTGTTTGAAATCTGGGCTTTGATTTTTTTAGAATGTGTGTGTGTGTGTGTGTGTGTGTGTGTGTGTGTGTGTGTGTGTGTTTGTATGCTTTCTGCTTGCCCTTTGCTGTGGTTCTCAGATATAAGATGAAGACTGAATGAGTGAGGACAAAATATAATTAGGTAATGGAGTCTATTCAATTTCAACAAGACCTCAGTTAGTAAGGATTCTGGAAATGAAATTTCTTTTTAAAATAATTTGGTGGTGTTCAGGAATCAAGAGAAACAGTGGTTGTGTACATTATACAGGTTAGATACGTGCTAAGTTGCTTCATGAACAGCATTGAGCTTAGTGAACAGAGTGATGAATTTGGAATTGAGAGATCTTGGGTTTGAATTCTCCCTCAGACACCATGTGGCTTTTTACAAATTCTTTAGCAATACTCTCCTCCCCTCTTAGTTTCCTCATTCATAAAATGGGGGAAATAATACCATCTACCGCATTGACTTTCTAAAAAAAAATTAGACAATGTACTAAAAGCAAGAGTATTACATAACTAGAATTACTTTTCATCTTATTATTATGACTGCACATCACAACAATATCTCTGCATGTATAGTTTTTGTTGGACCACAGGTATTTGTACCATTTATAAAACTGAAAATTTATGTAAATTCATTTATACTCTTGCTAACCTTCCCTTTCTTGAAATTCATGCCTCTTGGCAATCAATTTTTCTTCCCCTGCAGGGGACCTGGTGACACCCTAATCTCTAAAGTCATATTCCTTAACAAAGGGGGAAATATTGGTAGCCTTTTATGCCCCTTAATTGGTCAACTGATTATGATTTACTATGCTTGAATTGGAGTCAGTGTCTTATCTGAACCAGACATTTGCATTTTAAGTATTTTCTGGCTAGTTGTTGGATTAAAAGCACCATCATCCCCCTGATAAAAGGATTCCAGATAACAGCAAAGAAATTTGAGGAAAGGAAAGGTAAATTCCACAAGCCACAGGTTCCATACCAATATAATCTGGCCCGAAAGTAAACCTGATTTCTTTTTGTTAGGTTGATGGGGAGTAAAGGATTAAAAATGGATAGCCTTAAGAATCTACACATTCACCTTATTTCTTCACTATCTTCTACCCTTCTGTAGGAGAGTGGGCCAGGTTTAGCAGGTGAAAACCTATTCTTGAAGAGAGAATCCATATTTCCCAGCATCTTGAGCTCTGAGTCATTGGAATATAACCTGGCCTACCTCAGCTCTGAGATTAATGTAGGTAATAGTTCTCAGCATGTCTTAAACCATATTATTTTAGAACTGAAATAATTAATTAGCTCATCTCTAGATGAGGAAACAGGTCTAGAAAAGTTTTGTTGTTTTCAGTGTTCTTACAGACTTTAATGGCCTCAGACTTTCTTTCCAACTTAAAGCTATAATTATATCACACTTTTCTTCCTTCTCTATCAGAATATCTTTCACACTTCATCTCCTACTTTTAACTTTTCCTACTGTGACAACTCCAAGATGTACATATCATGTTTATAGGCACATTTAATATTAGCATTTCATTATATTTGTATATCACTGGATTATAGATTTTTAGTTGGAAGGGAGGCAAGAGATTATTTGATATTGTTCCAGAGAGATGAATTGATATGCTCAAAGATAGTGTTAGTAAATAGCAGAGATGGAATCTGAAACCAGGTCCAATATCTCTGAGTCTAAAACTCGTGACTATTGCACTGATTGTTCCTCTCTTCATTGTTTCATTTCTGGGAAAAACAGTAGATAAAATAACTCAGGCTATTCCTATGGGGAAAGATTGACATATAACAGTATAGATAGGTACTGATACCCATTTTCTCATTGCATCTTAAAAACAACTGTAGGAGGAAGATATTTTTATTAGCCTGTGTCCTTTGAGCTAATGCTTTTAGAGCACAGTGCTTTTTGTAATTTGGGCATATCGTGCTACACAGTTCATTGCCAGAATCTTCCATGTCTCACAATTAATACCAAAATTCCTCAGAGAGATCTTAAGAATGACCTTGTATCTCTCTACATGACCTCTATGTGAGTTCTTGTCTTGTATGAGTTTTCTGTAAAATAGTCTTTCAGGAGCTGGTAAATTACCTGAGTTTCACAGGCATACAACAATGTTAGCATAATGAGTATCCACCTTCAGAAGGGTAGACAACCTAATAACTCTTCTCTCCCAAGCTTTCCTTAGGAGTCTCCCAAACACTGAGCTCTATGTGCACCAACTTCATCTTCTGTGTATACAACCCTGGAAAACAGTGAACTTATCCAAAGCATTCAAAATGTCTTTGCCATAGCCAATGGTTCCACACATGGATGGTATAATGCTAGCTGCTGGAGAACTTCTTTTCTTGGTGTTAATTATCAAACCTAAATTAGTTAATGTGACAGAGAATTGATCCATAATCTATTGCATTTCAGTCTCAGAAAGTTGCTTTGGGTGAACAATCTCCTGTGAACAGAAAGTAATGCACCAACTCTTCCTCCACTTTAGCCTTGGTTTATAATCTTTTCAAGTTAAATAATTTATCATGGGTGAGGGAGCAGATCTTGATGTCATTTTTATCTTCATTAAAAGAATCTGACCACACTGTTTATTCATTTTCACAGAAATACTTAATGATATTAGATAGAATGTGCATATTATAGACACATTCATGCCTTTATTTATGTGCTGTTCCCTCTGCTCATAATGTTTTTTTTTCACTAGCACATCTACCTATTGAAATATTAATCACTCATTTTGGCCCATCACAAAAATTCTCCCTATTCCTTTAGATCCTCCCTATTCGAGATTTTTTTTTAATTCCTGATTTCCACAACTAGACATGGTCTCTCCCTCTGTTAACTTTTATTGATTATATTTGTTCTTTTGCTACGGTACTTCTCAAATAGAATGAATTAACCTAGCAATTGTCTTCAGTTCTCATTGTCCCCTTTATGAAAATTCTGTTTTGAAACTGTTGATATCAATTTAAGCATGTCTTAAATTCCTTTGACAAGGCTAATTTTTGCAAAGGTATAAATCTCTCTCACCTTGACTTTTTAATACTATATTTGAAATAACTAATTCATAACTTTTAAGTCACCAGGGTAAATTCATTGAATTATTTACAAAAAGGAGAACAAAGACACAAGGAAATAAGAAAGAACCAGAGATTGATGACTAGTGTTATAAATAAAGGGTCCAAGGGAGATGTATAGAGGTACAATGATGTTGATGTATCTATCTGTACTCTCCTCAGCTGCAGTTGATGAGAGGAACACCCACTCCTAATACCCTTGACTGCTGCTGTAAGTTATCCCTTCTTTCTAACAGTTGCCCAAGCAAGGACCCTTGAGAGGTTAGATAGATGAGTAACCTTTACAGGTCCAACCTGGGATTGGGTAAATTAGTATTGGGCTATTGATTTGCATTGGATAATGTTTAGGATTTGACTGCCTTTAACTCCCTTCCCAAGGGCTGTGATAGGCAGACCACTCAGGAAGGTACTTGTTGTTAAACACTCTTTATCTATACTCAGGGAAAGGATAACAAGGTCAAGGACTGGGGATTGGAAACCCTATTGATCTATTATCTATAAACTAGTTGACCATCAGGACTGGAGGCTATTAATCTGGTGGAAGCTAGAGATTTACTCATTCTCACTATCTCTGGCCAGACCTGGCCACAGCCAAGCCAGAGAAAAGGGAATGCTATTGATGCAGCTGTATTGATGATCTTATTCTCTCAGCTTTCTCACTACCAGTGTTGGTGATGCACTAGCTCTCACAGTTTATTAGGAAATAGCTTCAGATTTATTCCTACCCTCTTCTTCATAGACCTCACTGCCACCCTTCAACCACCCACTTAGTCCAGAGATTTCTCAGTCCAGAGACTCCTGTCCAGAGACCTCCAGAGAGCGACTTCCCTCCAAGTGGCTGTCAAGGGTATTTATACCATGGGGCCAACCGACATTTGCCTCTGGCTCATGCATGGCACCTGGGAACATTCCAGGTCTTCCAACTGCCATCCCTGTCAGCCAAGGTGGCATCCATCACTTCCCAGATTATGAATATAACACTAGATATAGAGGAAACCATTAGACACATATACCTGGTTTTCCTTGAGGGAAGCCTGACCAACAACACAACCTTCCCTCATTCCACAATCACCAGAGAAGCATCTCCATAAGAAAACTATGTGTACTAAGTAATGATATGGTACATAGGAGAGGAGGAACCATGTGGCCTAAGAGATGGCTTCAGACAGAAGCAGTTGTGTCATATTGATGGAGTTCCTAAATCAAGCCAAAAACAGATATTCCAGAAATATGAATATTCAAAAAGGTCAGAGGAATTCCTGGGCCAAGTAGAAATAAGAGGCAAGGAGAGTCAAAAATCACACACATATACACACACTCACACACATATAGTTATTATATAGAAGAGAAAATTCAATCTTGCTTTTGGCTGATACTATGAGTTCTTTGAGCAGTTTGGGAGAAGGGGATTAACTTTTTCTTAGAGCTTAAGAATTTCCACTTCATGTAGGGTCAGAATAGTAAGCCAAGAGGAATTTATGGGTTCTGAAAAGGGAAAGAACCAATTCTTAAGGTCTTAGATGTGAAGTATATTCAATGTTTTATTAACCTGAGTATTCATATGCAAAATGAGTGAAGTTTTACTATTTTTATGGAAAACTGAGCCAATTATTCATGTTTTCAGAAGGAAAACAAGATATGCACCAAAGAAAGAATGATTTAGAGACAATTATGATTTCTCATAATTGAACTCAGTACCTATAAATCTGGAGGTTTAGTTCTGGGCCACAAGTAATACATATATTTAAAAAATTAAAGTTACTCTTGCACTGATCTAATTCATCTACTTACATTATGGTTCCAAAAGACAGTAAATTGGACTTAGTTTTACCTATTTTATATTTTACATGTCACCTAGTACAAGGTTTTAAATGTATTAGATATTCTGCTGAATTAAGTTGATTCTGTTGATTATGTTATCTGAATTTATCTAAGCATAAAGTCCCATCAAGTAAAAATACTAAAGTTACAGAGTTAATTTTGTTTAACTGTTCATCATATTTAATTCTAGTACATGTCTCTGTCCTAACTGTGGTCATAATTTAGTAAAGTTTAATGGCTGTTATTCTTCTCTTTCCATTTCTCCTTTTCATCTCTGAAAAAGCTGATCCTGTCTCATAGTTTTGATCACGATATTTGTCAACAGCATATCTTTAGTCTATATTTCTACCCCAAAACTGAATTTGATGCTCATATCTCCAATGGTCATAAAGGATTTACATGGAGCAGGGAAGCAAAGCACCAACAGGAATCTCATAGGTGTAATAACAGATAGAGTCATTAAAATTTACATTGGTGGTGAAATAGCTGTGCCAATGAAATAAACCAACTATAATTATAGTAGCTAGTATTTGTGTAGTATTTTTAAGTTTGAAAAGTAATTTACAAATATTATGTCATTTGATCCTTACAAGCAACCCTGGAAGACAAGTGATAAAATTACCGCCATTTTTCACCTGAGCAAACTGAGGCAAACACAGACTAAATGACTTGATCATGGTCACAGCTAATTAATGTCTAAGGCTAGATTTGAACTCAAGTTTTCCTGTTTCCAGTTTCAAGGTTTTATCCAGTTCATTTCTATTCACCCATCAAAGTAGCAACCTATGTAAATATTCAGCTCATTCCATAGCAAACACTCCCATGAGCATTGATCTTGCTTCCAAACTGATCAGCATAGCTACATTGAGGCAAAATTTGAAAAACACCCACAAATCCCAATGGATATCCTACCACTCTTAAATATATATATGTATATAATATATATTTCATTAAATATGTATCAATTACATTTTTAAAAAAACATTCTTATAATTATTTTTTCATTTGGACTTCTAAATTTTCACCTTTTTCACCCCTCCTTTTCTCCTTGAGAAAGTAAGCAATATGATATTAATTATGCATGTGAAATCATGCAAAACTTATTTCCAAATTAGCCTTGTTGCAAAAGAAAACATACACACGTAAGAAAATGCAGAAAGTGAAAAAAGCATACTTCAATCTTCACTCAGCATTTATCAGTTTTCTATCTGGAGTCAGAGAACATTTTTCATCATGAGTCCTTTGGGACTGTCTTAGGTCATTCTGTCTCACACTTAATAACCTATATTAATAATATTTCTATTACTATGTACGATGTTATTCTGTGTCTAGTTACTTCACTTTGCAACAGTTCATATAAGTCTTCCTTGTGTTTTTCTGAGACCATTCTATTCATCCTTTTCCATAGCACAATAGTATTCCACATTAGTCATATTACAAAACTTGTTGAGCCATTTTCCTATTAATGGGCATTATCTAGATATCTAATTTTTCACCACAACACACACACACACAAATTGATACAAATTTTTTTTTGTACAAAAAGGTCTTTTTAATTTTTCTTTGATCACTTAGGGATACAGACCTAATACTGATTAGTGGCAATTGGTCAAAGGGTATGTTCTATAGCACTTTGGGCATATTTTCAAATTGTTCTCCTGAATGTTTGGATCTATACACAAATCCACCAATAGTGCACTGATGTCCCAATTTTTCCACATCTCTCCCAGCATCTGCCATTTTCTTTTTTCTGTCATGTTACCCAATCTGATAGGTGTGAGGTGGTACCTCAGAGTTCTTTTAATTTGAATATCTGTAATCACCAACAGTGATTTAGAGCTATTACTATTAAAACTAGTTCGAGGGTCTGATTGTGGGTAAGAAATATCAGTTCATTGATTATATCCATTTATTGATATGGCCAGCATCATTGGCCCTCTTGATAACCAGAGATCCTGAACCTTGACCAGACAGATCAATAAATAGAAAATTAGAAGCTCATTATTCAGCTCCTCCCTTAAACATCCCAAGACATCTCTAATAAGTAAATAGATAATTAGGAGATAGTCATCAAACTATCCATCCCATCTTTTCCCAAGGGAAAGAATCCTTGTCCTCTTGACTTATTAACCAACTTCTGTTAAGGGGAGGCATTTTGGGGGGATTCCTAAGGACAAAGAAAATGCAAAAAAGCAGTAGATGGGATAGAATCTCTGACCCAGAACCCAAATCACAGAAATGCACAGTAATTACAGGAATTGATAGGGGCCTTCCTAATCTAGAAACCAAGATGTAGGAATTAATATGGTATATGAAAAAATAAGTTCTCACATAGCATATTTTCATGCAACTTTTGATAGCTTTGATTTCTTCTGAAAACTTCCTGTTTGTACCATTTGATCATTTGTCAATTGTGAAATAACTTGCATTTTTTTCATAAATTGGAGTCAGTTCCCTTCATATTTGAGAAATGAGGCCTTCATCAGAGTAATTTGGTGAAATTTTTCCCCATTTCTTGCTTTCCTTCTAATTTTTGCTTCATCAGTTTTGTTTGTACAAATCCTTTTAAAATTTCTTATAATAAAAAATATTCATTTTACTTCCTATGACCCTTTCAATCTCTTGTGTGGTCATAAACTTTCCCCATATCTATGAATCTGATATTTTGCTCTTGGTTAATACTAATTTTTCAATGACACTGAAAATCTTTCATCTTTGATTTCTTTTCAGTATATTCTTATTAATGGTATTGCTGAGTCAAAGAATGTGTACATTTTAGCAATTAGTTGTATATAATTCCAAGTTGCTTTCCAGAATCATTCAATCTATCTTAGATCCACTAAAAATGCACCAATATACATATTATCTATAAATATATAAATATAATTATTTACATAAATTATATATATGCATATAAAATGTATAAATTGTATAAATATAATATCAATTTTTCTATGGTCTCTCAAAAATCTACTTATGTTATTGGCCTTTATGTATAAATCATTTATAGATTTTGACATTATGGTATGAGATATTGATCTATACCCAGTTTCTGTCATATTGATTTCTAATTTTTTCAGAAATTTCTGTTAAATGATGGGTTCTTGCCCCCAAAGCAAGGACCTTTAGAGTCATCAAACACTAGATGTTTATAGTCATTTATAGCTGTGTATTATTATCTACCAAATCTTTTCCAATGATTTGGCTCTCTATTTCTTTTTTTAAACATTTATTAATATTCATTTTAACATGGTTACATGATTCATGCTCCTACTTTCCCCTTCACCCCCCGCATTCCCCCACCCATGCCGACGCACATTTCCACTGGTTTTATCATGTGTCATTGATCAAGAGTCATTTCCAAATTGTTGATAGTTGCATTGGTGTGGTAGTTTCGAGTCTACATCCCCAATCATGTCCACCCCGACCCATGCGTTCAAGCAGTTGTTTTTCTTATATGTTTCCTCTCCTGCAGTTCTTCCTCTGAACGTGGATAGCATCTTTACCATAAATCCCTCAGAGTTGTCCTGTGTCATTGCATTGCTGCTGGTACAGAAGTCGATTGCATTCAATTTTACCACAGTATATCAGTCTCTGTGTACAATGTTCTTCTGGCTCTGCTCCTTTCGCTTTGCATCTGTTCCTGGAGGTCTTTCCAGTTTACATGGAATTCCTCAAGTTTATTACTCCTTTGAGCGCAATAGTATTCCATCACCAGCATATACCACAATTTGTTCAGCCATTCCCCAATTGAAGGGCAAACCCTCCTTTTCCAGTTCTTTGCCACCACAAAAAGCGCAGCTATAAATATTTTCATACAAGTCTGTTTATTTATGATCTCTTTGGGGTACAAACCCAACAATAGTATGGCTGGATCAAAGGGCAGGCATTCTTTTATAGCCCTTTGAGCATGATTCCAAATTGCCAGCCAGAATGGTTGGATCAATTCACAACTCCACCAGCAATGCATCAATGTCCCAATTTTCCCACATCCCCTCCAGCATTCATTACTCTCCCCTTCTTTCATTTTAGCCAATATGCTAGGTGTGGGGTGATACCTCAGAGTTGTTTTGATTTGCATTTCTCTAATCATTAGAAATTTAGAACACTTTCTCATGTGCTTATTGATACTTTTGATTTCTTTACCTGAAAATTGCCTATTCATGTCTCTTGCCCATTTATCAATTGGGGAATGGCTTAATTTTTTATACAATTGATTTAACTCCTTGTATATTTGAGTAATTAGACCCCTGTCAGAGTTTTTTGTTATAAAGATTTTTTTCCCAATTTGTTGTTTCCCTTCTGATTTTGGCTGCATTGTTTTTGTTTGTACAAAAGCTTTTTGGTTTAATGTAATCAAAACCATTTAATTTACATTTTGTAATTTTCTCTAACTCTTGGCTCTCTATTTCTTGACCGGCACCACTGTCTTCATGATTAACACTCTGAAATATAATTTGAAATCTAGTACTACTGGATTGCCTTCCTTCACATTTTTTTCATTGATTCACTTGATATTTTGTTTACCTCTTGTTCTCCCATGTGAATTATTTTTATTGTTTCTAGCTCTATTGGATCATTTTTTGCTAATCTGATTGGTATGTCACTAAACGAGTTAATGAACTTAAGTAGAACCATCATTTTTTATTATATTGGCTTGACCTACTCATTATCAATTGATATTTATCTGTTTGTTTAGATCTTTCTTTAGGTGTGTGAAAAAAATGTTTCATAGCTGCTGCTGTTTTTTCCCCACTTGAATCCAAATAGGTGAATTTGATTAAATTGTTCAGCAATCTGGTTATATTATTTGAGGATGATACTAATTTCTGGACTTTATCATGATTTAATCTTGCTGGTCTTTCTAAGCTTACAATTATATTGTCCACTTAGTGCCATAAAAGCAGAACTATTATCATCTTCCATTGCAGGAGGCAGATGGTGATTCTGTGAATAGAGCATTCAATGTGGTGCCAAAAAGTTCTGAATTCAAATATAAACTCAGTCACATAATGGTTGTGTAACCCTGGGCAAGTTACTTACCTTCTACTTGCCTCAGTTTCCTCAACCATAAACTGAGGAATATTGATAACCATTACCTTGCAAGCATCAAATGAGATATTTGTAAAAAGTACTTAACACAGTTCCTGGCAAATAATGGACAATATTTAAATATTTATTCCATTTTCTTTTATTCTTAGAAAGAGTTTGTCTATCTTGACAATCTTTTCTACTTTGTCAGTCATTATATTATTGAATAGTGTGCTGCCTCCATAGAAGAATTTAGTGACAGATTTCAGTTCTATGTTGCCAACAAAGTTTTTTGGCTTGTATTTGACTTCATTTTCCCTTCAACTTGTTAAAAGTATGTAATCTGTGTCATTAAGTGTAACATTTTAAAAATAGAGTGGCGGGCAGCTGGGTGACTCAGTAGATTGATAGCCAGACTCAAAGACAAGAGATCTTCCTTTCAAATTTGACCTCAGATACTTCCTAGCTGTGTGACCCTGGTAAGTCACTTAACACCCATTGCTTAGTCCCTACTGTTCTCTTGCCTTGTATCCAATAAATAGGATCAATTTTAAGACAGAAGGTAAGGTTTTAAAAAATAAGGTGAATAAAATTGGAACAACTTGTAGCCATACTATGTTTTGTGATGGGAAAATATCCATTTTGGGAATGGATAAAAGTGGAAAAAAGCCACATAGATTCAGATCTAATGAGATTTGATTAATTTGATCAATCTTTTTAAGGCTACAACTTCATCTTTCCTATTTGAAGTATAGCAAGAAAAATCTACTACTTAGTATGACAAGCATAAGTAAAATTGCAATGGTAGATATTACTTTCATAGTACCATATTTTATTATATTTCCAAATTGTCAAGCACCAACTTGCATTTCTAAGACTCTTTTGCTTACTTAAAAGAAAAACTTGTCTCATTTTCTTGTCTTTTGACCCAGTCTAATCCAATCCATTGTAATAAGCACATTATTAAACATCTATATGTATATATTTCTGTGTTTGGCACTGAAGGTGCAAAGACAAAATAAAACAAAACAAAAAGTCTCTACCCTCTGCTCTTATTTGCATATAATTATAAAACAGATAAATATATACAGGATAGCTTGAAAAGGAGGAGGTGAGGAAAATTAACTAAGACATCAAATTATTCTTGAAGAAAATTAGGTATAATTGGAAGAAGGGTGAGTAGTCTAGACCTGAGTCACAGGAATAAAAGTGGTGGAAGAAGGAGTCTTGCAAGAGGTAGAGAAACCAATGATTTGTAACTTTTTACTCTTGGGCTTAGTGATCATAGGCAGATTTAGATGTATCTAAGGTTGGACTGGGGTAGTTCTAATATTGGTTTTGTTCAGTTTGTGTCTAACAATGCGATTTGCTTTAGAAAATGAGTTTTTATAGATAGCCTCATAGAAAGGGGGACCTTGAGTCTTGGTGGGGCAAAGATTTTCCATTCTTAGTTGAGAAAAGTGGTTTGTGGTTAGGGGTGAAAGAACAATTGTGGGGGCAAAATGGGAGTTTCCAAAGACCAGTGGCTAACGAGATTTCTGAAGGCTATTTCTAATAAATAAATAAATATTTATTACTTTATATTAACATATTTCTAATAATAGGAGTACACTATATTAATTTACTTAATTTAATTAGAAAATGTTAAACCCTTACCTTTTGTCTTAGAATCAATACTATGTTTTGGTTTCAAGGTAGAAGAGTGGTGAGGGCTAGGCAGTGGAAGTTAAGTGATTTGCCCAGAGTCACACAGCTAGGAAGTGTCTGAGGTCAAATTTAAACCCAGGACCACCTTTCTCCAGGTTTTGTTCTCAAATATTGAGCTACCTAGTTACTGAGCAAACTATATTTAAATGATTATAGATCGATCCTTAAATATTCAGATTAATATGCATGCTCTTAACTAAATTGGTAGCAGGTCTGCCATCAGTTTGAACTAAAATCATGAAGATAATCAATAACAGTAACTTGCTTGTAGTTTATCCTAATTCAATCTTATTATTCCTCTTTATCAGATATCACAGACTCCTGAAAATTCTTCCTTTAAAATATGTTGTACTTATTTAAATTTTTTTCTTCCTAGAAATTAGCCATTGAAATTTTATTTCTTTATTAAATAACTAAACTCTATCCAGTTTTGTCTCTCCAGTCAGCTTATCCCAGATTTGTCTTTATCAAATATTTACTCAGCCCTCCATTTCATTTGTTTATTTATTTTGTGGCTGGGACAGATGAACAATTTTAGAATTGGATTCACAGTCTCGTTTATAATTTCTATATTTGTCTTGTCTTTAGGGTTGTCATAACTTATACCAGTGATGGCAAACCTTTTAGAGATGGAGTGGTTGGCCCTACCCCCAGAGTGAATGCTATGCCTGTCCCCTCCAGAGATCCCATGCCACGTCCCTCCCCTCCACAGAGTGCTGGGCATACCCTGCCCCCTCCTTTACCGGGGAGGGAGAAAGATCTCCAGCTCCGCCTGAGGCCCTCTGCCTTTCCAGTAATGAACTCTGGCAGGGGATGCCAGCACATGTATCCACAGAGAGGGCTCTGTGTGCCGTCTTTGGCACCCGTGCCATAGGCTCATCATCACTGCCTTATGCTTATCTGACCTTCTAAAAGAACCCTTCTCTGAACTCTCTAAATTTTCTGATGGTTCTGAAAATTTCACCTAGCTTAAAGTCCTTGTCTATTTTCTAAAAGTACATTTAGTAACTGGTTGTTATTACCATTTTCTCCCTCTTCAATGATGCTTTGTTTTTTCAATTATTCTGTCAAAGTGATCCCTTGGTCTTCTAGAACAATGGTTTCCCAACCTTTTTGATCACACACTCCTGATTTTTTTCCTCCCTGAATAGGTATGTCAAGGGAAGGGGGAATGGAGGCTTTTCCCATTGGCATCATTGCAGCTAATAGTGTTGCTTCCAAGGATTCGGTTAATTTACAACTGACATGAGGGTCTAAAGCAGGGGTCGGCAATGTATGGCTCTCGAGCCATATGTGGCTCTTTCGAGGGCCAGATATGGCTCTTTCTGCAGAAGCCATAAAGTCAATTTTTTTTCAGGCACTGTTATAGGAGAGAGCACTCTGAGCACTATACAGTTCTCACGAAATTACATTTTAAAAAATGTGGCGTTTATGGCTCTCACAGCCAAAAAGGTTGCCAACCCTTGGTCTAAAGTATGGCTCAAAAGGAAGTATTCTGGGCTCTTCAACAGCATGGAGAGGGGTATGATGTATGTATGGGGGATAGCACTGGTATATAATAGATGAAAGGTAGATGTGGCTGTGATGGATTCAAACTTCATGCTTGGGTCCCCTAGAAACAGTGTTATACATCTTCCCCTTCTCTAAGGGGAGATTACATATTCTTTGTAGCCAAACCATGCCCACTAGGGGGCCAGAACTACTTTGAGATCCATGGCTCTCAGTAATAAAGGCAGGGACTTTGAAACCCATCATGTTTTATATATCCTTTGTATATTTTTTAGCATCTAACACATAGTATATATTATTAAGATAATAATAATTGTATCCCATGAGTATAAAATACCTGGAAAACATTTTAGATCTATGTGTATGTGTGTTCTAAATGTTTCTAACTCAGTATACAGGGGACATTTATTGAATTAATTCATTACCGATTTTTAATTGTTTTGCTAAAACACTTGCTTTCTATAAATTCATTTCACAGTTAATATTGTTGTACTGTATCTATTTATTAGGATATTTGGTACCATTATCTACATATATTGCTATTACAAAAGAGCATTATTAGAGACAGAAAAACATGTTAAATATCTTTCTTGGTTCCAGGTACAGCTTTGAAAATAATTTGGGTTCCATGAGGTGAGGTAAGGTAAGCCATAAGTAGAAAATAACATTTAAAAAATAATTTTACTACCAGTATTCCTGCAAAATCAACATTTTTTGAGCATTCATTACATATAGGATATTGTACTGAAGGTGTTTCAAAGATGAATAAGACTTGTTCCCTGCTATAAAGGAAATTATAAGTCATCAATGTAAAGTGAATTCTTAAGAAAACTGTGCATATGGTCACATTTATATTTTCCAATTTTATAGTCCAAAGTATAATCTTTTCACCAGTTAGTAAAGGAAAGAAGGCTGATAGCATTCAGGGATGGTATAATAGAGATATTTTGCTCTTGGCTAAAACTCATTTTTCAGTGGCAATGACAATTTTTCCTCCTTGATCTCTTTTGGGTATAGTCCTTTCAATGGTACCACTGAGTCAAGGAACATGTACTTTTTAGTAATTTGTTGTATATAATTCCAAGTTGCTTTCCAGAATGTTTTATTTATCTTAGATTCACAAAAGATGTACCAATGTGCCTATTTGCATAGCCTCTCCAATATTTTTCACTTTCTCTGTTTTTCTTAATCATGCTTGCCAATCCAATGAGTGTGAGGTAGAACATCAGAATTGCTTCAATATGCATTTCTCTATAGTAAATGATTAGTAACTTGTAAACTTTCTTTTTCTATCTATAAGAAAACTGGGTTTCTTTTCTTGATCACTGCATGTTATATCCTTGTACCATTTATCAATTTGGGAGCTCTTTTAAAATATGAATCAGTTCCATGTATATTTTTGAAAAAAGATATCTATATAGCAGAAACTTGTTATAAAATTTCTCCCAGTTGATTGTTTTCATTTTCATTTTCATTTTCATTTTCATTTTATTGGATTTCCTATAAAAAACAAAATTTCATTTCTGTAAAATTATTCATCTTCTTTAATCTTCTATCTCTTATTTGATCATGAATTCTTCCCCTATCCAGAAATGTGATGTGAATTTTTCCCCTGTTTCTCTAATTCTTTTTATTTTTTTACTCTAATTCCTTTATGATGTAACCTTTTATATCTAGGTCACATCCATTTGGATGTTATCTTGATGTAAAATATGAGATGCTGGTCTAAATCCAATTTTTTCTATACTGCTGTCCAATTTCCCTAGAAGTATTTTTTTGTTTTTTAATCAAATAGTGAGCCCCTGACATAGTAGATTCTTTGTGTTCATCAAATAATGGACTTCTAGATTCAGTTACTTCCATATGTAGTGCATCTAATCTATTTCAATGATCAATCTATATTTTTTAACTAATGCAAAACTGTTAGGAGGATCATTGCTTTGTTGTGTAGTTTGAGTTCTTGTACTTTTTCCATTCCAAATAGAACTCTTATAAATCAACATGATTTCCCAACATTGAAAACTCTAAAAAAAGTAAAATCATTCATATTTTCACAGGGATTTAAACGAGTGATTTATACCAATTAAGTTTTTAAAAGACCAAATCATTGCCCATTACCTCAACTGAATTTACTTCCTTCTGTCAATGTCACCATTTTCTAACTCATCAATGGCCTTCCTAAAATGAGCCCATAACTAAATATTAAATACAAAATGTGATCTGACCAGGGCAGGGTGTAACATAGCTGCTACCTCCCTCTTAAGTTAATCAATCACCTAATGGTTTACTTTGAGCTAAAGACTGTGCTAATCACTAGAAATACAAAGACAAAAGTGGAATACTTCCAGTCCTGTGGAAATTTACATTCTAATGGTAGTGACAAGTATTAATACAAGTAGAAGCATTATATATGTTAAAAGTTTACAGTGTGGTTTAGGGAGGAAATATATAGCTATTTGGTGGGATCAAGAAGAGTTTCTTATTGGGGTGGCTCCTAAATTGAGCCTTAAAGGAAGAAAGAGATGCTAAAATATGGAGCTGATGATGGATGCAGTTTGGTTAAATGTCACAGGCTGTGAAGTGGCACAGATATGGGAGTTGGAGTGCCATGTGATTGTAGCAGGGATTAGCTGAACACGGCATATAGAGAAGGATCAGTACATGAGAGCAGTTGGAAAGAAGGGATGGTGCCCAGTTGTGAGGTACTTTAAATGCCCAACACATGAGTTTGAATTTGGTCCTAAAGAAAAAAGAGAACCACTGGACTTAATTGAGAAGGGGGATAGAGTGACCTGACACTCTAGCATCTATGTAAAGGATGGGTTAGAGTAAAAGGGGACCAAATAGAAAGGTGCTATAACAGTCTAGATGAGAGGTAAAAAGGGTATGAACTATAATATGGTGATGGCTACATGATTACATTTCTGTATCTGTCTTTAATTCACTAAGACTAAGTAGAAGTTTGCCCCAGAAAAGTTAGGTTGAGGTTTTATAAAGATAGAGCCTATTAGTCCTCAAATGCATAGATCAGTGGTTCCCAAACTTTTTGGCCTACTGCCCTTTTCCAGAAAAAAATTATTACTCAGTGCCCCTGGAAATTAATTTTTTAAAATTTTAATAGCAATTAATAGGAGAGAGAAATGCACCTGTGGCCATCACCACCTCACTGGGTTGCTGCAGCACCCACCAGGGGGCGGTGGCTCCCACTTTGGGAATCACTGGCATAGATTGTCTTCTTTTTGTATCTCTTGATACAATTTTTTAGCAGATTTAAGATGAACTGAATATAAGATATTTTTACATCTAAGACAGTGATTCCCAAAGTGGACGCTACTGCCCCCGGTGGGTGTTGCAGCAATCCAGAAGAGCGGTGATGGCCACAGGCGCATTTATTTTTCCTATTAATTGCTATTAAAATTTAAAAACTTAATTTCCAGGGGGCTAAGTAATATTTTTTCTGTAAAGGAGGCAGTAGGCCAAAAAAGTTTGGGAACCATTGATCTAAGAGACAGGGTATATAACAGATCTTAAGATAAAAACAAATTTGACAATTCATTTTAGATGTGTGATGTGAGCAATTAAGAATGCCATCTAGGTATGATCTTCTCAAGGCACCCTAATATTCCATTCAATTCTGAGTTGGCCTCATCAGAAGGAGTATAATACAACACTTTATGATTTCTATTCAGTTTTTAAAATTGTAACCAACCACTACTTTTTGAACACCTTCTAGAACATTGCTAAGAGTCCAAATTAAACTCCCTGGTTTTTAGTTAAGAGACAGCATTTTCTTCTTTTTTTTTGTGAAAACTATCACATTTAGCCTTCTCCAATGCTGTAGCATGGTCTGGGTTTTTTTTTTTTCCAGAATAGTCCAAAGGTCACCAGCTGTGCTAAGCAAACATGTTTGCAAGTTTCTTTAATTCTTGAGTTCACTTCAATCAGGCATGGTCTCTAGAAAGAACTCATGAGAGATAGACAGCTTTGCTATCCTTTATTGCTTCCCTGATTATTTTGGTTATTAAATCCTTGTGAGCCATTTTGGCTCTATCCTTTCTCTAGTCTGGTATTGGTGAAGCTATAAAACATGTGCCAGAGGGGCTGCTCCCCTCCCCCTCTCCATCCTGCCTGAGAACATTTCTCACATCACATCACCCTCGCCTCTACCCTGCAGCCCAATGGGAGCTCTTCCTCCCTCTCCTGCCTGGGGTAAGGGGGAGGCTCACATGCAGAGTGATGGTCACAGTTTGGGCACTCAGCCTTTAAAAGGTTCCCCATCACTAGTCTAGTCCAAGGATCAAACCAAAATCTCCCTCAATTTTAACCAACATTTTATTCACATCAAGAAGTCATTCTATGCTTGCATTTTGACATTTTCTTTTCTTGAAGATAAGCTTAAAAATAAACAAACAAGAATGGAGGGGGCGGGACTTGTTTGTTTTTCCTCCTTAGCTATCATCACTCTCAACTCACTTTGAATTTTAGCATTTTTGAATTTTCTTTTGTATACTATATGATCCTGGGACAAATCGCTTTCCTTAATTTCAGCTTCTGTAGCTGTAAAGTGGAAAAAAATAATACCTGTATAGTATAACTAATAAGAGTTGTTGGGTGAGAAACATATTGTAAATATTAAAGAGCAATATAAATGTGAATGATGATCGAGTTAAATGCATTACCATTTTCTACTCTACTTCATTGGTTATTCTGGAAATTATTTGTTCATGACTTCCTTCCCGTATGTATGTGTGTGTATATATATATATATGTTTCTAACATCTATTTGGGGCTAAATGAAAATAAAAAGTTCAAAATAAGTGAATCTTTTTTTATCTTCTGTGGACAGCCATATGTATTGAAAGTTTTCTCATCAGATGCAGCATGTCACTTGTCTTTAGTGTGTCCTGTTAAAAAAAAAAAAACAACAGCAAAACCCCAAATAGACATGAAGTTTGTTATTGAGTTTCTTCACTGAGAAACATGACATGTGTTTTGAGATTTTGTCACCCCTCACACATTTAGTAATGTTCCTTTATGTTTGGACATATTTTTTCCATCCATAATATTCTGCAATTGTAGCAAAGTAATAAGTGGAATAATTTTACTTCCAAGGCAATAATTTATGCTGAGTTTCTTTTGAAACAAAGAAGAAATATGCTGCCATTCATGTTAACAAACAGGCAGAGTACAGTGTTCTCATTGAAGCATAGACAGAAAGCCCTCAAGGGACTGTCACATTTGAGAGGCCCTTGAGTGATTTTACACTTTGCCTTTCAATTGCAGGGATAACTGGAAGACATGTGTATAAAGTCACTACCTGCCAGCCTCATCTTTATTGACTATTCATTGGAGAAATATCATGTAACTGGCTTATGCTAATGTGTGCACTAATAACCTCTAACCATTAAATACACTTGTTCTAATAGAGAAAAGAGTTGACTCACACGCAGTCTCATGCCTATTACATTTCTTTTTGTAAACTGCAACTTGTTTCAGTGGAAGAATATCAGACGTGGGTTTGAATCCTACCTCTGATACTTTATTGAACACAAATAAGTTAAATTCTATGAACTTCTGTTTCCTTTTCTATAGAATGCAAATAATAATAATACCAATTTTATTATTCTCAATACCAAATGCACCAGATTTTGTAAGGACCAAATGTGATAACATATATACTGTGATTCGTAAATCTATGTCACCTAATATTTAATTTTTGTTATAGTCATATTATCTGTAAACCATATTTGTATATCTAATTTACTTTGACTACCCAAAGCCCCTAATAACAACCACTGCCATTTAGTTTGTAAAGTGTTTCAACTAAGTTATTTTATTTGATCTTCACAACAATCACATGAGTTAAGTGTTATCATCACCATTTTAGTTGAGGAAATTGATGTTAAAAAGCCACAAAGCTACTAGTGTGAGAGGCAGGATTTAAACTTGATCTTTCTGACTCCAAGCCCAGCATTCTCTCCACTGTCATTCAGTTACTTTCATGCTATAGAGAAGATTTGCCAGGCAACAGAAAAGCTAAGTTCAGATGACTATATGCAAAAAGCTTATTATATTCAACCACAAAGATTGTTTTCTTCTTGCAGCTACTTACACTATTTATTAGCAGATTTAAAAATAAAACTAAATCTAAGTAAGGGACTAATACCTTTGATAGTTTAGATAGAGATACATAGAATATGCTCTCAATATTTTTCGCACTATGTTTATATTGGTTTTAAAAGAAAATTGTCACAAAATATTAGAACAGACAGAGAATATAGGAATCATTTAGTCCAACCCTTTTATTTCAGAAATGAGGAAATGAAGAATTCAACAATTTGCCCAAGTGCCCCAAGTTAATAAATGGCAGAACCAATACCTGAACCCAAAGCATCTTACTTTAACACCAGTGCACTCTTCACTACTCCACTTTAGTTTTTTCCTCTGCTAAAGGTGTATACTTATTCTTGGTCTACAGCATACATGTCTGAAAAGTATGCCGTGAACTCTTTTTGTTATGCAGTTCTCATTTAGAAACATTGGCAACTCATTTTAAAATAGTCTCTCTGTTCCTTTCTAGTTAAAATGTGCGAGACACAGAAATAGGAACATTGTGTGATGGAACAGATGCTGTAGCAATGGTGAGTTTACATGAGGTTGCTGATAACAGATGCCACCTTGGAGAAATAGCCAATAAAAATATGGGCATTATTATTTACAACTTGTTCAAAATGAACTGGGCTGTTGGCAAAACTGCAAGCATAACCTCACTGTCACATACTGTAAGTGTTCTGGTGTGGCAGAGGGATTCAAGATTCAAAGTTATAAATAAACAGGTATAAAGAGTCAGGTAGAGAGAATCACATTATCAGGGCTCCTTAAAATAATGTTTTCATCTTATAGCAANGAGAGAGAGAGAGAGAGAGAGAGAGAGAGAGAGAGAGAGAGAGAGAGAGAGAGAGAGAGGAGAGAGAGAGATCTTAGAATGCATGTAACCTATCTCTTCCTGGGTGAGTAATTTTCTCTGAACATCTGCTTGTTTGTGCCCAAAAAGGATGGTATTGGTAATGGTGCCAATATTTGCCTCTGGGAGAACATCCATTTTTATTTAGAGAGCGGTACTAGTCTTATCAGGTCAGTCTCTATTACAGTGAACTCTAAGGGGGTCATTGGCATGCTTTAGTATAACAAAATTTTGTCACAATAAATAATGTTTGAACAACATGTACTTTCTACTAGGTCATGGAAACTATTTTCAAGTAGATTTTTCTTAAGTGCAGTAGGGATTTGTTCTAATTGGAGATTTTGACCTATAAGCACAAAATGAACAAGCTAAGATATGATTAGTTAAGGTACATGAACCAGTTATAGAGTCAACATTCATAAACTAAGGTTTACAAACATTGAAATGTAGCATATTACCTTCTTTATCAGTTCTGTTTTTATACATGAGGAAATTGAGTTTTAGTGAGATACAGTGCTATGGTTGACTGAACCACCAGTAAGTGATGGAAGCAGGATTCAAACCCAAATTTAAATCGAATTCAGGTTCATTGATCTGCTACTCTTTGTTGCTTCTTAAGGACTGTAGTGTCATTAATTTGACTGTGCTGTACATTATTGACAACAAAAATTTCAGAAACATAGAGACCAATAATGCCATTCCTCATTTCAACCTTTAACAGGCATGACCTTTGTCTTTGTATGATACATATGAAAGCCAGAAATTCCCCATTCTATGTCACTAATTTTTTGCGTTTTAAAGTAATTTGTTCTTTTTTTTTAAAAAGGTACAGCAATATCCTGGTATCATTTGTTGAATTTTTTTTATGTGAAAGCAAAGAATAGGAATTGCAAGACATAACAGAAAGGCCAAAGGATTTGCAATGAGAAAACCAGGGTTTGAGTTGTGCTTATTTGCATTTAACTATTTGACTTTGTGCAGGTCAATTTATCTCTCTGAGTTTCTATTTCCCTCTATTCCTAAATCTGAAATAATAATAGTTATACTATCCAACTCACAAAGTTGATGTAAGAATTAAGGAGCAATACAGATAAAATGATTTCTTACTACAGAAATGTAAGATTTGAATATGAAAATGTTAATGATAATGACAAAATAAGGATTTTCATGATAGTCTCTTAATTTGCTTAATTTGTTCTTTGTTGCATTCCAGGGGGCCTATTTTAGGCCTACAGAGACTAATGATTTAGCATTTGTGAAAGACTATCTTTGTTTAATGGCTTTGAATTTCTTGCATGGTTCACCTCATCCTGATGCGGGCTAAAGTGTCCCACCAACCCTGCTAAGCAGCTATAAACAATCAAAAGAACATGGAAACAATAACTAGTTGATTAATATGGGACTACCTTTCAAATAAGATTTATGAGTTCTTATGTTTACAAATATGAGAAAACTCCTCATATCACCTAACCCAAGTCCTTAGTTAAGACAGTTCAGTTTTCCAGTCACACGAGGACTAGGTTCAAACAATGCTCAATTTCTACAATCCTTCCCTAGAGTCTGTACAGAATCAAGAAAAAGTAATAACTTGGAAGTTACTCTGGGGTGTTTAATAGATCAAACAGCATAAATCATGGGTAAAACAGTGCAGACCAAAGTGGAACATCGGTAAAATGACATCAATTCCTTAGGGAAATGACAGGGCAACAACTACCCAAACAAATGACCTCTTCCTTACTAATGGAGCCAGATAAAAAGCATTCCTGAAAACATCTGAAAGTCTTTCCACCATTACCAATTCCTATCACCACACCTTTCCATTACCAGGCCTTTCCATCATCATGGCCCCTCTATCACCAGGACCATTCCACCACTTTTTTCCTCCTTTCCTAAAAACAGTAAAGCTTACTCAACATGGAGATTGCATGAGTCATTAATTCTTTGGACAAGACCCTGATCCCACTCCCTCTAATATTTTTGACACCCAACATGGGGTCCATGGTCTTCTGCTCTGGCTCATCTTCATACTTACACCTTCCCTTTTTCCCTTCCATCTTCTAGCACCTCAATTTAGTTGGGAGGTTAGATGGGGCCTTCACAGCTGGCAAGTCCTTTTTGGGGGTGACACCCTACCAATACCTCATATTTCAGACCTCCACAAGACTTGCCACTGCATTTAAGTCCAGGGCAGATCACTTTTGTGCCCATTGTAAGGCCTGGCAGGATTCTCTTTGACCCTGCTCCCATTTGTTTGTTTTTTCTCTCTCTCCTCCTCTCCTATTTCCCATCTTTGGGGCTTTGGCAGACTGCAAGTGTGCCCATCTCCTTATTCTCTACCATGGGACTTAAAAAGGAAAGGATGATACAATCTAGTATATAATATGCGAATATTGGTGCGATCAGATTCTTGTCCAAATAATTGACAGCTTAGGCAATTTTATTGTTTTTACAGAGGGATGGCAGCGGTTTAGCCATGGAGATGGGAAGGGCCCCTGGTTATGGAGTGGTTCAGCAAATGGAAATACCTGGCAGTAGAGTGATGGTAAAGTGGCTCTGAGGGGTTTTCAGGAAGGCTATTTATCTTGGTCATTTATTAAGAGGTCATTTTTTGGGTGGTTGTTACTCTGCTATTCACAAGGACCTGATGTCATTTTACCCTAGTTCACTTTGGTTTGTGTGGCTTTACTCAAGATTCACTCTGCCCCTGGGAGTGTGAAAAACACAATGTAAATGGGATGCTAATAATATGTGAAGCATCTTAAGATAACTTCGGTTACTTTTGCCTGATTCTGCAGACTCCAAAGGCAAGAAAGTACCTATTTTTCTGTGCCCATGCTAATTGTTCCTTTATGGAATTCATGGTAGTTAGAGAAGCCCACAAAAATCCATATAGTGACCTGTCTGTGTGGCAGCCCACATCAACCTTAGCATCTTTCAATATTTATAAAACTGAGATATTATAATGCTTGATATCCTCATATTAACTGACTATCCCACTTGTTTATCCACTTGGATATCATGGAATAATTTTTAATCCCTATTGATTCATTCTGTACTGTGTACTGATTGACTCAGTGTTTCTAGGACTCATACCCTTAAAAGACATTCATGAACAGGAGCATTTTACCTTGAGATCATCTTACTTTGGATCATTGGTCCAAAATTGTGACTATCTCTTGAGAATTGAATACTTGATGGCTTCTTTGACACTATCTATTCCTGTGTTTGTAAATCCCACACTGAAGTGGTTATTCCATGGTTCATGTGTGATATATTCTTTTATCTATCTTTTGCCTAATTAACAATACGCTTTGATATTTTTGCTATGAATATGGTGACATTTTCTTTGGCTCAAATTTGATACTAGAGAGGCAGACTGTCCCGAGCAAATAGACTATATATACTCTATTAACCACATTACCTGTGGTCAATACTTTACATTTTGAAAACACATCTCAAGAGGGGGAAAAATCTTCTTTCATTTTAATTCATTCTAGTCCTGTGATGTCTTCCATAATTTCATCTCACTTAACTGTCATGAAAATCTCATAGGGATTCTGTAAGAAAAACCTCTGGTAAACCTTAAAATATTTGTTGTTCAGGTGATTATTTCTGTTCCTGACAGTAATGACAAGAAGAATTCTTTCTCCATAGGATTGGAATGGGTTGGATTTATAACTACCTTAATCCTTGCTATTTTCAGATCAGGAAGTGATTCTATTCATAGAGACATTAGGCTGTTATATTTAGCATCTTTTTATTAGGAAAAAGTTGAGAAGGAAAAAGTGAGAAAAATATTATTTGCTTCACTTACCTGGACTCCAAAATAAACTCAATGTAATTTTAATGTTGTTGTGCAGTATTTTCTCTCATTACTGGGATCCTTGCAATTTAATCTCAAATATATGCCAAAATATAGGGAAAATCTAGAAAAAGCATGTGATCTGTTTCGTTCTACTTTCAGTCATGTTTATCTATGTTTTAGTCTATCTCTTGAGGCTTGAAACTGCTCTTACTTCTCATGCTTTAGATTCACTTATTTCTACCAGAGGATATTTTCCAAAAGCTCTATGGGAGTGCCAAAGATCAAAGGTAAAGGTAAACAGGTAATGATTCTGGATCATTTCCACTTCAGAGATATTGTCATTTGAAGCTGCAAAGCTTTCTGCTTAACTTTATTACTCTATTGTAATTATTTTAAAAGGCTATAAACATAGATAGATAGATGTGACTATATACTAAATATATGTGTGTATGTGTACATATATACATATTATACATGTATATATCTTCTTTATGCACTGATGCGTATCTTTGTGTGTATATATAAAAAGGAAGTCATACAGACTTCTCAGTTGAATCAGTTTTGAACTACATAGGAATAAGGCCTAGACTTCTTTCAAATCAAAGGCATTTCAACTGAGTTTGACAGGAAGTATTTTGGGATTGGTTGAAGAGACAGTCATGTACCTGTAGGGATTATATAAAAATAGCATGCTAATTTGGAATTGAGTCTACAGATGAGAAGAGAGAGCAATTCTAGTTAAGCCCCAAGGAAATATTCATTTGGGAAAGAAGGGGACTGATGGGAGCCTGTCTTCCTTTTCTCTCCTTCCCTCTAACACACACTGACCAAGTGATTGCTTTTTGATTCTTTTTTTCTAGAATATTATAGATTTCTCACCAGAATACTAGCACTGGCCCTGGAATAGAAAATGATAGTGCCTATCTATAGTAGAGCTAAACTCGACTAAAGAAAGGCATTGTTAGGGTTCTATAAAGAATGTGAAAGGATTTATACCTAACTTGGTCCATATCCCATAATGCAAGGATCCCTGGGACTTCATAATGACTATTAACATGCTTCTAAGCCTTCCTCCTCCTTCCCTCCCCATTTTCTTCTTTACTGAAAATGTAAAAGCACAAACCATTATTTGGTATCATTTGTGCATCCAGACTTCACACTAGCCAAGATCACCTTCTGTGAGCCTTAATATTGTCCCAGTAACAGGTTGGGCAAGTGAGAACTGTCCTGGACTCCCAAACTTGCCCCTGTCAGTTCAAAGACTTCATCAGACAAAGCTCAGGCTCTTTTGCTTGCCCAGTGTCCTGCGGGCTGTCTTTCTAGACACAAGGCCAAGGCTAGGTCCTACTTGATCCATAACTATTGTTATAGCAACCTCTGGGAAGAAGATGGAGACCAACTTGAGTGACAACCGACAGTTACAGAATTTAGAATACCCAGGTGGCATGAGTCAAGGGGCAAAAGACAATTGCTGCCACCACTATAAAAACACAGAGGCTGAGGCCTTCAGGGTCTCATTCTTGAGAAGGGCCGGTGGTGGGTGAGTATGCCAATAGACCTGCAACACTAGCACCTGTACTTTATCACCTCAAATATCAATTCACCTGTTGCTGAATAGGGCTGAGAGAGATATGCAGCTAACATCTATCATCAAGAACATCACAAACCCTCATTTACCTGGTCAAGTCCATAGCTGTGCCTGACCAGGGTCTGAGAGGGAGAGAAACCTCTCCAGCCAGCTGCCAACTTGATTAGTGATTGATTAGCCAACTCTAGCACCCATAGTTTAGCGTAGCTAACCCCAACACCACTTTCCTTATCCTGGATCCTACCCTTTTGAGATTATTAGAATTAAATCCTTGAACTAACTTAAATGAAGACTGGCTTTATTTATTCTTAAGAGGAATTTAATAGCTACATCTAAGAGGAAAGGGAATATTTGTTTAAATTGCAGTCAACAGTGTTATCTGGCCTTATTACCAATTGTTCTCACTATAAAACTTTAACCATCAACCCAACTCCAAGCCAAGTAACCAGAGGAGTTGTGTGGCTTAATATACAGCTTCTCACTCAATCACTTTGGCTTAGGCATTGTAGATGGGGTCAGGTGCTCAGCTGAGAAAGACATAAACTGTGTCATTTGAAATTATTGTAAGCCCTGGAAGAATAGGGCTCCCAGGACTCTCTGCTACTTCCCCTGACACCTCCCACTTCCTTTGGCGGAGGTGTCAGGGAAAGTATAAAAGGGAAAGTTTGGCACCTTTTCTCTCTCTCTCTCAACTTTGGGAGGCTGGCTGGGCTCTCAACCCTGACCTCTGCGCTCTCGCGCGCGCGCTCGCTCTCTCTCTCTCTCTCTCTCTCTCTCTCTCTCTCTCTCTCTCTCTCTCTCTCTCTCTGCCTTTTTCTCTTTCTTCCTACCTCCTAGTTTTCCCTAGACCTTTCCCTTTCTAATTAAAATAAAGCCTAGCTATTTAAACCCTAAAGTTGCTCTCTGATCATTCATTTGAGGGCTCTGATAGATTTCCCCCACCAGGGCTAGGACCTTCCTTTCCCTTCCTCTCCTTTCTCCCATCCATCCTACCTTCCTCCCTTCGGTTTCACCACACAAAGCCCTGGTGGTTACCATCACACTTTGGTGGTCATTCAGGCATCCCATTCTCCAATCAGCTTAGATCCATATACCATCTAAGGATCTTGGGCCATCTCTTTATTCAGGCTCAAATACAGAAGCACCGTACCCCCTATAACACTATCCCTGGGCAGGTTCCTGCAGGCATCTTTCATATAAACTGCTTCATCACTCCCTTTGGATCCTGATTTATGCCTGTTGTTGGCTTGGTCACTAGAGATTGGCTGTTTAGGAGACATATTGAATCAGCTTCATTTCAGCTGCATGAGCATATCCCCATCTAGCTCTTCATCAGCCGCTTGGAGAAAATAGTCTGCCTCATTCTCATCTTCCGCCGTTATGTGGGTTATTCGAGCTTGCTGCTCAAAGTCCTCTGCAGTATCATCCCAGGTCCTCTGCAGTATCATCCCCATCTCCCTTATCCACACCCGGGAATTGTCTGCTCCCAGATGGCCGGAGTAGTCTTCACTTCTCCTCATACTTGGGCACAAGGCTCTGGTGGAGGATACTTCCATTCCATATGGCCTCTTGGATTTGGATGAGTTGTGCTGGCATCCTGGGGTGGCTCTCAGTCATCCCAAACAGGGCTGCGATCAAGCCTTCACGTTCCGAAGCCAGCATGGGCCTGAAACAGCCGTCACTTTGTGCTCCCCGTCTGGTTCTGCCTCACCCTCCAACATCCCTGCAACCATGGCAAATCTTCCAAGCGGCTCATATTTGGGAACTTCTCTTGTAGAAGATTCTTCAACTCATGACTGGCGTCCACAGAAACAACCCTCAGGCTCTAGTGTTGGAAGTGGTGCTCTTGGGAGTCCCCCTGAGCTTCATATCAAGTCCATGCGGGTCGATGCCACACCCACATTGGCGGATATGAGAACTGCTGGACTTGCATCCCGTGGTGGTGGAGGGAGGAGACAACATCCCGCCCCCGCGAGGACCCAGTGATCCGGAAAATAGAGCCCCAACAAGCCAAAACGGCCTAATGTCTTCTTTTTTGCTGAAGATGAGGATGTTAAAAGGGCAAGCCACCATTACTGAAATCTAAAGGGAACTCACCAGTGAAGCTTAGGGATCCATGACTGTCCCACTCACTTCCAGGCTGAGAGGGCAACATGAAGAGGGAATGAGGTAAGGAGGCATCACATGCTCACCTGCTGGCTCTTCTGCGCCCAATGCCCACGTGGCGCTGCTATAAGGTCCGCTGCAGCCCGGAAACAGGCTGAGCGGACTGAGCACAAGGACCCTGCCTGCTTTCGCTCCTTTCTAGTGACTTCCTGGCAGGCTGGAGATAGGAAATGTTCAAAGGGCTCTCTTCATACTGCAGCCCAATGAAAGACATGGAATGCTGCGTCACCTCTGATATCAAGCCCAACTGAGCAGGAGCTAGTGCGGGCTGGGACAGAGCAGAGTAGTTGATTTATTCTAATATAACACTGCTTAATATTTGAGAGACTTAAAAGTCGAAAGTTGAAGGAGGCACCCAAATAGAATGTACCTCCATGGGCTGCCTGTTGCTACAGAACAGCGATGGCGAGCCTGTTGCATGCGTGTAAAAGATGGCACACAAAGCCCCCATGCCCCAGTTCCTTACTAGGAAGGCAGAGGGACTAGGGCAGAGCTGCTCCCCCTCCCCCTCTCCACACCTGATGCCATTTTTTTCACATCCCCATCCCTCTGCCCAGCGGCACAATGGGAGTGCAGAGGGGATGAAGTGGGCGGCTTAGGAGGAGCAGAGAGCCCCCGCCACTCCCTACCCCTTCTCCAACAGGCCTGAGGACATTCCTCACTTCACCCACCCTTCCAATCAGCAGCCCGGTGGGAGCACTTTCTCCCTCCCAGGTCTTGTGTAAGAGGAGGGGCAGGGTGCTCCTGGCACTCCATAGGGGGAAGGGTCTTTTGGGGGGGGAGGCACAGCACTTGGTCTGAGGGAGTGGGATGGGGGCAGGGCCAGGCACTCCATTTCTAAAGTCTTGCCCATCGCTGCTATAGAATGTAACTCCTTGAGAGCAAAACACTGTCTTTGGTTTTGCCTTTATTTCCCCAGCATGTTTCACAGTATTTTCTACATAGTAGATGCTTAGTAAATGCTTATTAAATTGGTATGGACCTCGACAATGCAGGTTTCAGGGAGGCCTTTAGATAAACAGGGTGTAAGTCAGTGGTGTTTCTCCACAGCTGACAGAGATTTGTACCAGCTCCTATAACAACTATCATTTAGCTAAATGACTTCATTTGAGATAGATTCAAATAGCTTTCTGTATGCAGAACAAACTAACCTGTACTCTGGTGAACAGAAAAGGATCCATGTTCATAATTTTTATTTTGAAAACTATTTCATGGAACTCTGGATAAATGAACAAGTATTTCAAAATAGTTACAATAATGCCCTAAGTACTATATTCTAAAAGAAATATATATTCTTCATGCTATTATCCCTATAAAACCCGTTTTAAAATATAACATGTTGGACCACTTACTAAAAGAGTACACTTATTGAAACACTGGAAGAAACAATCTAAATACTTTATACATAAACTACACAAACTACAAAGTACAATATGCATTATATATAGGAAAGTGAACCATGAAGGCAGCATATTCCAATGAGAAAAAAATTGCATTAGGAAGGTCATGTGGCTCTAAAGGTTGATGCTTCAAAATATTTGCATTTTGAAAGCTCATACATTTGTAATATTTACAAAATTCCACTATAGGCCTTAAAACTATCATTTAAAAAATACCTTATATTAACTTTTGTAGGAAAAGAAGGATAATTCATAGAATCATCCATCTATATCTCTTTTTTAAAAAATTAGGATATTTAAATTTTTCATTTTCATCCTCCATTTTTAAAAGCATATTTACAGATTCTTGGTTCACTCCTCTCATTTTCTTTCTTTGTAGTTAACTTACTAATTTTGTGTACTACTGCCTGACTTATCTTAGACTACCCTTCCTTTTTATGATGCTTATTCTCTCCCTTCTATTTTTACAATCATTTATAATGGTAGGGAAACCAAAAGGTGTGTGTGAGTAATTAAGTAGTTTTGAATTTTTAAAAAAATCATAATAGTATATCATCTTTCCTATCTAGAGACAATATCCCCTCTTTATTCTTCTTGACCTAAACTCTTAAAATGTTTTTTTGTTTGAATATTTTGCTAACCTCACCTCATTCTATCTTTTTTCTTTCTCATATTGTTCTAATAGGCTAGTGCCTCTCTTATGTATTTTTTTAAAATATAATTACAAGATATTATAATATATAATAAATTATAATAATTAAATTTTTCCTGATTACATGTCAATATAATTTTTCAACATTTTCTGATACTTTGTAGTTCATATTCTTTTTTTCCCTCCTATCCAATCTACCTCCCCAGGAAGACAGGTAATATAATATAGGATGTATATACATTATCTAATACATATATCCATGTTCATCACATGGTGGAAGAATACACATATAGCTTTCACTAGAGAAAAATTCAGGGAGGAAATAAAAATAAGAATGATATATTTCTATTTGCATTTGAACTCTATTTCATCCTTCTGTACTGGTGGATATCTTTTTTTTTTTTTTTTTTGTCAAGAGTTTCCTGGATCCTTACTTTCCTGATCACAGTTAAGCCATTCACAGTTGATCATCAAACATTATTATTGTTATTGTATACAACATTCTCCTTGTTCTGCTCACTTCTCTTTGCATCACTTTATATTCTTTCCAAGTTTTTTTTGTGATCATCTTGTTCGTCTTTTCTTATGGTACAATAATATTCCAATAAAAGCATGTACCACAGCTTGTTTAGTCATTCGTCTTCTATATTCTTATTTAACTACATACTGCCCTTTCTTTCCTTTGAATATGTTATCTTCAAGTTGGAGAACAGAGAGCTCCTTTTATAGCCACACTAGTAGATTTAGTTATTTCTCTTTTTCTTAATATTATTATTTGAAATTTTATAATCTACATGGCATATTTTTAGATCTTTACATCTATCTTGAGCTATAATTTTCTCTAAGATTCTTTGATCACCATATTATACCTAAATATACTTTGAAAGTTTCGGAAACTAGTTTTTGAAATTTAGGATGACTGACCACAGAATTATGGAAATTAAATTGGAAGGAGTATCTATGACCATGTCTTTCAAACTGTGCCAGGATAAAAATCTACTTCATGACGTGTCTGATATGTTGTCATAGAAGTCATCTTAACTTTAGTTAATGACACCTAAAAAGAGAGAACCCATTATCTTTGAGGCAGCTCATTCATTCAACTTTCAGACTCTTCTAGATATTAGGGCATTTTCCTTTACGTGGAAACCAGATTTGCCACTATAACTTCTAGTCAGTGATCCTAGTTTTTCCCTAAGGTGTTAATCAGAGCAAAGCTACTCTATTCTCTACTTGATGGCTCCTTAGATTTTTGAATGCTGCTCTCATGTTTCTCACATGTCATCTCTTTTCTAGCATAAACATTCTTAGTTCTCATGGGACATGATCTTAAAGCTCTTTGCAGTCCTGGTCACCCTCCTCTGAAAACTCCCCTGCTTAGCAATATTCTTCCTAAAATATTTCTGCTGCAGAAATGGGTACCTGTTATTTATTAACTTTCTCAGAACTATTAATTTGAATTCACGGCTATAGCACTTGGAAGCACATTCTGCCCAAATCACAGAACAGATCTCTTATGCAAAGCTAATCCAGATTGAGATTTTGTGGGCTAATACACAAGCAAAACCAGGAGTCATTAGTATTCACCAGGACCTTAATCTTTATTAATTAGGCAGAGAATACAGGTAATTCAAAGGAAAAGCATGTAATGAGCAACACAGAGTTATAAACAATAAAGTATCTTCAATATTAATAATAATAACAGGTATTTGTTTTTAGTTTTAAAATATTTTAAGGAGTGTTCCAATAAATTTGTCTGCCTTTAAAATGTCATTTATTTATGCATTTAAGAATATTATTCTAAGAATGGACTTATAGGCTCCATCATTATGCTAAAGGTATTCATAAACCAAACAAAAAGTTTAGAAACCCTGATGTAGTTTAAATTTTTTATTATATAGAAGAGAAAAATGATCCACAAAGGCAAGTGACTTGTCTGTTGTTGCACACCTAATGTCAAATGTAGGGCTAATTAGCCTCTTTCCTGACACTTAAACCAGTGATTTTCCTATTACACAACAAAGTTCACAAATGATAGTGCTAGACAAGTAATACAAAATTACATTAACCTTTTAACCCTTTAAATAACACTAATAGATCACAATTAAAGATTTGTCATGTTATTATAATTTAAGCCTCACCACACTTTGAAGAATTCAGAGGAGAAGTTCTTATTCCCATTTTACAAATGAAGCATCCAGTTTTCAGAAAACATAAATTACTCACCCAAGGTGATGCAAGTTAGGGATAAAGCTAGTTACAATCTCAGTGCCTCTCAAAATTCGAGTGTTCTCATTGCTAATACTTTGAAATCTTCTCTATATTATCTTTTTTATTAATATAATAATAAGGCCAAGGAAATATTTGAGGGGAAGTCAATATTGAGGATAAGAAGTATTTAATTTAAAAAAATGCAACACTAGCATCTAATAAGTAGAATGTATAGCAAATAATAAATGCTTAATAATTCTTGTTGAACGAATGAATGGATATCTAGATATATAGTACTAACCCTATAACTTATATCCAATTCCAATTTTTACTTCTTTCATTATTACTTGATTTCATTATTATGAATTTTAAGGTGAATTGATAAACATCTGCTTTAGAAATTCTCCTTCAACTCAACATCATGCAACAGTTTTCAGTCTTCTTAGAATTAAGTCAACTTTTGAAATGCTTCCTTTCAGAACTTTCTCTACCTTCTTAAAGACAAATTTTTCAGAAAGCAGAAATTTGTCAAATACTCCTTTGACGTTTCAATTGTTTGATTTTGTAAGAATTTTATAAATTGTATCTGGAAATACTCATTAATGATGTGAATTAGCAGAAGTAATTAGCGATTGATATTTTTCATGATTCTTGGTTGGCTCTCTGTCACTTCTTGGATACCATCTTCAGAAAGATAGGATGCCAGTTTAACCAAGTGAAATCCACACAACTTATTTTCCCACAGTCATGCAGCAAGTTGTGTTCAGTAGGTTTGCAGAGCTAATCTCAAACTCAGACGTTCTGACTCTCACTCCTATCATCTAAATTCCTCATGATACCTTGTCTCTAGAAAAAGAATATAAGCTCCTAGAGGACTATTTCATCTTTTTTTCTACATCCCTAGCACTTGATGTAGCACCTGACATACCGAATGGCTTAATAAAAATACTTGCTTGCTGAATAAATTAATGAATGTATGGATAATTGGATGTGTGAAAGGATGAATAGATAATAGAAAATGCCCATCTCCAACCCCTAATTGCATTTTATCTATACTCTTTGGTTGTAATTATCCAGTCACCATCAGGTATTTCTTCATTCTGGGACTAGTGATACCATTTCTCCCATGCATTAGACCCCTAATTTTCAGTGAAGTACTGTTTCTCTTTAGAATCTTTCTCCAAGAGACTGCTCTGTTTTCTACTATATTCTGTATAACTCCGATTTTGGTATTTTTTTCCTCAAATGTCTTATGTTCTATTACTTGCCCACCTCTTGACACTTATTTCTTCCCTGTATCTCAGAATTTTTTTTTCCTTTCTTTTTTCCTGAGTTATTTCTGCTATTCAATCGTAGACTCCTTCAGCCACTCTAATAAAGCAGTGAAAAGGGAAACAGTGCTGAAGTTCTTTCACATTCTCTTTTAGTAGAGAGAATTTTGAATTTTCTTGAATATTCGGCAGACATAATTGGCAATCATCTCAGTCTTGAACAGTGATGATGATAGTGATGGCTAATGTTTATATAGACCTTTGCTAATGTCAAAATGTTTTACATATATTATCTCATTTGATACTTGAAATACATACCTTTCAGGTTATTAAAATAGTCTTCCTATGACTATTTCTTGAATATTTATTTGAATGGTAGTTGTTAGCACCTCCTAGAAATTGGCTTAGAGATTTTCCATTTCTATGTCTATTACTAAACTTTTGCTGCTTGTTGGAAACTGGCAAGCTTTCAAGAAATTCCATTAAAATAAATATACAGAGTAACAGTATCTGAGATGCTGACAGGGAAGCAAGGACTTGTGCCTATCCAGCAGTTGATGCCATATTTAGCTATAGTAAATCATGGATTAACATTTTTGATAGATGGTGAGGATTACTGCTCTTATGTGAGAGATTTCTGAAATAATTACCAAATGTCCTCTCCACTTTTTACGGTTTCTAGAATATCTGTGTCCCAGCCAATGGATTATTAAGAATTATGCGAAGTGCTGCATTTCCTTTGGCAAAGTAGCCTTCCTTGGAGTATCACAGTGTACTAACACTAATTAAACTTAAAACATTTGAGTACTCCAACCTACATTTTCCTTTGATATGAGTTTATGGACACTTTTTCTGGAATTTGGGGCCCATATTTAGGTTTTATGTAGTGTTCATATTTGTATAGAACATTATAAACTATTACCCTCATAATAAAAAAGTGACATAAGTAGTTCATAAAATATTTTTGTGTCTTCAAAGATTAGGAAGCTGAGCCTAGGAAAGGTTGTAACTTGCCTAGGGTCAATTCAAATCATTTTACCATTTATTAAATGAGCTAGTATTTCAGAAGTAGCACTTGAATTCAAGTCTCTCATACTTCGAATTCTACCTTTTCTCCCCACCATGATGTCTTTTTCATATATTAAATTTCCAATCTTTCAATTGAATTTAAAAATCTAACAATACAACAAGAAAATGATGAAAAATAAAGCCACAAAAAGTTTTGTGTGAAATTGGCAATTTTACTGGACTATATATTTTTCAATATAAGTAATGATTATAATATGACAGCATAAACAAACAAAAAACAACAATAAAAATGAATGCAGTCTTGGGCTTCATTATTAAAAATATATTTTGACAATTCCATTATATTTTGTCCTGGTTGACAACCTCTGGGGTGTTTCAATCACTCTTGGATGTCAAATTTTCAAGAGGACATTAAGATGCCTAAATGTTCTGGATGAAGGTTATGCTATGTTGACTAGTCAGACACCTCAGTCTTTGAAATAGTCTATTTAGCCATATATACATAAATATTCTTTGTGATGTTTTATTTATATATGGATATGTGTATACATTTATATATATATATATGTGTGGGTGTGTGCTTTCATATATATGTGTGTGTATCAAAGTATAATGTCATATTTTATTTTGTTTTATATATATATATACATATACATGTATATATATATTTTTAAGCCCTTACCTATCTTAGAATTGATACTGAGTATAAGTTCCAAAGCAGAAGATCAGTAAAAGCTAGGCAATTGAGTTTAAATGATTTGTCCGAAGGTCACATAGCTAGGAAGTATCTGAAGCCAGATTTGAAACCAGAACTTCTTGTCTCCAGGCCTGGTTCTCTATCTAATGACCTACCTAAGTGCTCCTTAACATATATACAGAAAAATACAGAAAAATCTATAATAAGAATTCAGTAGCTGTGCTCTAGTCTGTCATTTTGGACAACTAGGCTTACCCACATTATTTTGGTTATTCATTTATTTAAGGAATTTCTAGTTTCAAAGTACTGTACAGTGAATTATTTATCAATTTTTATGATGCTTCAGATAACAAATGTTTTTCTTATCCTCAACATTCACACACAAAGGTAGGATGAACTATGAAATAACCAGGGCCATCTATCTTAAAATCACATTATTATAAAGCACAAGTTTGTTTCTTTTGCACCATTTACAAGTCTATTTTGAGTCATGGACATCTTTTTATTAACAGTGAATAAAACTAAACAGGAATCCTGGTGTCTAGAGAAGAGGATAGTTCTCTTACTCTGTTTAAGTTTAGATCTTTTTAAACTCTCCATTTGTCATGTTTCCTCTTTTACATCTGAACATCATCCATAGTGTTTAATTAGCCAGTATATGCATGTCAAAGAGCCAGAAGGTAATGACATAAAACAAAGACTAAACCATCAACAGATATAAACTAACTTTCCAGGTTTTCAAATTAAGCAAACTTTCCTCAATTATTGCTTCACTCATGAATAAAAATCAAAACTAAGTTCATTGTGCGATAACTCCCAAAATGAGAAGAAAATTAACTAGAGGACATCAAGGTATCCTTGATAAACTATATATCCTGGTATTAAAAGAATTGGCAAATACAATGACTGAGTCCTTTTGGGAAAATCAGCCCAACATTTGCATATCTCCAGTCTTAGCAGTATCTCACTCATTCATCAAATATTTCCAAAAAGAGGGGGACAAATAATTCTATAAATTATAAGTCAGGGAGCATAACTTTAATTTCTGACAAAATTCTGGATGGTGTTTATAAAAAAAAGAATAGTTTATATACATCTAGAAAAGGAAGTAGTCATCAGAAAGATGTTATGTTGTGTCATAAAGAATAAGCCATTCCTTGTTAATCTTATTTCTTTTTAGATAATATTACTTGACTGGTAGACAAGAACAACACAGTGTCTATGGTTTTTTTATTTTTAAATTTCTGTTTTTAACATAAAAATGAGAAGTTCCATGTATATGACTTATGTTTACATACGTGGTAAATATATATTTATGTGCATATACATTTATAAAATTGAATATATATACAACAGAGTAATATATCTTATTTGTTCAATTTGTTTTTTTTTAAAAGTACGTGATAAATTCCATAAAATACTTGAAAAACTGATCTGCTTGTTTTCTTTCTTCTAAATTTCAACTATTCTTTATTATGCAGTTATTTAAAAAAAGCATTTCATTGGCCTTTTTATTTGTAGGTGTGTGTGAATTTCATCAAATGTCCTCTCTCCTCACCATTTCATAACCATTTATACACTTTTCTGGTTATGCATCACAATGATAATAAAGAGCAAACCAAAGGTTCAATTTTGAGGCATGTTTATAGAAGCCTTTCTTTCTTGTTCAGGTATGGATTGAACTAAGCATTGTCCTTTATACCTGAGAGATTTTATGATTTTTTTCTTATCAAAAACCTAAACCTTTCATGACCACAAAAGAATCAATATCATCACTTTAAAAGCTTTCTTTAAAAATACAAGGTGTAGAAGTGTCATAGTATTGATAATGACTGGAGTGCCATTTCCTAGAAGAAGCTGATGTTTCCTAAATGGTTAATCAACTGTTACCAAATATTTGTCCTAGATGTTATTAGTAGCCAAATGAGTTGAATGGTGATAGTATATTCGTGTTGGTATATCAGACTAAAAATGCTTTAAAACTCATTATTACAGGCAATAACCTGAGTACACTGCAAACCTTAAAATGCTATATGAACCCTAGGTATGATTGTTGCTGCTGCTGTTGTTATATTGACACAATGTAGAATGACATTTTACTATTACAATATATTTTTTCATGACTTGTAAAATCACATATGTTTAGAAGGAAAGCTATGTTATATATTAGGCTTCCTATGGGTCCCCCAAAATAATGCTTATGAACTGCAGAGTACTTTGCCTTTGGACTTCAAAACATTTATTTTTCCCAAAACCATTTTCCTGGTCACATATTTGTTATATATAGCAAGTAGAAAATTGAACCTGAGCCATAAGTATATTAAACTATTATATTTCAAAAGAGAAACTGGTTCACTCTAAGTACATTGGGGAATTGTCAGTCAGTCAACAGCTTTAAGATTCTGAACCATCTACAAGCTGAAATCCTGAAGTAGGCTCTATAAAAGAAGGAAACATGAGTTTCCAAGTTCTCATCAAATAATTGAGATGACATTATCCTCAGAAGAATATATATGTACATATGTGTGTATATGTGCATATATGTGTGTACTTGTTTATGTATGTATGTGCAGATTAGTGATTCCCAAAGTGGGCGCCACTGCCTCCTGGTGGGTGCTGCAGGGAACCAGGGGGAGCAGTGATGGCCACAGGTGCATTTATCTTTCCTATTAATTGCTATTAAAATAAAAAAAATTAATTTCCAGGGGGCTAGGTAATATTTTTTCTGGAAAGGGGGTGGGAGGCCAAAAAAGTTTGGGAACCACTGATATAGATGAAGGATATGAAAATTAAATGATTTGTCCAAAGTCACAGATTTATGTAGTATCAGGGCCAAGACTAGCTTCTTGATCTAACTACAAGTCTTACATATACTCACATATGCACACACACGTGTGTGTATATATACATATATACATACACACCTTGTGTGTGTATGTATATATGACTTTGTAAAACCATTTAATTTTCATTTTCTTTATCTTGCAGGTTTGGGGAGGCAGAGGGGAAGGAGGAGATAAACATTTAATTTATTGATTCTACCACTTATCATGGAATAATTTAGTGGACTGAAATACTTTCACAAATTAGATGTGCGACTGGCAAATCTAATGGCAAAAATAGACTTTTGTTATTTGTTGAACCACTAGTATGCAGTCTGTTTCAGTGTCTGCTTTGTACTTCTGCAGTAGACCTACCATGGCAATATCCTAGACCAGTGATAGCAAACTTTAAGAGATGGGTGATGGGCTCCCCCCTACCCCAAACCACAGACTGAGTGCCACTGTGTCCCCCACCTGCTGGGTATATACCACCCTCCCCCCTTACCCCACATGGGGCAGGGGGTGGAGAAAATGCTCCCATTGGACTATTGGGCAGAGGGGCGGATGAAGTGAGGAATGTCCTTAGGGACTGTAGAGAGGGGGAGGAGAGCAGCCCCAGTGTTCTGCTGCCCTCCAGCTCTGCTGTCTTTGAGCCTTCCACCTTTCCCCCTGTTCACACCAATTGGGCTGCTGGGCAGAAGGGCAGAGGATGTGAAAAAAAATGTCATTAGGCACTGTGTAGAGGGGGAGGGGAGCAGCTCCACATTCATCCTTCTGCCTTTCTGGTAATTCACTCTGGGGTGCGTGGAGGGTGGCCATGTGCCCACAGAGAGTGCTCTGTGTGCCATTTTTGGTACCCATGCCATAGGTTCACCACCACTGTCTTAGACTAAGATTTAAGTGAACCTTACTCTTTTTGGAGGCAAATAATTGCCCTTTGGTGGTAATTTTAACTGTTAGGAAGGGCTTCCTTATATTGAACCAAAATCTATTTCCTTATAACTTTTATCCATTGATCTTAGTTTTGCTTTATTGGAGAAATGAGTATAAGTTTAATCTCTCTTATGAATCATATCTAAATATTCAAATACTGATTGATTTTAAAGTTCCCTCCAGTGATGCAGATAGCAACACATCCATGCCTACCTATCTTTTGTGATTCTTGTCCATGCCTTCCCATAAGTGTGATATAGGATGCCCAACCAACATACTGTAGGACAGCCTCACTTTCTTCTAATACCGTAAATATAACAGTATACTGCCCCATTTTCTTTTCCTATTATAGAAATTCTTGACTACATCTTAACTCCTCATTTTTGTCAAAGTTCCTCATTGGTTGCATGTTTCAGACTAAAATTTTCCCAAAACATCTTCATGTGGTTTCAGGTTCCCTAACTATCCTGGCCAAAATTCTGTGAATATATTTAAGCTTTTCAATGTTTTTCCTAAAACAATGCCTATCAAGTTCATTTAAAAATGGCCAACATTTATTAATCATCCATTATGTTCAGGTCATTGGGTTAGGCAATGAGGATGCCAAGTTAGAAAATGGCATAGCAAACATAAACATTTTTGTAGAAAAGGCTGTGTGTGTTTGTGCATGACAAAAGTTAGAAAATACTTAGAGAAACAAATAGGAAGAGGAATAATTCCATTATTTAGAGATATGGGGAGAGAGGTGTGTCTATTTCAACATTTTTGGAAATGTACAGAAGTGGAAGAAGGAAGGATAAGATTGCAGAGTGATAAATGATTAGTCCAATTTGACTAGAGTGTGTAGACTATGAAAATAAAGAAAAAAAGCTAGGAAAAACAAAGATTGAAGCCAGAATGTTGGAAACTTTGGATGCTAGATTATCACACACACACACATACATACATACACACACACACACGCACACAATTTAAAAGGCAATTTGGAATGATTAATTTTTTTTTCTATACAATGGATATGTGCTTTAGCAAGATTACTCTGAAAGTAGTAAGGGAAAGGATGGATTGGAGAGAGAATAATGGAGAAAAGATACCAGTAAAGCAATAACTAGATTCTTCAAGAACAGGGATAATAAGACTTGAACTAGAGTGGTAATGTTAACAGTATGTAATGACACAAATAAGTTGGTTATTACAATACTCCCACAATCTAATACCTTAAAAAAGCATACCACTTTCTAGAGATTATAGTGGGCCTCTAAACATTAAAGCAATGTCACACTTGGGGCCTCATACTTCTCACTAGATGTGTTCACCACCCTTGGGCTTTTCTCACTCTAACCTAGCAAGTATAAATTCTCATAAATAGAAAACTATCACACAGTAATATTTGAACTCTCTCAGGGTCTTTTGAGGGGAAATATACTTCCTCCCTTTCCTCTCCAGCTCTGAGACTTCCATTGAATTTAAAAAATACAACCAGAAACTCACAATAACAATGCTTTTATATCTAAAATTTAACTAGTGTAAAGAAATAAAGAAAAGTGGGACAAAATTCTGAGTTGAAAGTCCAACTTTATTTTTTTGTGGACAACACATATGTTGGAGGTCTTATCACACCCAGTTTGTTATGAAAGACCCTGAGAGATGTTCACAGTTTGTTTTATAGGCATTTGATAGCCAATTATCATAAGTGATTAACAAAACCAAATGTATAGACGATATTACTAAAGTTTATAAAGTATTTGCTAAGAGCTAATAAATTTCAATAAAAGTTCAAGACAGGTAGTTCTATATTTATGTATACTTAGTTTACTACCTGGGTCTAATTCATTCTAAAGGAATATTTACAGTTCTCTTCTAAAGGATTACATGAGATCATTGGTTTATAATAAATGATATAAAAGCAATGCATGCAATTTGATTCACTATTTAACTAATGAGTGTGAAAGAAATAAAAATAATATGGATACTAGTATGGTAAGGCAAATACATAAAATATGAAATATATTATATAATACATATATAAATCCAAATCATAATACTGTACCAATAAATCCAGTAACTATGGCAGACAGTAGGCACACACTTTTAAGAACCTAGCATGGCAACTTCTAAGAGAGGTTCATGCCCTTACTGAAACTCAAAAAACTAGAATGTAGGCTTCAATATTATTGGTACATTTAGGAATATCTGTACCATACCAAAACTGCTTCTCTGCTCACTGACTGAATGTTGATCCTTATCTCTTTTCAGCTTGTGAAATCTTATCTTCTCTACTTGAATAAGCCTTAAAAGTACATTTAGAAGATGTTCACTTTTTAAAATGGAGTACATCTCTTTGAGCCAAAGAGCCACCACTCTTGTAGCTGGTTATCTCCAGACTATATAAAATAGCCCAAACAATTCTTTGGTTACTTAATTAGTGGATTGTCCAATTGGAACAGAGAGCTCAAAGCAATTCAGCTTCCCTCATTAAGTTATCAAAGCATCTACAAAATCCCTTTGCTGATTCTTCTCAAGGCAGAGGTGGCAGCAGAGAACAGTAAGTCGTGAAAAGCACCTTTTCTCACTAGGTTGCCTTGAAAGACTCTTCTTGTCTCTGAATCTGTTTGCTAAGGAACTTATTTTTCTGTGCTCGGTCACAAATTACTCACCTGAAGCTTTTTTAGCTGACTGCTTCTAACTGCTATATCTCCAACTAAGGATATTTTCAACCTTGATTCTGTCCTTAACTCTTCATGTTTCTTTTCTCCTATTGCTGCCATCTCTGCTATAATATAATTCTTGCTGTTTGGTGGTATCACTGAGAACCTCCTTGCTCTCAGTGTAGAGCCTAGAATTTTAACCCATAAATGAACCCATTTCTCTGAGTATAACATCTTTTATTAATAGGGACTATTAATAGGATCTAACAACAAAGGATGGGTCTGTCATGTTTGCCGCTATGCAGTTACTCCATGAGGGCTCAGAACACTCTCTTTTATATAGGAAGTGTCTCTTCTTTCTGATTGCCTGACAGTTTATCTTTAGACCTTCCTCAGAAGTTCCACTTGGTGAATTTGTAGAAGAATAGGTGGACTTAGATCTCACCTCTTCCCCCATCACTTCATCACAGAGTGGGTACGGTTATTCCTCAGGTGAATGGATTCCTACAGCTTCACTAAGCTAGGGAAACCAGCAGAACTGCCCTTCTCTGATACTTGAAGAACTGAAATGTCAGTAACCTCACGAAGTCCTGCTTCTTCTAGCAATCCTTGTCTTGAAAAATGTTAACTCCCAATTGTGTTTTTAGTGACTCTTTCCTCTCTTATGAACCTGATCACCCTAAATCTAGATGGTATGTTTAACAAGGACAAAGGGCTACATGCCTTAGGGAAGGTGTTCTTGTTTATAAGGAGCAAAGGTTGCCTTTATAAAAAAACTCTTACTTTCCATCCTAGAATCAGTAATTGATTAGAATCAGTGTTGGTTCCAAGGCAGAAGAGTGGTAAGGGCTAGGCAATGAGGATTAAGTGACTTGCCCAGGGTCATACAACTAGGAAGCATCTGAGGCCACATTTGAACCTAGGACCTCCTGTTTCTAGGCCAGGCTCTCAAACCACTGTGTCACCCAGCTGCTCCCTCCGCCTTGCCTTTTCACAAAATACAGAAGCTCCAACCCTGTTTGATGCCTTGGGACCAAAGAATAAAGCTTGAGAAGTGAACTGCCTAACCTTCAGAATCTTCATCTTTCTTTCAGAAAATTAATAGTTTCATATAGAATTATTTCTAATAAATAATGTAATTCAACCTTAATTTTCCTCATCAGTAATTCGCTTTTTCCTTCTAAAGTCACAACTCAGAACTCTGGGAGTGTAGCCAAGATGGCTGACTAGAGAAAGCACTCAGTTGAGTTCTCTTAACATTCTCTTCCAAATAACTTGAAAATAACATTTCTAGTAGACTTTTGGAATAGCAGAACTAAAAGAAAGGCCAGAGTGAGACATCCTTTCTGTCCAAGACAACAAAGAAGATCAGAGAGAGAAAGATATCTATGACATGCGGCTGGAGGTTGGCTTGAGTTCATGTGGCTGAAACACTAGCGGTGGGACTTGGAAATAGCAGTTTCAGAAGTCAGTAAGAGACAGGAAAGGGACCTGGCAATTGGTCAAAAAGAAACTACAGGTTCTTTCTTGGTTATGTATAAGAGCCAAGCCAGTCTCTAATGCTATCACAAGATTTAGAAACAGACAAAGTTTGATAACTCTTTTGCCTATACCCTATATTTTTTTCTCAGCTGCACATGGTACCTTCACAAAAAATATCATATATCAAAGCGGAAAACCTCATAGTCATATGCATAAAAGAGGGATTATGAAGTGAAGGCTTTTTAAATCAAAATGCAATGAAAATTACATTCAACAAGCAACTGTGGAATCATAGTAAAAGTTAATTGGAAACTAAATAATTTGTCTCTAAAAAATGAGTGGACCAAAGAACAAATAACAAAAGACCCCCAAATAATCATATCATCAAAAAGAATAATGTCAACGTGAAAACATTCCAAAAGATACTTGGGGGAAAATTTATATCTCTAAATGGATAAATCAATAAGAGAAAGAGAAAATCAATAAATTAAGCAATTAAAAATTGGAAAAATCCTGAAAATCAAAGGAGACATTAACAAAATTAAAAGTAAAAAGCAAACATTGAACTGATACATAAAACTAGCAACTACTTTTATGAAAATAGTAATTAAATAGATAAAACATTGTTAATTTCATATTAAAAAGAAACAAAACCATTAGCATAAAAATGAAATGGGTCTAGATCTAAACAATTGGAAAAACATTAATTGCTCATGGGTAGGACAAACTAACATAATAAAAGTGACAATCCTACCCAAATAAATCTACTTATTTAGTGCCATACCTATCAAACTACCAAGAAACTTTTTACTGAATTAGAAAAAAACTATAACAAAGTTCATTTCAAAGAACAAAAGATCAAGAATATCAAAGGAAATAATGAAAAAAATGTGAAGGATTGTGACCTAGCACTACCAGATCTTAAACTGTACTATAAAGCAGTGGTCATCAGAACAATATGGTACTGGCTAACAGACAGAAGGGAGGATCAGTGGAATAGACTTGGAATAAGTGATGTAAGGAAGATAGTCTATGATAAATCAAGAGACCAGCTTTTGGGACAAAAATCCACTGTTTGACAAAAACTGCTGGGAAAATTGGAAAACAGTATGGGAGAGATTAGGTTTAGATCAACATCTCACAATCTACAGCAAGATAAACTCAGAATGGGTGAATGACTTGAATATAGAGAAGGAAACTATAAGTAAATTAGGTGAACACAGAACAGTATATTTGTCAGATCTTTGGGAAAGAAAAGATTTTTAAAACCATGCAAGAGTTAGAAAAAATTACACAATTTAAAATAAATAATTTTGATTACATTAAATTAAAAAGGTTTTGTACAAACAAAGCCAATGCAACCAAAGTTAGAAGGGAAGCAACAAATTGAGAAAACATCTTTATAACAAAAACCTCTGACAAAGGTCTAATTACTAAAATTTATAAGAAGCTAAATCAATTGTACAAAAAATCAAGCCATTCTTCAACTGATAAATGGGCAAGGGACATGAATAAGCAATTTTCAGATAAAGAAATCAAACTATCAATAAGCACATGAAAAAGTGTTTTAAATCTCTAATAATTAGAGAAATACAAAACGACTCTAAGGTACCACCTTACACCTAGCAGATTGACTAACATGACAACAAAGAAAAGTAATAAGTTTTGGAGGGGACAAGGCAAAATAGGGATATTAATGCATTGCTGGTGGAGTTGTGAATTGATTCAACCATTCTGGAAGGCAATTTGGAACTATGCCCAAAGAGTGCTAAAAGACTACCTGCTCTTTGATCCAGCTATATCACTGGTGGGTTTATACCCCCAAAGAGATCATAGGGAAAAAGACTTGTATAAAAATATTTATAGCTGTGCTCTTTGGGGGATCGCAAAAATTGGAAAATGTGGGTATGCCCTTCAATTGGGGAAATGGCTGAACAAATTGTGGTATCTGTTGGTGATGGACAATAGTCCTATTGTACTCAAAGGAATAAAGAACTGGAGGAATTCTATGTGAACTGGAAAGACCTCCTGGAAGTGATGCAGAGTGAAAGGAGCAGAGCCAGAAGAACATTGTACACAGAGACTGATACACTGTGGTACAATAGAATGTAATGGACTTCTGTACTAGCAGCAGAGCAATGACCCAGGACAATTCTGAGGGACTTATGAGAAAGAGTGCTATCCATATCCAGAGAAAGAACTGTGGGAGGAGAAACACAGAAGAAAAACAAATTCTTGATTATATGGGTTGATGGGGATATGATTGGGGATATTGACTATAAACTATCACCTTAGTGCAAATATCAATAATACTGAAATAGGTCTTGGACACATGTAAAACCCAGTGGAATTGTGCGTTGGCTATGGGTGGGGTTAGGGGAGGGAAAGAATGTGAATCCTGTAACCATGGGAAAATGCTCTAAACTAATTAAATAAAAGCTTCAAAAGTAAATAAATAAATAAACACTTAAAAATGAAAAGGGTGATGCACCACCAATGAAAATGTATTAAAGCAATTATTAGGAGTTATTTCACCCAATTATAGGCCAATAGAACAGTAAATCTAGGTGAAATGAATGAATGTTTTTATGAAAATACAACCTTTCCAGATCAATACAAGAGAAAATAGAATTCTTAACTCTATCTTAGAAAAATAAATTAAACAAAACATCAATGAGTTTTCTAAAAAAAAAAATCCCTAGACCAGATGGATTTACATGTGAATTCCATGAAATATTTGAGGAACAATTAATCCAATTATTATATAAACTATTTGAGAAAATGGTAAAGAAGTCCTACCAAATTCCTTTAATATGAAAAATTGATATTGATACCTGACCCAGAGAGAGCAAAAACAAAAGGAAAATTATAGAATGATTGGTATTTATACCCAGTATTTAATATCAGAATATAGAGCTGGTACAATATTAGGAAAACTATTGGCATAAATTAGCATAAATAATTTTTTTACTAATAAAGACAGATCTAAGCAATATATGGTATGTTAATTCCTCATAGGCAGGTTGAACAAATTTAATAAAAATGAAAGTTCTACCCACATTAGTTTACTTATTCAGTGCCATAACAATCCAGCCACCAATGAATTATTACATACAGCTAGAAAAAAATAACAACAAAATTCATTTGGAAGAACAAAAGGTCAAGAACAACAACAGAATAAATGGGAAAAAAGGAAGTAAAGCAACCCAGTAGCTCCAGATTTCATACTATGTTACAAAGATGTAATCATTAAAACACCTATTATTGATTAAGAAATGGAGTGGTGAATTAGTTATACAATTCAGAGTAATAAATGTCCACAATAATTTAGTGCTTGATAAACTAAAAAATCCAAATGTTTTGGTAAGAATTCAACATTTGACAAATTTTGGGGAAAACTGGAAGAATTTGGAAGAAACTAGGCATAGTCCAACCTCTTCTGCCATATTTCATAAGGTCAAATTGAACAAATGATTTAGACATAAACGATGGTATCATAGGAAAGTAAGGGTGGCATGAAAAAAAATGCCTTTCAGATTTATGCATAAAGGAAGTGTTTCTGACTAAATGAGATAAGGAGGATCACAGGAAGTGAAGTAGATCATCTTGAATTCATGAAATTAAGAACATTTTGCATAAACAAAACTAATGGAGCCAAAATTACAAGGAAAACATAAAATGGGGAAAATATAGTGTTTTTTCTTCTGATAAAAACCTCACTTCTCAAATACACAGGGAACAGATATATTTATTCTCAAAATAGCCGTTTTCCAATTGGTTAAAGGGTCAAAAAGGATATGAGTAGGCACTTTTCAAGAGAAGAAATCAAAACTATCATTTATCATTTGAAAAAAATGTTTTAAATAATTACTTATTAGAGAAATGCCAGTTAAAATAACTGTAAGATACTACATCACACCTATCAGATTGGCTAACATGACAGTAAAGGAAAATAAAAAATTCTAGAAAGAATATAAAAATTGGGATAATGATGCACTATTTCCGAATTATAAATTAGTCCAATCATTCTGGACAACTAATTGGAACTATGCTGAAAATTTACAAAATATTGTATACTCTTTGATCCTCAAATTCCACTACTAGATCTGTACCCAATTGAGATAAAAGAAAAGTAAACATGATCTATTTGTATAAAAATATTTATAGTAGTTCTTTTTGTGGTGGCCAAAAAGTACTGCAAACTAAGGGGATGTCCAGCAATTGGAAAATGGCTAATCAAATTGTAGCATATGAATATGATTAAATTACTACTGTGCTATATGAAATGATGAGCAGGATGACTTTAGAAAAAACCTGGGAATATGCATATAAACTCATGCAATATGAAGTTAGCAGAACTAAGGTAACATTGTTCATAATAACAATATAAGTAACATCAACTCAAGTGAAATCAAGTAAAAGATTTAGATACTCTGATCAGGACACTGATGAAAGGCAATTCTAAAGGCACTATGATGAAAACCACTATATGCCACCAGAAAGAGAACTAAGGGACATTGAGTACAGATTGGAGCATACCTTTTTCACTTTCTTTATATTTTTTTGTGTGTATTTTCTTTCGCAATATGGTTAATAAGGAAATATATTTTCTATGACTTCATAGGGATAAATGTCAAAATTAAATACTATTTTAACATGTTGGGAAGTATTTAACAAATAAATAAAAATGTAAACAAATTAAAGAGTTTTTTTTTTCAGTTCTTTAAGGTATTTTGGCATGTTTCAGTGATTTTTATTTATTTAGATAGGTCTACATTTTTAATCTTTATTTTTTCAGTTTTGTATAAAGTGAGGGACTCAATTTGGCTAATTAAGCTGTAGCAAAGACCCAGCCTGCTCTGCCTTTTACCTGCCCTCATGGAAAAGACCTTGGAGTCTGCTTTGAGAAAGGCTTCAAGACATGGGAAGGGCCTTATTCCTCACCTCCATACAAAGATATTTTTGACTATTTTTAGTCTTCTTAGCATGGAAGAACAGGAGATTTTTGATTGACTGCCAAGTAAGAACTTGATAAGAATTCAGCAGACATTAATCTAACAAGGCATTTTTTCCTTCCTGACATTATGGCTTGCCTTGATTGCAGCCAGGCGGGAAAAAGAGAACCTATTGGCTTTGGTCAGTCTGCGTGCCTTTTGAATACATTTTTATTTCTGGCTCAACAATCAAAATCACCTCTCTTGCATATCATAAGGAAACTGGATATAACTAAAATACATGTATATCTCTGAATCAAGAAACAGGTTCCATCCATTAAATGTTATCACCCGTTTGTGGAAGCAGGCTTTCAAAATCCATATGGACTGGAATCAAACAGATCATATCGCACCTGCTATGAGAATGGAGCTGATTGGAAAGGCTCTAGTTATATACCTTTGTTTTAGACTATTTAGTCATCATGATTCTTTCAAAAAAGAAGACAAATAAATATTAACTAAAAATACTTATATTTTTCTCATAGTCTGTTATATTATCTCATCCAGTCTAAATAGTTCTACACTTTCTTATAACTGACACCAAAGAACTTTTTATTATTCTAGAATTTTTTAAAAATCCAGTTCATGGTGGGCTTTAGAGTTTAGCCAAACTCATCTACCTGTTATTCCTCAGGCATAGCTTGTCATCTCCTGTTTGGACACTTCACTCCTTCCTCTCTGTTGCCTCAGAATATGTAAAGGATTATTTCATATGTCATTTAATAAACTAAAACTACTCTGATGCCCTATTTCCGCAAGTGCTAAATGTTCCTTTGAAATTTCTTTGTATGTAATATATATATATATATATATATAAAATCTAAGTCACATGGTTTCCCATAATGCAAGCTCTTTGAATACAGAGACTGCTTCTTCACTTCTTTTTGTATCACCAGAACTGGCATATAGTAAGCATTAAAAAATGTAAAGGATTATTGAGTGATTAAATAAAGTACCTTCAGTATTAAGTCACTTTTGCATCTATATTCAATTACTTTCCTTTTTTGCATTACTCATGTATGAAAATATGTTCTCTTTATTATGTCTCCAAATTATCACACATCTGACTTCTCTCCTTTCACACCATTACCATCCATCCTAGTGTAGACCTTTACTACTTTGCTCCTATACCATTGTAATAGCTTTCTAATTACCTCTCTGTTAAATTCTTGAATCTCCAAAAATAGTGGATAAAAAGTTGGACTTGGAGTAGGGAAGACATAATTTTAGATAAATAACAAATAAATATGGGACCTTGATTAAGTCATTTAATTTTACTGAACCTCACTTTTATCATCTCTTAAATGAACGGAGTTGAACTTTAAATCTTTGATCCTATCATCTCTCTTCCATACACCTGATAACAGTCTTCCTAAAACATGGATCTCTTTATGGCATTTCCCTATTCAAAATTTGTCAGTAGCTTCCTACTTCCTATATAACAAAATACAAACTTCTCAACCTACCATTTAGAGCTGTTCATAATCTGGCTCTATCCAACCTTCTTGGACTTCATGAGATAGTTATTTTTAATTATTCAGAAGTTGTAGTGTTCCAAAACTAATAATAGTGATATAACACCACCAATGGAATATGCATATTAAAAAGATGAACTGGTTTCTACAAGAAGTTTGAAGTCATTAAAGAGACTTGCAATGTCTAAAAGCAAGCCAGTTCACTTTTCTCCTTTTTTGGATTCAACTCATTGACCATTAATAGGATTACTTTTGTCAGATATGTGTGTGAATATAGGTATCACACGTATAAATATACATGTATATGTAAAATTTGTTATGTATATGTAATTTCACATACATATTCATATACATGTTGAAAGAAAATTTCAATAGAATGTGCTTCTGGATGTCCATTTGGATAATGAGATATATTTCATCAATATGTATTTTCTTACATTGATAGTTAAGCCAGATTCTTTTGAATGGTTACAAATTTTATCCAGGAACCATTGCAGTGTTTCTGGGCTTGATGCAACCAGCATAATATCAACAGCAAATATGCATCTTGAAGACTCTATCATTCATAAGAAATGTTCTTCAAGTTGGATTCTGTTGGAAAATCTTTTTCATAAGAACAATGAATATCTTTGGGAAAAATTTACCTCTCTTTTTTATATCTTAGCTGACATTAAAGGTCTTAAGATCACTGAACAAGGTTATATGTCTGTTGACATATTTTTCCAATGTAACACCTATCTCAAATCCCATCGATAGACATAAACCTTTTTCTTACTAATGGAGCTGAATACTCTGTCCAATGTTGAGAGACAAGATAGAGTTGGAGAGGGTAAAATAACAGCTTAACTAGAGAGTTTTGTATTTCACAAAATAGGAAACTCTCCAAAGTCTCTAGAGTACCAAGTTAGGAAGAGTCCTATACCAAAGGGCTTTGTGACAGGAGTTACACAAAAATATAAAATACGATGGATGGATGGATGGATGGATGGATGGATGGGAGTAATCTTGTTGGAAGAGAGCTCTCACAATAAATTTTTTTGCCCTTACCAAATCATCATCATCATCACCACATTAGACATAGTGGAATTATGTCTTTTTTATATCTTTCTTTAAATAATGTGACACTAAAAATATGGTTTCCAGTGGAATATTGCTTTCAAAAGCCTGACTTTGCTATGCTAATATTCTCATTAGAACTGTTCTTGCTGCAGACTTGGATTTTGCATATAAAATTGATATCATTTATTAAACACTTTTGAACATATAAGAAATAGTCTTCCTAAAACATGGATCTCTTTATGGCATTTCCCTGTTAATGTTTTTGTATTCACTGTTTTGATATTAATACAATTTATCATTATTTATATCTGGAATAAACAGAACAGATGGGCAATGAGTTGGGCTCACAGATGAACAGGAAGAAGAGAGAGAGAGAGAGAGCTGAGTTATCTTCAGGAAATTGCAAAGTTCCTTTTATAACCTAATGCTTTCAATGAAAACAAAGGTCCATCTTTTCTAATGCCAGTAATTTAATGATATTGCTAGATATTAATGATACATGGAGTATATCTCCTAAGTATTAAAAATGAATATTATACAAATAGCAATGAGATGAATTGTATAGTAGTTGAGGAAATCATAATATATAAACTTAGATGAAATTCTTTATGTAAACATTGAATTATATTGTATCTGAAAAAGATAGATATGTCACATGGAAATGACTAGGAATGATAGGTGACTAGCCAAAGGACTTTACTTATTGTAAAAGAAAATGAAGAAGGCTTCTAGCCCATTGATGTATTGCCCTTTTGTCAAACATAGAGAGGAAACAGGCAAAAATTCCATGTGATTTTAGGCGTGGATGAGTAGCAACAGCCATTATCAGAGGCATTTTGAGGAATGATAAGACTATGAATCCATTTAATTATTTATTTAATGAAGTCCAAATTGTTTACATGCCTTTTATTTCTTCCATTCTTTCAAATATCTTGTGCATTAATCAATTAATCTTAAGCACAATTATGTTACCTCCAGCCTGAGTCTGTTCTATTTATATTTGTTGTAATCTGTCTATTTTCCCCATCTTAGTCTTCTTTAGTTCAATTTTTACCTCTTCTATAAGCATATCTGAGACTAGGAAGAATATATCAGTGTATATGTATAAATACACACAGATAGATAGATAGATAGGTAGATAGATAGATAGATAAATAGATAGATAGATAGATAGATAGATAGATAGATAGATAGATAGATAGATAGATAATGTAGGCAGGTAGATAGGCATACATACTCTCTGCCTGGTTTCAGTGGAAGATGACTTTCTTGGGATGAGATTTTCACCTCTAATCTCATCATCATGCTGCTGAATACTACTGAACACCACCTGATGCTGTCCACTTTTCTGCCTCCTTCTATGTGCCATCTCATCTCATTTGATTGTAATCTTCTGGAGTATATATATATATATATATACATATATATATATATATATATATACATATATATATATTACATTCATTACATTTTTACATTATTTGGTTCTTGCCACATCCATGGACTTCTGATTCTTTCCTTGAAAAAATGTACATGACATAAATATGAAGCTTCAATGAACTCTAAGTTTTTGCCTCCTCTCTCTCATTCCTGAATGAACATTTTCCAATAGATTTCTCATCATCCTTGCCTAATCTTACCTTTGTGGTAAAGTTGCCAATTACCAAAGTCTTTATTGATTTAATTTGTAGGCTCTTATTGAGTTATTTGTAGACTTTCTCTATTTTATCATCCTTTGCAACAAATGTGTGTTAGTGGCAATTATTGTCAGGATGATCTTTCTTTTCATAGTGATCTTTTGACAAATATTTACTCAGTACACATATTTTATCCATAAATATGCTAGGAAGTGATGCTTCTTGTCTTTGGGAACACAATAACACCAACTTGAAATTTTAAGAACCTTCATTTAGGTACAGTTTTTTTCTTCTTATTTCATTGAGAAGGTAACAATTGATATAACTCAATTTTTTAAATACCATGTCTATGAATTAGGTACCAGATGAGGAACTAACATTCATAGTGCCAATTACTTAGTTAAAGATTTCCTTCAGTCTAAAAACTGAATGTTGTAGCGTCTTTGACCACTTTTCCCTCTTCTCTGATATAGTAATAATATCAATGATGATGATGATGTTGATGAAATTTATATGGAGTCATAAAGCTTGCAAAGTGTTTTACAAATATTTCATTTTATCCCCAAAACAACATTGAGAGGAAGGTGCTATTATCATTAACATTCTCCAGATGGAAAAAAAAATGAAGCAGCCACAGAACAACTTTTACTTTCTCAGTCACACAAATAAAATATATATATAGCCACATTTGAACTCACGACCTCTTGAGTCTGTGTCTAATTCTCTATTCCACTGTTCTACCTAACTGCCATCAAAGGATAGATTCCTTGGGAATGGCAAGACTCCTCCTTGTAATAATGATAATATATGTACACACACACACACACACACACACACACACACACACACACATACCTCAGATCTTCTTTAGCTTCTTATCCTATGCCTTTTTCCAACTCACCTTGTCTTTCCATAAATTTCAACAGATGATCTAAATGCCTCCCTGGAAACCTTTTTATGTTATTTCCCATTATTTTCTGAGTACCACGCTATGATAACTAGTACCTCCCTAATTCAGATATTTTTATCTCCTTTCACCTACCAATTAAATTGATAATTTGAAAGCAGCCTTCATATTGCTAAACATTGATCATAGATGAAAGGAAGTAAGGAAGTGTTAAGGGATAGGATTGGTTTATGTGAAGAAGACAAAATGAAAATAAATCTATTATTTCCCCTTCACCTTTATTTTTCAGACAGTTTTTGACATGCCCCATGAGTAGCAGGACTAACTGAGAATCTGATTGTCAAAGCCCAACAGAGATTGGAAATTTGTCTAGGGTAGAAGTATATACGAAGACCTTAGATAATACTAAAGTATTTAAAGAATCATCCAAAGAAAAAGTCTTAGTAAGCTGTAGAGTAAGCAAGTTTATCTACCTCGGAAAATAGAAAGAGCTGAGTCAACTCATGGAGAAATTGAACATGTCATTTTACAGAGTTTAGATATGACAAAGAGGAAGCATGTGTCACTAATCCACCTTGCCAGCTTATACAGCTTTAGGGGGTGAAAAGCTTTCAATAATGACAATAATTATTATTAAATGTTACCAGCCTAGCACTGCACAGAATATCAACACCAATATTTACAGTCTCATGATGAAATGCACTTTAAATTTTTTTTAGGACACAGAGGAGTTGGCTATCAGTTTCTAACAGAACATATTGTGGATCTGCCATTTAATGATTTTTAAAAGCCAGCTACAGCCATCCCCCTTCTCAGTGGCACATGCTCCATTCTCTTCCTTCCCTTCATCTTCACCACCTGCTAGCAGTGTTACAGACAACAAAACAGCAGCGTTCTCATCAGATGGTGCAGCCTCCAAGGAAATGGTATCAATTCACATGGTTCAAAATAAGGCAGAATCTTTAGGCAGAAGATAGCAAGCCTAGGGTGAATCACCTTCCCCCTGCCCCCACCAACACCACTGTAATGCTAAGCTTTTTACTCTTTTAATAACTGAGAGTGAAAGGGTGATCTGATATTACACTTGTGAGAAGGATAAGTATCTAAATGAAAGGAAGAGTGGAGTTGAATTTAACAGATCATGGTCCATTCATACTAATGTTTATTTAGGAAATCAATTTATTGTCAGGCAGGATGGCAATGTCCTACTTGAAGAGGAACACATCATGAAACTGCTTTTTTAAAAACATTAATTTAATTTTCTACAATTACATGTAAAAATCATTTCCACCATTTTTCAAATAATATCATCTCTAATTTTCTTCTTTTCACCCTCCCTCCGCCATCCCCAACCTTCCACTCCTCTTGAGATGATAAAAAATATCATATAGATTTTACATGTGTAATCATGTAAGACATTTTCCATATTGATTCTTTCGTGAAAAGAAACTCAAATAAAAGAATTAAGAAGGCAAAAAACCTTTTCTTTGCTCTTGATTCAGTTTCAGTTCTTTCTTTTTCTCTAGAAGTTGATTGCTTATTTTTTATCATTAGTCCTTTGGCATTGTTTTGTATCATTTGATTGCTTAGAATAGCTGTTATTCATAGTTTTTCATTGTTAAATAGTCCTTTCACTGTACAATGTTCTGGTTCTGCTTATTTCACTCTGTTTTAGTTTAGTCTTTCCAGTGTTTTTTTTTCTGAAACTCCCTCACCCCTTGTTCTTACAGCACAATAGCATTCCATTACAATTATTTACTATACCTTACTCAGCCATTCCCCAATTGATGGGTATTCCCTCACTTTCCAAATCTTTACTTCCCACCCCCCAAAAATCTTCTTGAAATATTTTTGTACATATAGGTCCTCCCCCCATTTTTTTATTTTTTTGGGATATAAACCTAGTAATGGTATTGTGTCAAAAACTATGTTCTGTTTTATAGCCATTTGGGCATAGTTCCAAATTGCCCTCTAGAATGGTTGGATCAGTTCAAAATTCTCCCAACAGTGCATTTGTGTCCTAGCTTTCCTATATACTCTCCAATTTTATTTTTTTCCTTTTGTGTTATAATACCCACTCTGATAGGTATGGGTAGTACCTCAGAGTTGTTTTAATTTGCATTTTTCTAATTAATTAAGCACATTTTGCATAAAAATAAAGCTTTTTAATTACTTTGAGAACTGCCTGTTCATCTCCTTTGACTATTTATCAATTGTATTCTTATATGGTCAATTCATTTCTCTATGTATTTGAGAAATGAGGCCTTTATTAGAAAAGACCTGTAAACATTTTTACCATTACGATTAGTGTATTATTTTCATCCTATTTACCCCCGTTTAGTTTCTGCTTCTACCTTTCCCACTGTGCTCCCTTTTCTATCAGCTCCATTTCTCCTTCTCTTATTTCCTTCTCCTCCTACTTTCCTGTAGGGAAAGATAACTTTCTATACCCAACTGATTGTGTATGTTCTTCCTTCATTGAAGCAAATATGATGAGAGTAAATTCACATGCTCTCCTCCCCACTTCCCCCAACTTCTCAATTGTGAACACTCTTTCATGCCTCTAGGTAAAGTTAGAGACTGTGATGTATAGCATTCTGGTATTTATTTCAGAAAGATCTGAGTTCAAAACTTACTTCAAACACTAATTGCTTGACCCTGAACAAGTCAGTTGACCTTTGTCTGCTCAATTATTTAATTTGTAAAAATGAGGAGGCTAGACTCAATGGCAAAATATTCTAGAAAAAACAATGTAGAAAAAAGATAATATGTTTAAGCTTTTATTAAACATTTTCTATGGATGAGGATTAGTGCTAATCATTGGGGGAAGGATATAAATTTTATTACATTTCTTAATTAATTAATTAATTAATTAATTAATTAATTAGGAATATTTTTCCATGGTTGCATGATTTATGTTCTTTCCCTCTCTTCTTACCTTCCCTGAGCTGACAAGCAATTCCTCTGGGTTATACATATATCCTTGTTCAAAACCTATTTCCATTTTACAAATATTTGCAATGGAGTGATCATTTAAAGTAAAAATCCCCAATCATATACTCATCAAGCCACATGATTGATCATACATTTTTCTTCTGCTTTTTGCTTTGTTTTTTCTCTGTATGTGGAAAGCATTCTTTCTCATAAGTCCCTCAGAATTGTCCTGGATCATTGCATTGCTGCTAGTAGAAAAATCTATTATTACATTCAATTGTGCCACAGTGTATCCATCTCTGTGTACAAGGTTCTCCTGGTTCTGCTCCTTTTGGTTTGCATCAATTCCTGGAGGTCATTCCAGTTCATATGGAATTCCTCCAGTTTATTATCCTTTGAGTAAAATAGTATTCCATCCCCAGCAGACATCACAATTTGTTCAGCCATTCCCCAATCAATGGATGCCCCCTCATTGAGAAAAAGAAATATAAAGCATTCAAAAACAAAATTAAAAAACCCAACAATCACAAACAAAACTTAGGGTCCCTAACCTCCAATAGTTTGCATTTAAGTGGAGGAAGCAACATAAAAATGACTATGTACATACAAGATAAAGATACCCACATATGTATGCAAAATATGCATATACACATATATGTATACATGTATACACATATACATATATGCATATAAATATCCATGCAAAGAGAGAAAGAATAGCTAGGTGGCACAGTGTATAGAGTTCTGTGTCTAGAGTCAGAAAGATGAGTCTTCCAGATTTTAAATATGACTATGCTATCTGTGTGACCCTGGGCAAGTCACATAAGTTTGTTTGACTCAGTTTCCTCATCTGTAAAATGGACTGGAGAAGAAAATGGCAAACCAATGCCTTTGCCAGGAAAACCCCAAATAGTGATCACAAAGAGTTGGAAATGACTGAACATAATTTTGCAGATATTTTTATGGTTTTTTCCTTTTACTCATTAGTAATATGCTGAAGTTGGAATATGCTCATTTGGAACTTTAACAATGTACATTTAAAACGTTATAATCTGACATCAACTTACATTTTTATGCCTTACTTTCTGCCTCAGAATCAATATTAAGTATCAGTTCTTTTTTGTTTGTTTGTTTTTAAAGCCTGACATTTATTTTATTTTATTTTTTATTTAAAAAAAATTTTCCATGGTTACATTATTCATGTTCTTACTCTCACCCTCCCGAATCCCATCGCCCCCTCCAAACCCCCATAGCCGCCTCACATTTTCATTGGTTTCTTCATGTGTCACTGATCAAGACCTATTTCCATATTATTGATAGTTGTACTAGGGTGGTCATTTAGAGTTTACTTCCAAATCATGTCCACCTCAACCAATGTGTTCAAGCAGTTTTTTTTCTTCTGTGTTTCTACTCTTGTAGTTCTTCCTCTGAATGTGGGTAGCGTTCTTTACCATAAGTTCCTCATAACTGTCCTGTGTCATTGCATTGCTGCCAGTACAGAAGTCCATTACATTCAATTTTACCACAATGTATCAGTCTCTGTGTACAATGTTTTTCTGGTTCTGCTCCTTTCACTCTGCATTAATTCCTGGACATCATTCCAGTTCACATGGAATTCCTCCAGTTTATTATTCCTTTGAGCACAACCAGGTTCAGCCATTCCCCAATTGAAGGGCATACCCTCATTTTCCAGTTTTTTGTCACCAAAAAGAGTGAGGTTATAAATATTTTTGTACAAATCTTTTTCCCTATGATCTCTTTGGGGTACAAACCAAGCAATGGTATGGCTAGATCAAAGGGCAGGCAATCTTTTAGCTCTCTTTGGGCATAGTTCCAAATTGCCATCCAGAATGGTTGGATCAATTCACAACTCCACCAGCAGTGCATTAATGTCCCAATTTTGCTACATCTCCTCCAACATTCATTACGCTGCCCTGTTGTCATTTTAGCCAGTCTGCTAGGTGTGAGGTAATACCTCAGAGTTGTTTTGATTTACATTTCTCTAATTATTAGAGATTTAGAAAACTTTCTCATGTGCTTATTGATAGTTTTGATTTCTTTATCTAAAAATTGCCTATTCATGTCCCTTTCCCATTTGTCGATTGGGGAATGGCTTTATTTTTTGTATGATTGATTTAGCTCTTGTCTATTTGAGTAATTAGACCTTTGTCAGAGTTTTTTGTTGTAAAGAGTATTTCTCTTCTGATTTTGGTTGCATTGTTTTTGTTTGTTCAAAACCTTTTTAATTTAATATAATCAAAATTATTTATTTTACATTTTGTAATTTTTTCTAACTTTTGCTTGGTTTTAAAATCTTTCCTTACCCAGAGATCTGACAAGTATACCATTTTGTGTTTGCCTAATTTTCTTATAGTTTCCTTCTTTATGTTCAAGTCATTCAACCATTATGAATTTATCTTGGTGTAGGATGTGAGATGTTGATCTAAACCGAATCTTTCCCATACTTTTTTCCAATTTTCCCAGCAGTCTTTGTCAAATATTGGATTTTTTGTACCAAAAGTTGGGCTCTTTGGGTTTATCATATATTGTCTTGCTGACATCACTTATCCCAAGTCTCTTCCACTGATCCTCCCTTCTGTCTCTTAGCCAGTACCATATTGTTTTGATGACCACTGCTTTAGAGTGTAGTTTAATATCTGTTTCTGCTAAGTCTACCTTCCTTCACATTTTTTTCTCATTATTTCCCTTGATATTCTTGATCTTTGGTTCTTCCAAATGAACTTTGTTATAGTTTTTTCTAATTCTCTAAAAAAATTCTTGTTAGTTTAATAGGTATGGCACTAAATAAGTAAATTAATTTGGGTAGAATGGTCATTTTTATTATGTTAGCTCATCCTACTAATGAGCAATTAATGTTTTTCCAATTGTTTAGATCTAGTTTTAATTGTTTGGAAAGTGTTTTGTAGTTGTTTTTGTATAATTCCTGTGTTTGTTTTGGTTGCATATATGTTGAGTATTGATATCTAATATATCAGTGGGGAAGGAAGCAACATTAGGGAGGAAGAGGGTGGGGGGAGTAACTTAAAAAGACCTTAAAGAAGAATAAGAGGGGAATAAGAAGGGAGGGGGAAGAAAGGGAAGTACAATAAGGGAGGGGATTAAGGGAATTTAATGAAAACAAAACACGGGTATAGAAGGAAATAGTGAAAGAAGACAGGGCAGGACAAGGAGGAAGAATCAAAATGTTTGAGAATACACAGTTGATAATTATAATTCTGAATGTGAATGGGATGAACTCACCCATAAATGGAAGCAAATAGCAGAGTGGATTAGAAACCCAAATCCTACCATATGTTTTCTACAAGAAACACACATGAGACAGACAGACATACATAGAGTAAAAATGAAAGGCTGGAGCAAAATCTTTTGGGCTTCAACTGAGAAAAAAAAGGCAGGAATTGCAATCATGATTTCTGACACAGCCAAAGTAAACCTAGATCTGGTTAAAAGAGATAGGGAAGGTAATTACAAACTAATAAATATCAGTCCTAAAGCAGAAGAGTGATAAGGTAGTTAAGTAATCTGCTTATGGCTATACAGCTAGGAAGTGTCTGAGGCCAGATTTGAACACAGGACTTCCTGTCTCTAGGACTGACTCTATCCCCTAAGCCACCTAGCTGCCCTGGAATCATCTTTTACTCACTCACTATATGAAAACTCTTCATGGTAACCAAACTGGACTATCTACCATTCCTAAAACATTATTTGTGCTCTCATTCCTCAGTACATTTATTGATGCTGCTTACTCCTGATTAGAATTCTTTATCCTGTACCCTTTGCCTATCAAAAGCCAATCATTCAGTGGATGTAATCCTGATTCAAGAACCTTTACCCAACTACTGTGAGACCATCAGTAATCAATCAATAAATGAGAATTTATTAAGAACTTACTTGTGCCATATATTATGTGAAGTCCTGAGATTATAAAGAAAAAAGAAAAACAAATCTGTTTTCAAAGAACATACATTTAGGACATATATAAATCAGAATATGAATCATAAAGAGTTAGAGGGATGATAACCATAAAGAAGATGGCAGTAATAGCTGGGAATGGTAGGGAGAAAGAACCAGAAAAGTTGTAGAGAAGATTTCACTTTAACCAAGTCTTTATGGAAGCAAGAAATTCTCAAGTTTAGAGGTTAGGAAGAAGATAAAGATGTGAGATGACATACCATATGTATGGTAAGTCATCTCATACATACATACACACACACACACACACACACACACACACATATATATATATATATATCCTTATTAATTCTAAGGTATAAGGGCAATAAGGGATAGGCAATGGGGGTTAAGTGTCACACAGCTAAGAAGTATCTGAGGCCAGATTTGAATGCAGGACCTTCTATCTCATTTCTCAATCCACTGAGCTATGGAGTTGCCCCCAATAAACCATGTATATGTAACAGTGAGTGGGCCAAAATGTCCAGATTGTGAATAATGGGCAATAGGAATCTAAGAAAATTGGCAAATTAGAAAGAAGGGGCCATGTAGAAAAGGACTTCACCTACCAAATGAAGAGCTTCATATTTGATTCTAGAGATATTAGAAAGCCATTGGATTTTATTATGTATGGGGGTGACATAGTTAAATCTATTTTTAAAGGAAATCAATTTAACAGGTGATTACAAATTAAAGACTTAAAATGGGGAGAAATATTACAAGGCTGTCATGATAGTTCACATGCAAAATAATGAGAATAGAACCTACTATAGTTTTGTTAGTGGAGAAAAAGGGCCACATTGGGATATGTTAAATAGAAAGAGTTTATAAGATTATAAGAGAAAGTGAATTTACTGTGAAGATACTGAGATTGACACTGGGATGACTGAACCTGTGATGGTTGCCATGAAAATAATGGTGAAGTTCAGAGCAGCGGAGGTTTAGAGGCAAAGATCAACCCTATTTTGGACATGTTGAGTTTGAGATCCAGACAGAACATCCAATTTGAGAAGTCCAAAAAGCATTTTGTGATTAGAGACTAGAACTCCTCAAGACATAAGGCTAGATAAATACATCTGGCAGTCAATCATCTGTGGAGAGATTACAGTTGAATCCAGGATGCCTAATATGATCACAGAGTGAGAGAGAATAAAGAGAGCACAGAACTCCTTTGGAATTTGTAGGCTGTACCACTCATTTCACAATCAGATACAATCTATGACATTTCTTATGTCATATTATCGAAGAGTTATTTAATTAATAGCATGTGTTTCTATCTTATATCTCCAAGTTATTTGCTACTCCTTGAGAACAGTAATTAGGAATCATATTTAGCATAAGATCTGAAGTAGGAACTCAATAAATATTACTACTACTATCATCTATCATTTATAGAGTACTTTGTGCTATACACTGTGCTAAGCACTTTATAATTATTATCTCATTTGCTCTTCACAACTCTGAGAACTAGGTGCCATTATTATCTCCATTTTACAGATGATGAACTAAGAAAAACAAAGGTGAAGTGACTTGACCAGGGTCCCATACCTAGTAAACGTCTGAGGCTACATTTGAACTAAGAACTTCTTGAGTTATGTCATAGTACTCTATGCATGATGCCACTTAACTGTTGATTAATTAATTATGCTTTTCCCTAGGGAGTAAAAGGAACTTAAGAATTCCCTCTGCATTGTTTTACTTTCTCTACTCTCTTTTTCATCTTTCCTTCAGAGGTAAACGTTTATAGTCAGTGATGGTGAGAGGATTAGGAAAATGGATTTTGGAAAAATTCCAGTTTTCTTATTCCACATCAAAGCCTGGAATAATGTCAAAGAATAATGTTAGCAGGTATAAGTAATTTTGAGACTGAATTATGTTTCTTAAATTCATTAGGAGTCTAAATTATATGGATACTAATCTTTTCTTGATGGGAAAATAGCAAATAACCTCATTCATACAGTATCTTATACATGTCATTCCAATAAAAATTAATCAATATGTTCATTTCACTGCAGATAAATGGCTCCTCTAGACAATGCTGAAATTTATAGCACCATTCTTTTTTATCAATTTTCTGAGACTATGGATTTTTTTTACCTATGTAACTATATTGCACTGACTTACCCAATGAAAAATCATTTAAGCGGGGGGAAACACTTTTAATTTATTTAAATATGGAATTAATTTAGATTTCATTCTGAATAGGATGACATATTGCTATAGGCTTATTGCCAGTAAGAGACAGGCAGATACTTTTGGAAAAATTAGATTGCATCCTTAATTAGTACTCCCAACTGCTAATTAATACTGTTCAAGATTTGAGCAGGACATAGTTGAACTTCTGATATCTTAATTACACATGAAGTTTAGGGCTCTGCCACCACATGTCACCTATAACCCTAGAGTCTAATATGGCAACTGATGTTCTTTTAAAAGCCTTTCTATCTAATTACTTTTAGGGCAAGGATGGAAGCAGAAAAGGGGAAAAAGTTGTATCATTGCATTATGTCACTTCATAGTTTTTAACAGTAGACTACAAGGTCCTTGAGGGCAGGGGCTTTATGGCATTCACAATAATGAGTTAAATATTTTCCACACAATAAGATCTCAATAAATATTTTTGAAAAAATTCATGAGAGTCTCTCATACATGCATTAGTTTCAAACAAAACTATTTTTAGTGGATTCTTGCCTAATCTTTGTTATGTGTCACTTTCTACCTCCTTGTACTATTGTTTTGTTAATATAGGCTTCCAAAAGCCTAGAACTTCAGCTCATTAACAGGCTATTCAAAAATGCAGCTGCAAGCTGAATTTGGAAAGTAAATATATGCTTATTGGCTTTATATACTTACAGTGACATATTGTTAAAGTATTATTGCTCTGTGAATTATTAGCCCAGGGAACAACTATTAACAAAGATATCTAAAGATAGTGTGGTAGTCTCATCAATTGTGGTGCTAATGAATAGTGAGACCTTGGCCAAGATACATACTGCACCTTAATTTCACCTACAAGTAAAATGGGTGATAATAATGTTTGCTATAGGCCTTTGGGATAGAAGTTTTCAGAGTTGAAGTTGATAAGATATTTATTCTTTAAAATGAGTGAGAGGTGATATAATGATAGAGTTTATTAGAGATTAAATTTTAAATTCAAAACTTGATTTTATTTTATCTTATTCCTCCTATATCCTCAAGTATATATATATATATATATATACACACACACACACATATGTATGGGCGAAAAAGGGGTTTTATAGGTTCAATATATTAAAGATGGTTGCCAGAGGATTGAACTATTATCAAT
>NC_058135.1:150876792-150938270 GCF_016433145.1 Gracilinanus agilis | reverse complement strand
CCTTACCTTCTATCTTAGAATCAATTCTAGGTATTGGTTCCAAGGCAGAAGAGTGGAAAGGACGAGGCAATAAGTAACTTGCTCAAGGTCACAGAGCTGGGAAGTGTTTGAGACCACATTTGAACCCAGGACCTCCTGTCTCTAGGCCTGGCTTTTAATCCACTGAGTCACCTTCAAGACCATTTCTAATCATCTTGATTTGGCAAAGTTCTCTTTTTATCCAGGAAATGATAAAATTACCCGGGAATGTACAGAGCACAGAGATGTCAGGCCTGACATAGGGATGACATCTTGTGTGACACCTTGTCTTCTCTGCTACTAGCAAGTCAGGGACCCTTGAATAGCTAGAACTTCCTGATAATAAGCCGCCCTGAAGACCTGCCTTGAGATCTCCACTGGTTCTTCCCACCTTCTCCTTGCCATTTTCTCTGAATGGTCCAATCCCCACATGCTCCAATTACCCCCAAAACCACATATAAGGCCTCTCTGAGGTTCTTCAAAGAGCCAGCTAAGCAATAGGCTTAGTGTTCTGCACATAGGCCCCTTTTCTCAATAAAATAATTTGTAATGGATTCTTTTCATTTTTTGTGCTTCAGTTTACAATACTAAATATAAAAATGTATGTGTGTGTATATATATATATGTATATATATATATATATATATAGTTATACATACACATACACAAACACACACACACACACACACACTCAATTTCTCTAGATGCTGATCTCTACCAAAGCTGTGTGCTTAAGTAGTTAAAGATAAACTAATGTAATGGCAATTTAGTTTTATCATGAAGAATGATGGCACCAATAGTTTAAGTCTCAGAATAGGAAGTAGTTTAGCTCATTATTGTGGTTTAAGCTCTGGTTGGACAATCTTCTGCCAATAACAGGCTTGTGGAAATGAAAAATATTACTTTAGAGACCAGTTCCATTTCCCTTTATATGAGGAATGTGGTTTTCACTGATTTGGAGGTTGGTATTAGCTTAGAAATTCATTTAATTAAAAATGTTCTTTGCAGCTAATAGTGCTAGACCATACCAATTAAGAAAGGCATGGCCTAGTGGTTTGGGCCCCAGCTTGTCAGCAGATGCTCCTGAGTTCTAATCCCAGGTCAGATCCTGATTCCTTTTGTGGCCTGAGGTAATTTGCTTCACCTCTATGCCTCAGGTTGTATCCATGAAACTGGGCTAATATCACCTCACGAGGGGATTCTGAGGATTAATTAGTTACTTTTCATGCAGTACTTAGAAGCAGCCCAGAAGAACTGAAGTGTTCAACAATATTATCTCCATGCTCTATGAAGAGGCAATTTTCTAAAGTTTAAACAAGCAAATCCCAATCCCAGCCAAATGAATCAATGATTGCCACTTTTACTTAGGCCATCTCTGTGTCCCTGTGTCAAGTGACAAGCTGCTACAGGGAAAATCTTCCCAGGTCTCTGTGAGGACATAGCAAAACACATTTTTCTCCTGCATTCTTTCTCACTAGATGCATTGCCCATTATATAGTCAAAGAGTCTCCACCAAAGTCTTGATATAACTTTTGTTAACTTTAATTTCTAAATGCTATTATTTAACATGAGCATTAGACAAGAAGCTGTGTCTTGTCAAATAAAGAATTGCTCTAGAAAGGGTCATAAAGCCATCATTAATTCTGGAATATGTTGTACTAACTAGGTTTGCACACATTGAAATTTCTGAAATTTCCAATAAGCTTATTTTATTTATTTATTTTTAATCAGCATGAACACATGTTGGGATGCTTAATACTATGATTCTCAATAAGTAGCAGATTTACAACTGTAGAAATATAGTTAGATTTTGCATGAGGAAAATTTAAAACTATGGAATTCATCTTTCTGAACCACAAGATAGTCAATGGATAATTTCATTTTCTATTGCACCATTAATGACATCATAACTCTGTGCAAATGTGCACTTAAAGGACACAAATTAGGAATGATGAATTCTGCTTCTTTTGTCTTTCACAATACCCAGCCTCATATTTGACAGATGATAGATTCTTGGGAAATACTTATCAACAAATTTAAAAAATGCATTTTTAAGTTTACCATTACCTTAGAGTATATTTTTCCCTTGACTAATGTGCAAGTCTAACATGTTTCATTGGAGAGGTAAGGTAGCCTAACTGATGCAACAAGCCTTAAAAAACAAACAAACAAAAAACCTGGCTTTTCAGTCTCTCTAGGTATATATATATATATATATACATGTACTAGTTATGTGATCAAGGGCATGGTATTTAATCTTCTAATGCCCTAGGCAACGTTCTAAGACTACAAGTATGGAGGACTTACTGATCCTTATCTGTGGTCACTTTCCACAACAGAATTTCCTAGCACTGAATAAATCACATGCTCAGAAGCCCATTCTTCTTCTTCCCCACAACACCAATAAAGAAATTTATTGAGCAGTGGCAGCAAAGATGGCAAAGTAAGAAACACTTAAAGCCTACCAACCCCCTTCCAAATGACCAAAGAAGTACAAAAAACACCTCTAAGAGAATATTGGAAGAGAAGAAGGGGTGAAGCACTGCTTCATATTATTCTTCAGAATAATGTGGAGAGATAGCAAAAAGAACTCATCTTACTGGAGTAGGAAGAATGGGCACTGAACAAGCTACAGTGGAACTTGGACACAGTATAGTATAGGCAGCTGGAGAAAAAGAACACCTAGCTCAGTCCAGCCTCAGCAGGGTGAAAGTGGAAGCCAACACAAAACAGAACTTTGTTATAGTTTTTTCTAATTATGAAAAAAAGGTTCTTGGTAGTTTGATATGTATGGCACTAAATAAGTAAATTAATTTGGGTAGAGTTGTCATTTTTATTATGTTAGCTCCTCCTACCCATGAGCACTCAATGTTTTTCCAATTGTTTAGATCTAGTTTTAATTGTTTGGAAAGTGTTTTGTAGTTGTGTTTGTATAATTCCTATATTTGTTTTGGTAGATAGATTCCAAAGTATTTTATATTGTCTAGGGTGATTTTAAATGGTGTTTCTCTTTCTACCTCTTGCTACTATGATGTGTTTGAAATATATAGAAATTCTGATGATTTGTGTGCATTTATTTTGTATCCTGGAACTTTGCTAAAGTTGCTGATTATTTGTACTAGCTTTTTAGTTGATTCTCTAGGATTTTTTAAATAGACCATCATATCTTCTGCAAAGAGACCACTCATTGCCTATTTTAATACCTTCAATTTCTTTTTCTTCTCTAAATGCTACTGGTTGTCTTTCTTAGTAGAATGTTAAATAATAGAGGTGATAATGGGCATACTTGTTTCACGCTTGATTTTATTGGGAATGCTTCTAATTTATCCCATTGCATATGATGCTTATTGATGGTTTTAGATATATGTTGTTTATTATTTTTAGGAAAGTATCCTATACTTTCTAGTGTTTTTCTTAAACCCTTAACTTCTGTGTATTGGCTTATAGGTGGAAGAGTGGTAAGGGTGGGGGATGGGGGTCAAGTCACACAGCTGGGAAGTGTCTGAGGCCAACTTTCTAGTGTTTTTAATAGGAATGGGTGCTGTATTTTGTCAAAGGCTTTTTCAGCATCTATTGAGATAATCATGTGATTTTTGATTGTTAGCTTATTGATATGGTCAATTATGTGGATGGTTTTCCTGATGTTGAACCATCCTTGCATATATATATTTTATATATATTTATTTTGGGAGATTGGTCTTTCTTTCTCTATTTTTGGTCTGCCTGGCTTTGGAATCAGTACCATATCAGTCTTGTAAAAGGAAATTGGTAGGATTCCTTCTTTGCTTATTACATCAAATAATTTGTATAGTATTGGGATTAGTTGTTCTTTGAATGTTTGATAGAATTCAATTGTGAATCCATCAGGCCCTGACGATTTTTTTCTCAGGGTGTTCTTTGATGACTTGTTCAATTTCTTTTTCTGATATTGGATTATTTAAGTATTCTATTTCTTCTGTTGTTAATCTAGGCAATTTATATTTTTGTAAATATTCATCCATATTACCTAGATTGCTATATTTATTGCCATATAATTGGGCAAAATATTTTTTAATGATTGATTTCTTCTTCATTATATGTGAGGTCTCCCTTTTCATTTTTGATACAGTTAATTTGGTTTTCTTCTTTCCTTTTTTAATTAGATTTACCAGTACTTTGTCTATTTTATCTGTTTTTTTTCAAAATACCAGCTTCTATTCTTATTTATTAAGTTAATAGTTCTTTTACTTTTGATTTTATTAATTTCTCCTTTGATTTTTAGTATTTCTAATTTAGTTTTCAACTGGGGATTTTTAATTTGTTTGTTTCTAGTTTTTTAAGTTGCATGCCCAATTCATTAACCTGTGCCCTCCCTAATTTGTTAATATATGCACTCAATGATATAAATTTTCCCCTGAGTACTGCCTTAGCTGCATCCCATAAGTTTTGGTAAGAAGTCTCATCATTGTCATTGTCTTCAATGAAATTATTAATTGTTTCTATGATTTGTTCTCTAACTTATTTTGGAGAATCATATTATTAAATTTCCCATTAGTTTTTGCTTTGTCTCTCAATGTATTCTTGCTAATAACTATTTTTATTGCATTATTATCTGATAAGTTTGCATTTATTATTTCTGCTTTTTTGCATTTGTTTGCCATGTTTCTATACCCTAGTACATTGTCAGTCTTTGTGAATGTTCCATGTGCTGCTGAAAAGAAGGTGTATTCCTTTTTATTCCTATTTATTTTCCTACATATATATATATTAACTTTAATTTTTCTGGGATTTCATTCACCTCTCTTATCTCTTTCTTATTTTTTTGGTTTGATTTATCTAGATCTGATCGGGGAAGGTTGAGGTTACCCACTAGTATAGTTTTGCTATTTTGTCCTTGAGCTCCAGTAGCTTCTCCTTTAGAAATTTGGGTGCTATACCATTTGGTGCATACATGCTGAGTACTGATATTTCTTCATTGTTTATATTGCCTTTTATCAGGATGTAATTACCTTCCCTGTCTCTTTTAACCAGATCTATTTTTACTTTGGCTCTGTCAGAAACCATGATTGCAATTCCTGCCTTCTTTCTCTCAGTTAAAGTCCAATAGATTTTGCTTTAGCCTTTCATTGTTACTCTATGTCTATCTGTCTCGTGTGTTTCTTATAGACAATGTATGGTAGGATTTTGGTTTCTAATTCACGCTGCTATTTGCTTCTGTTTTATGGGCAAATTCATCATTCACATTCAGAGTTAGAGTTATTGACTGTGTATTCCCTGATATCTGAATGACTTCTTCTTAGCAGCTTGTTATATTTTTTCCTTGGTCTGGTAGTTTTTGAATTTGACTATAATATTCCTGGAAGTTGTCAGTTGTGGATTAAATGTAGGAGATAATCTATGGATTCTTTCAGTTTCCACTTTTCCCTCTTGTTCGAGAATGTCTGGGCAGTTTTCTTGGATAATTTCCTGTAGAATGATGTCCAAACCTTTTCTTTTGTCATGATGTTCTGGTAGACCAATAATTCTTAAATTGTCTCTTTGAGATCAGTTCTCCAGATCTTTGGTTGAATCAATGAGGTGTTTTATATTCTCCTCAATTTTTTCATTTTTTTCATTGTTTTATATATTCTTGCTGCCTTGTGAAGTCATTTGCTTCTAGTTTTTGAGTTCTATTTTTTAAAGCCTGAATTTCATCCCTGGCTTTTTGGTCATCCTTCTCCTTCTGGTCTGATTTTCTTTGTAGATCATCTTTTGTCTTCTTTGTTTTGTTTTTGAGCTGGTAATTTTTTTTGCTTTTAAGACTTTATTTTCTTGTTTTAGTTCTTGTATTTCCTTTTTCAAATTGTCTTCAGCCTCTCTTCATTGCTTTTTGAGTTCCTGAAGTTCTTGAGCTAATTGAATTTTGAGATCTTTTAAAGCCTGTGTCCAATCCTCTGGAGCTTCCTGGTCTTCTTCTAGTTATTTCCTGTTTTTTTTGCTTCCTGGAAAGAAGCTATCAATTGTCATTTCTTTTCTCTTTTTCTGTTATTTACTCATATTTTTTCCATTTCTGTCCTGCTGGTTTAAACAGATATATTTAATGATCTTTGATGAAAGATCTTCCCCTAGCTGGCAATGGAAGTTTGTAGTTATGTTCTCTGCAGTCTATGGGGGAGAGGTGATGGAGTTGCCTTGTTCTCTGATGACTTCCTGTCTGTCCAATTGATGGGATTAAGCCTGGACTGGATTACTCTGTATTGTTTAATGTACTATGAGGCTAAAACCTCGAGAGAGAAAGAAAAGGGGGTGGTGACAAGATGGAGTATTTTCTCTGAGCTTTCCAGCAGTAGAGTCCCCCTGCTCTGTCCTGTTGTTAGATTTGATCCTCTTTCTTCTTGAAACACTTTGTTTTCTATCTCTGTGTGGAAAGGGTGTGAAGGTTTTAAGATTTGCTGCTTCTAAGCTGCCATCTTCCCACAATGTCTCTGAGACTATCTTAAGGAGGGAAGTTTATTTTCCTGCTGCAACATGTAAATAGTTTATACATAACATATACATAGGTGTAGAAATTGTACAGGTATGTATATTTATATAGATGTATATATAGTTAACTTATTACAATGTTTTTTTTATTTTTTTAGTATAGTAAGTTGATTTTGAGTTTTAATGTAGTTTTGGTTTTCTGTATTAGCAATAGGATAAGTTCCTAGCATAGTAAAAAGTTTTGTTTGAATTGTTCAAATAGCATTTGTAAGATGCAGTTTGAATGAGTTTGCATAGTTATTATTTTATATAGATTTTAGTTTTTGTAAAACATAAATTAAATTGGTTTTTTGAAACTGTATTTTATTATTTCAAAAGTTTTTCAAATTTTTCATTTTGAATCTCTTCAGCTTGAATTTGTGCAATTATATTTTCATTGATTATTTGTTTTCATTGAAATTTTCTTTTCTTTGATTTAAATCCTTAGTACAGGTTAGCATAGATAGATGTAGCAATAAGAATAGGATAAGATAAGCATAAGATTAATATTATTTTTTGGGGGAAATATAATAATAATAAGGTTAGATATGGCTTTAGAATTACATAGAATAGTGAGCATAAGGAAGAGATTTTTTATCTCTCAGTATGCTCAAAGGGGGAAATTATGAGGATGATATTAGAAAATAAGTATTGTTATGTTAGTTTAGAGATAAGAAGTGAAGAAGCTGGCTTGAGAAAGAATTGGAGTTTGAAGCAGAGCTGAGAGAGAGTGTTAATTTCAAATGTTGACAGTTCTAATGGTGTTTTTGTGACAGTTACTCTTTCTGGGTGTGGCAGCGGGAGTTGGACTCTCTCCTGTCTGAGTTAGGAGGAAAGGAGAGAAAGACCTGAAGGAGTTAAGTGTTTTCCTTTCCCAACTTGGGAAACATTAGTGACTATCTATTGGCTGTTTTTATAGATTGTTTTAACTCTGAGAAGACCAAAGAAAAACCTGGTCTTTCTTATGGATGCTGAGTCTGTTAAGGCTCAGAGTCCCAACTAAGTTCTTGTTGAGACTCAACCAGCTAGCCTTTGTTATTTCTAGAACCTGAAGGGGAACTTAAGAATTATAAGGATAATAGTGGTAGTTTATTTAGAATAGTAAAAATTTGGGTTAGTCAGATCAGGAAGGATTAGTGTAGCCTGTGAAAACAGGAGAAGCAGTTACTTGCACAACCAGGGAGTTTTATTTGGGTAGAGTTAGAATCCCTTAGAAATCCTTTTATTCTTATATTTTCAATAAATAGTTTATTTTTCTATAACAAGAATCTCTTTAGCATCCTTGAGCCTGGCCTTGAAGTTCACTCATGAACTTCACTTAACTCATATAAACTGAAGATACTTTGCAAGGAAAGCAAGCAGAGAATCAGGGATCAGTTTATAATCAATAACCAATAATCAATCCATTGCCTAAAATAGTTTTACAGTTGTCTTTTATTTTTACAGGGGCCAAGTAAATAGAAGCAAAAACAATGGTGAACAAGGAAAGACTGACAAGAGAGAAAGAGAAGGATAAATGTGGAAAATGAGACAGAGATCAAAGAGGCAAAGGGAGAGAAACTGTTCAAAAATATTTTCCACAGCTCTTTTATCAATGGCAAAGAACTAGAAACTGAGGAGGTGTCCATTAGTTGGGGAATGGCAGAATAAGGTGTGGCATATTATTGTAATGGAAAATTATTGCTCCATAAGAAACGATGAATAGGATGAGTTCAGAAAAACCTGGAAAAGTTTATATAAACTGATGTAAAGTAAAATGAACAAAACGAGGAGAAAAGTGTATACAAAAAAAAGAAATAGTATATGATGACCAAATAGGAAGGACTAAACTATTATTAACAAAACAAGGTTAAAATATAACTTCTCTTAGGTACTCGAAATTAGAAAACCATCAAATAATAATTATAAACCCCCACTATCCACAGCCAAAGAAAGAACTGTTGTAATCTGACCATTTTTCATGAGTTTTTTATTGTATATGTGATATGTGTCATCAATCACAACATGGGGAATGTGGAATATATATTGCATGAAATCACTGATATAACTTATATCAGACTATTTGCCATCTCCAGGAGGACTAGGGGAAGAAGAAAGGAGAGAATCTGAATTTCAGAATGTCAAAATACTTGTCAAAATTTGTTTCTACATATAACTGAAAAAATTCTATAAAATTCAATAAAAGAAATTTGTTGATGGACTGATTGAGCTTTGTGACTAAATATTTTAATGTATTAAGCTGAAAGTGTTTTAAGACAAAAACTAAATGGAATGTTAAGACCAATTCATTAAGCACTGTTTCTGAATAAATATATAAATTGATCTTTCATTGATATATCCAAATCTGTTTATCTGCTTATCTATCATTTGTAGTCTAAATAAGTTTTCTTCCCTTTCTCTTCCATTCTGGACTACTCCTCTGACTTAGCTTATACTTCTTTTCTAGCTATCTTGATATGTTTATTTTAGTGAAATCTTTTTTTAAAAAACATCATTCTCCTTTCCCAATTTGACCAGTAAATTGATTGCTCTTTTATTTTCAGAGGTTTTCACTTTTTTGGTCTTGTTAGTTGCTTCTAATCACTTGCATGCAAAGCACATCTTTATGTAGGTAAAGAAACAGAAACTTCTTTAACAGACAAATCAAAAGATCTTTCTGAAAATGGTAAAGCCATTTTCTGCTTCACAACCCCAACAAATGAAAACTCTTGAACTATAGAACTAGATCACTACAGCCCATTAGAAAGTGGTCCTGAGCACCGTAAAAAAAAATTAAAAAAAATCATCTCAGTAGATATGAAATACTGCACAAAGTAAAGCATTAAATCAAAGCATAGGCAGAAATACCTGGCCTATCAGCAGCACTGTGAGACCATCAAGTGCATTTATTTGGTAATTGAAAGAACTCCCAATGGTTTCTCCAAATAAAAGTGCACAATACTTAGGGAACTCAAAATTATCTAGGACAGTGATGACAAACCTTTTAGAAACTGAGTGCCCGAACTGCAACCCTCATGCTGCATGTGAATAGCCTCCTTACTCCGGATGGGGAAGGGAGGAAGTACTCCCATTGGGCTGCTGGGAAGAGGTGCATGTGAGATAAGAAATGTCATCCAGTGTGGTAGAGAGAGGGAGAGGAGTGATCCCCTGTGGTATGCATGCCATAGGTTCACCAACACGGGTCTAGGTCATCATATCCTTTATAGCATCCTACCAGGCAAGATGGGGTGCCCACTTTCCTAACCTACACTAATGAGTAAAATCTCTGAAGGGAAAGCATAGTAATTTTCATTCTCAGTACTGGGGTTTCTGATACCACATCTTTGTTCTCAAATTTGCCAATAATAAATTTCTTCAGCTTCAGTAGGGGCAAAGGTTCATGGTAGAATATTCTAGCTACTTCAGAATTTTTTCATGGAATACATTTGCCAAGTCACAGAAGTGACAATTAAAAATTGAGTTTCTGAGGCACAGAAGATACCAAGGATTTTATATAGTTCCATATAAGGTAGAAACTCTGTTACTTCAGGTCATATTTACATATGAAATTATTATTTATTTTATCCTTATGTATTCATTTCTCAAAAAATCTATTTAGTCTACTCGATAACAATTTTTAAAATGTGAGGTAAAAGACTGAATATGGTGGTACAAACGTATAACTGCAGCTAAGGTTGAGGGACACAAATGTCTAAACTTGGAGTTTTGAGCTATATTGGGCTATGTTGATCAGGTGTCCATCCAAACTAAATTAGGCACCAATATTGAGTGCCCTAAAGTAAATAACCACTAAATTTCTTAGAGATTGGCAAAATGCCCTAAGTTAGAAATGAAGCAGGTAAAAACTCCTGTGCCAATTAGTGATGGTGTTATGCCCATGAATTGTTCTTATCATTTTAGCCTTAATGAGATGAGGAGACCTATTCTTTAAAAAAAAAAAAAAGGCTTATTCATTATGTCTAATCCACAGTTTGCTCCAGCCTCCTCATTTCCTAGGATGACATTAAATGTTTTTTTCCAGGAGACTGATGTATCCAGAACCATTGTGGGGGCTATATTGTCACAAGCTATATATTTCCTTCCCCATTCCATAGCCCTTTATTTTCTTCACCCACAATATCATTGTAGCAAGGAGGAATGATGCTATTTTGATATGAATACTATATGGAAGAGATAATTATGTATAGTAGGTCAGATGTACAGAATGTTAGCAACATTTTGACCAAGCATTATACCTCTTCATTCTTATCTAATGCCTTTTAGGACATCTTACTAGTTCAACAGAAATTTGATCTGTTTGTCATTATCTCCCATAACATATTCATTCTTGCATTCTATAACTAATTGAAACATCATGCTAAAAGAAGGAGGAAAAAAATAATTCTGGAATTCAAGTCTATCACCCCTATAGGGACTCCTGCAGATCATAAATTTTATAGCCATTCAGCCTCAAATAGATAAGATTATAAATTTAGAGCAGGAGAGGTCCTTAGAGAGCAATGATCCCAACCTTCTCATTTTACAGTGAATAAAGAGGGGTTCAGAAAGGTTAAATAATTTACTTTCATCACATAGCTTGTGTCTGTGCAGGGTTTTAATCTACATTTTCTTAACCCTAAGTATTTTATACATTAGTCTATGCTATTTTTTCCAAATATGATCCCCCACTACTAGACTTAAGATGCCCAAATTCACGTCCAATTGTATTTATACTAAGTTCATATGATTCTTATACTTGAAAGAAGACAAGTTCCCTTTGATCTTGTATACCTGAAGTTATTCTCTTTTTGAATCTCACCAATTTTCCTAGTTAAGTTTAGGTTCAATGGTTTGTGACTTTTTGAATCTCACCAATTTTCCTAGTTAAGTTTAGGTTCAATGGTTTGTGCTCCACATTCTTGATTTCTTACATGAATTTGCTAAAAACTTTACATGACCTCATCTGGGAATTTTGATACTCACAAGGATGATATAATGCCAGATTGTATGTCTGGTCCTGAATAGTACACAGCCAGTCCAAGCATACTTTAAAAAAATAAAAGGCTTGTCATAACCTTTATTGATCCCTTAATGTTCTGAAAAATAAGGACACTGGACTTAATTTTAGATGTACTCCTATCTTCAAAGTCTAAGATGGTTCTGATGATGGTAAACATCCTAACAAGTATGACTAAAAAAAAATAAAAGTCTGCATTGAAGGTGTTTCATTTCCTACCATTTAAGAAGGCTTAGTTATTCTATTGCTCACTGTGGAAATTTCCTGCAATAATGCAGTTTGTTAATCTACCCATAATCTACTCTTTTGTGAATTCTACTCCTATTTCTTCTGTGGACTTTTTCTTACCCTGCACTTTTGAGGATCAACTTGTTGGATTGTTCTGTTTCATATGAAATACAGACAAAGCATTTTAAAAAATGGATATTGACTGTTATAACATTGCTGGGTAGACTTTTGGTGTCGTGGCTAACATCTACTTATCCTCTTGAAACCAACATACCAATGAATATTCTTGGAATCTGAGAGAATGAATGATGGGAACCTTCCACATTTTTCAGATGGCAAAACCTGTGGCTTACTGACTAAAAATAACCTCCTTGCCACACATTCACTCAGTGTTTCATTGCTTCTTATAAAATCAGATTTACTACAGCCACTTTGGCTATTCCAAGGAATTGTACACAAATTAGAAAAAATATGTAGTCCAGATGATCCAGGGTGAGAAGCATATTAGCAGACTGCTGCCTAAAAGAATATAATTTTTGATGTTTTCTTTGCATTAGATAAATTGTCATTCAAAAACATTGTATGCACAGGCCTCTCCCATTGTCACTGATTATATTTTTAATTCTTTGTATGCAAATTTATTAAAGAAAGGAAAAGCAAGATGAGGTAGTTCTTAAGGTAAGAGCATGGTTTATGAGAAATTTTGTTTTATATTTTATTGTTTTGTTTTAGAATAAGGGAGTCATCAGAATTTCTTCTCAATGCAAGGAAAAAGTAGTGCAGAGGGATATATAAAAGATATTTGAGAAATTAATGGTACAAAGTAAAAAAATTGATATTAAAGGAGCTGATAGTGATATCATTAGTAAGGGAGATCAGTTTTTCTTCTAAAAAGTCAGCATATTATGAAAGATTGTGAGATTTAGACAAAGATTATATTAGAGATTCTAATCATTTCAGTATATTAGAAAGGCAATGTTGTCATAGGAACAATATATACTGTGACTCTATACCAGTGTCAGGCAAACTTTTTAAAGAGGGGGCCAAAGGAAAGGAAATGCTCATCTGTCAGTCTGTTTCTAAGGCAACTCTTTCGAAATTTTATTGTATTGTATCCTACTCATTGTATTCGTCAGATGAGGAATAATGTTGCCTAGCAGGATAGAACATTTCAGGGGGCTGCATCTGGCCCTCAGGCCATATTTTGCCCATCATTGGTCTATACCATGCAGGCTAGGCTGGCTTTTACTTAAAAGCTTTTGAGACCAACTTTGCAACTTAATTGTCTCAGGTTGTTGAAGCAGTTCAAGTATCAAAGCCAGAGGATAAGAGGTCAAGAAAACTGAACTTAAATAAGTTAATATTGTGCACTCTATCTTTGTTGAACATCTTTTCAAAGATATGGTAGGCCAAACCTTTAAGATGGTACATTTTATACAATGCTGGATCTGGGAGTCAGGAAGATGTCAATTTGGATATGGCCTTAGACATTTAGAAGTTGTTTGACTCTGGGCAAGCCAGTTAATTTCCCTCAGCCTGTTATCTAAAATGGTGAAAATAATAATCCCTAACTAACCAAACTGTTAATATAATCAAATGAGATATTGCATACAAAGCACTTCGTAAACCTCTGAGTCCTACATAAAAGTTAGCTCTTCATCTTTTTCCTCTTCCTCCTCCTCCCATCTGGTTTATGGCCTATGAAGGCTTCATTTTCTACAAATCCTAAAGGTGAACCACTGGGCCAAATGAGATAAGCTTGATCGATAGCAGCAGTCATTTTCTAACATGACGAATCTGGTGCCACAAATCAACAGATGGTAAATGATAATTTTAGGAAAGTAAAAGAAAAAAGATTTGTAATAAATGTGAGGAATCTTTCAAATATGATATTTCAATCACTCAAGTATCTATGATAGATGTACCACATTTAAAGTGAGAGACATATTGATATGTAATAGTATAAGGTTTCCTTCAGTTGGGGTTAGCCTAAAAATTGACTCATCTAATTCCATGATGGGATTACCATGTTGAGAGACAGGCACCAGTTATGGACAGTGATGGGATTCTTGAAGCAATAAACTAATCAACTAACAAGAACAAAACACAAACAAATGAAATACTGAAAATGGCAACTTCTAAATTCTCTGTCATGAATTTTTTCTTCTTGAATCCAAGTTATAGTTCTTCTGGAATTTCTGTCTTTATTTTATGAGTGGTTTTTCTGGATGCATATGGTAAAATTCTCTATGGTGTTCTGTTGTCTATATTCCTTTGGCTCTTTTAAGAAGGATTGCTCTGGGGAGGCAACTAGGTGGCTCAATGGATTTAAAGCCAGGCCTAGAGATTGTAGATCTGGCCTCAGATACTTCCTTCTTCTGTGACCAGTGAAAAGTTGCTTAACCCTCATTGCCTAGCCCTGTAATGGTGAACGTTTTAGAGACCAAGTGTCAAACTGCAACCCTTATGGCATAGGTGAGCCTCCCACCTTACCCCAGAGAGAGGAAGGAGGAAGTGCTTCCATAGGGCTGATGGGCAGAGGGTTGGATCATGTGAGAAATGTCTTCAGGCAGGGGTAGAGAGGGAGAAGGGAGCAGCCCTCTCTGGCATACTCTGGCATGCGTGCCGTAGGTTCACCAACACTGGCCTAGCCTTTACCACTCTTCTCTCTTGTAGTTGATATGCAGGATTGAAGGTAAAATAAAAGGTAAGGGGCTAAGAAAAAAAGGATTGCTCTGTTTATTTTCTAGAAATCTCTAGAGCAGTGATGGGCAAACTTTTTAAAGAGGGGGCCAAAGGAAAGGAAATTCTCTTCTGTCAGTCTGTTTCTAAGGCAACTCTTTGGAAGTTCCATTGTATTGTATCCTACTCATTATATTTGTCAGATTAGGAATAACATCATGGGCTAGATAGAACTTTTCAAGGGGCTACATCTGTCCTGCAGGCTGTAGTTTTCCCATCACAACTCTAGAGTAATGATCATTAATTCTCTATTGTCAAATGTGGAACTAAAGGATAACAGCCATCTATCCTATTAGACTTATAGAAAACTTGGATCTTCCTTACTAATTCTGTCCCATTAGTTAGATACACATCATCATCATCAGCTTAGTCATGAGACTGTAGCCATTTGAGACACTTCCAAATGAATAGGTGTAGGAGAGGGGCTAGCAGTGCCACTTGGTGATTAAACATACATTTGCTTTGAATTTGTCCCAATTTTATCCTGGTTTTTGTTATGATTACACTTTTATAAAGTTTTATTTCCATTTTATATTTAATATTATATATGCTTTTGTAGGACGAAAGTAAAAGAAAGTTCATTTTTGACATTTTTGGTATATTACTTGACATTTAATTTCACTTTTATATAATTAATAAACTTATCAAAAATTGCCTCAAACAATTCCCCCCCTCCCCTGCCCTTTTACTTCATTGTAAAATTACTATTTGTTTATTAAATAGGAGTAGGAGCATGTAATGGTTTTCTGATAGAACCAATATTTGCATGTGGGATTACGAGAACAAAATCATTATACCTGGCAAATAGCTAAACATTGCAACTTTTCTATAATTGTATATTGTATTGTTTTTGCATGTAGGGAAAAAAGACAATGATGAAATAGAAAAAAAATCCTAGAAAATATGTACCTCAATTATAACTTTATAATTTTAATATTATATAACACCACATTTATTATACATATGTATAAACTCATAAAATTGTTCAGTTTAAGGTACTTCCATATAGACAATAATATTATGGTAACTGTTCATTATTAATGCATTCAGGAGATATCAAAAATAGTGTTCAGTGCTTATATTGAAATTCTGGGTCTCAAAGCAGAAATGGAAAAATGTTATTTTACTCTTGGTTTATTAAAAAGCAAACATACTGACCAGAGAATGCTTCTCCATATTCTGGTGTGTGCTATAATGTTGGTAGTCTGTTTCTTTTCTGTTAGTACTCTGGTACTGTATACTTACAGCTAGGTTAATATGGTTTCACAAGAACTAAAAATTGACAAATGCATTTAATTAGATCAGATTTTAATCTGAAATCCAGAAATACTGATTATTTTCTTTTTGTATCATTAACTGATTATATGAATAACATAATCTAGCTCATTTATATCAGCCCAAATGAAGCATAAAGAGATTCGTGTTAAAGCTCATTATCTATTAGTTTTTCTAACAACATGACAAAATCAAATAAAGGCTAATGCTTATAAAGACCACCAGAGTATTTTTGTTTTGTTCATTTGTTCACTTATTCTTTAATTCATTTGTTCAACAAGCTCATACGTTTTACTCTATTTTAGAGATGGAGAAGTTAGTGATCATTTTTCAAGAATATACTCATTTTGTAAATACTGTGGTTAATTTATATGCTTTTAAGGGCCTAAAGCAAAGTATTGCATATTTTAAATATTTTTGCTTTAAAAATATAATTTAAAATACTTAGAGTATATTTCATTTTTTTCAAAATGCCCTGAACATAGTAGGCACCTGGAAAATTCTTATTAAATTGAAGTAACTCATCATAATTGAGTGATATCACCAAGGTAGCTGAGAGAATAGCAAAGCTTCACTTCCTTTCCCTAAGCTACTAATTTTCATCTATTGTATTTTAAAATAAAGAAATCAGGAGAAATAATATATTATCTTCATTTGAGAAGCTATGGATGTCAACATAAATGCAACCAGTCGGTAATGAAAAATAACGTACATGTGAATGGAGGAGGGGGGAGATCAGTATCAAGAGTTGTATGACTAGCTTTAACCTTTTCCATGCATCTGAAAGCAAACTTTTCCATTCCCTCCCTATAGTAAATACAGTAAAAAGTCCACTTTACAATCCCATATCCCATTTTTTTGGTAAAAAATATTTCCCATGGAAAATGTTAAATATGAAAATATTGTTATTGAAAGTTTAATAAATTTTTGTATTTTTCGAAAGAAATCTTTTACAGCCTCCAAATCTTCCTTTTGAAAACTAATTTAAAATGTATGTACATAAATATAGCAGTTACAGTGATACCTCAGTTATTCTTGTTTGAGTTTTCTTCTATTTTTTTTCCATGAAAAATTAGTCTTGGTTTTGTCGGTTTCCATTGCCTACCCACATGCCCTTCCTACTAATTTTGCTTAAACAAAGAGCAACTCATGCATTCTCCATTTCAGTGTGGCATTGTTTCTCTTTGATAATTGCATTCAAGGATCTGGGTGGGGGCTCAGGTGCTCATTTATTCTTTACAATAGTCTTTTATATTCATTATATATTAGTTTCTTATTGTTTTTAGTATTAAACACTGTATTTATTTTCCATGAAATGTGTTTTGGTATGTATTTTGGAGTGTCTAGAACGAATTAATTGAATTTACATTGTTTCAAATGGAAGTAATTGTCTCGGTTTTCATCAGTTTTGGATTTTGCTGATTGTTTTCAGATGGATTTTGGACAAAAACCAAGGTATCACTGTATAATCTTCATTTCATTAACTCTCATTTCCTTTGAGATTTTTTCTCAATTTGTTTTTCAATAAAGCTTTGAGGGGAGTTCATTCTTGGAAATAAATCTCAGTATTTGCAATTTCCAGCTTTATTGGACATCTACTACAGTCTTCAATCTTAGACATTCTGGCCTTTTCCAGCTACCTAGCCACTATGAGCTACTGACAGTAGAGTTTTGTGAAAATATGCATACTCAGTAATATAATATCTTCCCATCAAGAAGCGGTTATTTGAGTCACACTCCGTGGGTCAATGAAAGAGAGTTGTGGAGGGCTTTACAATGTTTTACTAACAGGCTGCCAAACTCATTCTCCTTAGAAAAATTAATTGCTGGACAGCAATCATTCATTACAAAGGATTCAATGTGTCAATCAAATGGAAAGTCTGGATGGTTAAATGGTAGAGTGGAGACCCTAGAATGATCCTTCTTCATCTATCATCATCCTCAGCAAAATTCTTCAAATCCACATCCCTTGTTCCACAGAAGGCATGTCACTGCATTTGTAAAAGATTTTCTTTTTATTTGGGTGCCAATATGTCAGATATTTTGATATATTAAACTAATATCCACTTCATCATGTGGAAGCTGGGGGGGATTTTTGTACATGTATAATATTATTTCTTGGAATGAATTTCATTCAGTAATCTTTATCTTAAGATCAGAATGTATGACATGGTTTCCCCTTATCTTTTCATTCCCTGATGTTAGATTTCAAATGAACAGACACTATGCACACTATTCACATTTCTTCCTAGAAATCTAATACTAATTGTTATGTATATTTTGCCATTTTTCATGGAGACTCATTGAGCATTAGACTAAATAGTGATGGTATTTCATTATAATTCATATTACATGGTCTATGAATAGAAATGCTGAGTCATTTTTGCCTCTAGGGAGTATTAACAAGGTTGTGGCCCACAATTGTGTCAGGAACTAGCTTGAATAGAACTGAAAGTTATTCAACCACCTGAAAGTCAATAATCTAAACTAAGAATCATAGACCTTAGCTTTTATTCTTCTTTAATGAGGATAGAGTATAGTAGTAGACATAGCACTGTTCTTGGTATCAGGTAGATTTGAGATGGGATCCTAACTCAAATATTTATTAATTATATCTCTATGGACATTTAATTTATCTTCTCTAAGCATTAATGTTCTTATCTATAAGAAGTAGGAGTTGGACTTAATGACACTTTCAGATCTAAGTGCAATCCTACCCCACTCTTTGTCTATTTCATCATATGTACTGCTGTGAAAATATATTGTTCTAAAATACAAAATTTATCATTGTATTTACCTCAGTGAAAATCTTCAGTGTCTCCCAGATATAGAAGAAGGTATTTGATGTAGAAATAACAAAAAAATCAAAGGCATGACTATGATAAATATATAGGTTCTGTTTGTAAAATGTCTAATAGTTTAGATTTTTGTTTGTTTTCTTTATTTCTTCAGTGGAATACAGAGAAGTAAAAAAAGATAAAGATGAAAAGACAATTTGGTTTCAGATTATGAAAAGCCTTGAATGATATATAAAGATATAGTTAAAATGAAAATGCTCGCTTATAAATCTTAGAAAATGGAAGATATTAGGTACTTCTCACTGTCTGACTTACGTAAGTCAAAGTCTTTGAATTTTAAGTCAGAGGCCCAAAATTCAAATCACAACTCTTCCACTTATTAACTGCATGATACTGAATCATCAGAGAAAAAATGGAAGAAACAATAATTTTCTTTTTTTTCCTGGCAAATAAGAAACCTCAAAAAATTGATGCTAAAATATTCTCTCTTTCCACAAAGTCCAGGACATTTATTGACTTTTTAGGCTCAGAATTAAGGATGAGGCCTCTTTACATAACTGGCATTCTTAACCTGTCATAGCTTGGGGCTTGTTTATTTTCCAATTTGGGAATGCTATTTTTTCTTTCCTCCATAGAAGTATTCTAAGGTAACTGAACTCAATTCACTATGTAATATTTCCTAAATCATCATTGGTAAGACAAGTATCTTACTGTACATTGTAAGTGGAAATGATGACGCTGACCTGCCATAAGTAGTGCATTTTCTTTTATTTCTTTTTTCAGAGATGATATACGTATATTTCTTTATGTGATTGTGGATAAAGTTTTCTTGACTAGCCCAGATTTGGAAATGAACCCAAAGTCTTATCATCAGGAATCCACTTCTTTATCCAGTTAGGTTTAGTATTCATATCTCCATCACACATAGAGATCTTAAAATATGCTTTTACATGAGATTCCACATTCTTCAAAAACATGCTAGGATAAGGCAGTGGTCATGGCAGTGGTGGTCATGGAGGCTTCGGAGACTGAAGAGGTGGCAGAGGAAGCCAAGGGAGCTTTGAAGGCTGAAGGCCTGGAGAAAACTTTGAAGGTCATGGTGCCTTCTGAGGAAGCTAAAGAGGAGGAGACAACAAACCACAAGGAAATAAGATGAAGTTTGAGTAGTTTCACTCCATTTTCTTTTGCCCTATCATTCTGAACAGATTCTGGGAGTTTTATCCTCTTGTCTATTCATTGACAGAGCCTTCTGAGAACATTCCAAGACAAACATGCCATCCAAAGGAAGACACTTTGGAAAAACCTGGATGGCATTTCAAGGGGGAATGTATTAGTTTTGTCTGGATGGGCATTCCATATAAACATTTTGCAGATATGGGTCATCAAAGTTAACCTTTTTTTCTGTGAGTTGCCTTGAGTTTTTAACATTATACCTCATGTACAAAACCATTTTTCCTATCAAAAAAATAGAAAATGCCAGAGTAATGTAATCACTGGTAGGCATTTTCATTCTAAAAAAGTTTTGGAATATCACTTTTGAAGTAGAATATCGTTTTTTTGAAGACACAATTGGATAGATATAGAGAAGATTTTCATTAATAGACTACTCATACTGATTAAAAAGGATAAATTATTTGGTCAAGAAAATTTATAAAAGGAAGAGAATATAAAATTGTCCTCAGGTCTCTGTGGTTCTTTTCCACATATATGGTCATAGGGCCTATGTGTTAAGCAACTCTTAGACTATATATAAACAAATAATCTTGGAGAAATCAAATCACATCCATATTGGCATTCTAACTCTTAAGTGAAATGCCAAAACAAAAAATAGAAATTAAATTAATTGGTGTCTCATAGGTTCTCCTACTGTAACTTTTTTAAATGAAAGAGATATCTTTTTAGTGCTTCCAAATGCGACAAGAAACATACTTTCATAGAACATCTAGTTGTTAATGCACATACTGATTACTGGCAAATATAAAACCAGAAATATAAATGCTGCTTTTATGCCAACTTATACTGCAGAAGATGAGTAATTTGATAATTTCTATTAAGGATTAAATAAAATGGGAGTTACTTTTGAATTGTCTGTGAGAAGAATGATCATCAACTTGTTAGATAACAATTTAAAAGAATGAAAACAAAAAGCTTTAATGTGGAGTTTCATTAAAAACTTGATTAATTTGAAGTAGTAGCTCATACAACGAAGTATAAGAAAGACAAAAGACTGGATGTCATGGGCTACTTCTACTTTTTAAAGAAGTTTAAGTTAAGTACATAAATCAACATACTTAAGAAACAAAATGGCCAACAAACTCTTGATCATCTTGCTTATCAGAGATACATGGAAGCTGTTCTTCACAATATGAAATAATTTGTAAAATATCCAAAAAGTTTGGTGGAAGTAGCCTTGCAGTCTTTCTTCATAAAACAATAAAACGTGATAGATGGCTAACAGTTACATAAATCTTGAAAAGTTTCAATGAAGGCAAATCATGTGAGAATATATTAGAATGAAATCAGAAGGACAAAAAACCCCCACTGAAATAGAAAAAAAGTTCATTTTGTAATATATAAAATATATTTGTATTATGATGTAATATAAATTGTCATATAAATTTTTGTAATATAATATTGTATTATACATATATATTGTATTATAATTATGCAATTATAATATTATAATGTTGTAATATAAACTTTTTATTCTCCATCACTTATAGTGAAATCATCTCAATTTCACTTTAAAATCACAGTTTTCAAGGTACTAACATAAGTATTAGAAATCACATTAAATACATTAGTAGTGAAATAAAATGCTTAATTAGAGCAAGTTTACACAAATGATAAACAGTAATATTATACCTGGTGAGTGATAGATTCTGAAGTTAACTGAAAGAAAGGACATAAAAAACTTGGAAATACAGGATTTATCACCAAAATATGAATCCAGAAAATAACAATAAATATCATCAGATAATCTTACTTTCACACATACAATTTTCACAGGAGCAATTCTCAGTCACACTGAGGCCATATTAGATGAAAGTATGAAAAGAAACAGGAAAGTTTTAAAAATAAAATTATATTCTATTCAAGACCACATCTTCACAGTAATAAAATTAACTAAAAAAGTATAAAACTGCAAGATTCAACGCTATTTTTGTTTATTGATTATACCTAGCATTTTATTTAGTAAGGGAAAATGTTACTTTAAAAGCTGCTGTCCATCAGGAGAAGGATATATTAAAAAGGATGAATTTATTTGAATTAAAAATGCAGCATTCCTCAATTGATATAAAAATAGTTTGACAAATCTGATTACTAATATCAAGAGAAGTATAAAGCAGAGAGATACATTTTTGCCAAAGGGTTTTGTCAGTTTTGTGTAATATCTTCAACGCATAAAGGAAAAAATGTAGCTTTTTATATGGTGAGACTCTCAAAACCTTTTTTTTTGGTCTGTAAATGATTCATTCATATCATCATGTTTGTTTTTTCAATGCCTCCTCAATGACGTTCATCATAATTTAAAACAGACAAACCTCAAGTAAATATAAATTTAAAAATGACAGTTACTCATACTATTTTATAGATTTCAATAAACAATCCATAGAACTGTTCCATTATCGTATATATCATGAATGGACACTTGTGGATAGACAATTAAGTATTCTCATAATTGTCTAGGAGGAATGGGGTCAGGATTGGATTAAAGTAATTTCTGTGTATTTTGAATGATCTCCAGCTTCTTCAATAAACAAAGACTCACACTAAGTATTCTCAAATACAATACCATTATATCTCGTTCAACAAATTTCCATCACTCCCTTAAGTCTGCACCTTGGTAGAATTATAAGTATTAACAGTTATATCCAACAATACCATTTTTTTTAGTTTGCTAGTCTTGAGTAAATAGCACATTTATTAATAATATCTGCATACTTTTTAGTAATAGATCTCTGTCTACATACTTTATTATTAATACTTTTCCAGCTCCTTTATTAAGAACATTTTGCATTACTCTCACTTTATAAAATGGGATGGATGGAAGGCCATGCAAAAATCTGCTCTTTATGTGATGTTCTTTACAAATAATTAAGGAAAAGTTATATTTAAGTGTTGGTTCTTTCCTGTGTTTGTAATAACTACAACCTTGACAGCAATTCCAATGTATTACGTTGTATATTTAAACTCTTGTCTTCCTTAGGATTTATATAGTAACACCGCTTAAAAAAATGCTCACAACATGTGTCAAGGTATTTAAAAGCCAGACATTGCACTTTAGACATCATGTACTGAAAATGTATGCCTAAAAGAAAAAAAATGACATTTAATTCAGAAATGAGAATACTATCAGGGAAAAGGATTCTGGAAAAATGTTCCTCATGACATAATAATAGGTATGTCCCTTTTTAGCTTCTGACAGTGCTGACTCACTGCCTTGTTGATGTATTTGGTACTCTTTCTTTTTTTGACATCTTCTACATTTTCTTTCTTGATATTACATTGGACTCTTTCTTACCTGTTCAAGTTAATTTACCTTAGTTTCTGACTACTTCTCATTAAATATTTACAGAATATAGTTTTTATCTTATTTTATTTTATTTTTTATGTTTGGAAAGAGGAAAGGCATATTATAAATATTTTGGCGAAAGGGAACCAAACATTCCTCTTTTACCAAATATATGGTCTGTATATCCCTAATCTATTGAGATTTCAGAACTTAAGAAATCCTTTGGTCTTGGCCTTTGATTTTTAAACCCAATAGTTTCGTGGAAAAATGAATAGAATGTTGAACCTGGAGTTCAGAAGATCAGTTCAACGAAAGCCTAAGACCCTTTGCTAGCCATTTAACCACAGGCCAAACACTTAATTATGTGAATGGTTTCCCTAATATTAAACCATCCTTGCATTCCTGGTATAAATCCCACTTGATCATAGTGAATAACCCTCATGATCACTTGCTGGAGTCCTTTTGCTAATATTCTATTCAAGATTTTTGCTTCTATATTCATTAAGGAGATTAGTCTGAAGTTTTCTTTCTCAGTTTTTGGTCTGCCTGACTTTGGAATCAGTACCATATTTGTGTTATAAAAGGAATTTGGTAAAACTCCCTCTTTGCTTATTTTGTCAAATAGTTTGTATAGTGTTGGAATTAGTTGTTCTTTAAATGTTTCATAGAATTCATTTGTGAATCCATCTGACCCTGGGGATTTTTTCTTAGGAAGTTCCTTGATGGCTTGTTGAATTTCTTTTTCTGAGATGGGATTGTTTAAGAATTCTATTTCTTCTTGTTAATCTGGGCAATTTATATTTTTGTATATATTCACCCATTTCACCTAGATTGTCATATTTATTGCCATGTAATTGGAGCAAAGTTGTTCTTAATAATTGCCTTAATTTTCTCTTCATTATAGGTGAGACCCTTTCATCTTTGATACTGTTAATTTGATTTTGTTCTTTTTTTATTAGATTGACTAGTACTTTATCAATTTTATTTGTTTTTTTTTTCAGAGTACCAACTCCTAGTCTTATTTATTAATTCAATAGGTTTTTACTTTCAATTTGATTAATTTCTCCTTTAGTTTTTAGTATTTCCAATTTAGTTTTTATCTGAGGATTTATAATTTGTTCTTTTTCTAATTTTTTTAAAGTTGCAAGCCCAATTCATTGATCTCCATCCTCTCTATTTTGTTAGTATGGGCACTTATTGATATAAATTTTCCCTGACTATTGCTTTGGCTGTATGCCATAAGTTTTGATATAATGTCTCCTTATTGTCATTCTCTTTAATGAAGTCTGTAATTATTTCTATGATTTCTTCTTTGACTCACCTGTTTTGAAGAATTAGATTAATTTCCAATTAACTTTAAATTTGCCTTTCCATGGAACCTTGTTATATATAATTTTTACCACATTATGATCTGATCTTTGTATATGTACCACATATTGCTGAGAAGAAGGTATATTCCTTTTCATTCCTCTTCAATTTTCTAAAGATATCTATTTACTCTAATTTTTCCAGCATTTAATTTACTTCCTTTACTTTTTGTCTTATTAATTTTTTGGTTTGATTTATCTAGTTCTGTGAGGGGAAGGTTAACATCCCCTACTAGTATTGTCTTACTATCTATTTCCTCCTTGAGCTCCTTCAATTTTTTCTTTAGCAATCTAGATGCTATACCATTTGGTACATAGATATTTAGTAATGATATTACTTCATTATTTATAGCACCTTTTAACAAAATATAATTTCTTTACTTATCTTTTTTAATCAGATAAATTTGTACTTTAGCTTTGTCTTGTATCAAAACAGCTACTCCTGCTTTTTTTTCCTTTAGATTATGTATAATATATTCTGCTCCAGCCTTTTACCTTGAATCTGTGTATCATCCTGCCTCAAATGTGTTACTTGTAAACAATATATAGTAGGATTCTGGTTTTTAATCTACTCTGCTATCCACTTCAGTTTTATGGGTGAGTTCATCCCATTCACATTCAGCATCATGATTATTAACTGGGTATTGCCCTTCATCATATTATCCCCTTTAGATCCTGCTCTATTCCTGTTTATTCTATTTCTCCTCACCAGTATTTTGCTTTTTGTCAACCCCCTCTACTCCCCCCCCCACCTTTAATTTCCTCTCCCTTCCCTTGTCTTGTTCTCCTTCTACTTCATTGTAAGGTGATAGAATTCTATACCTCACTGAACATACTTATTTTTTCCCTCTCTGAGCCAGTTACAATAAGAGTAAAGTTTAAGCATTGCCTGTCACCAACTTTATCATCCCCTTTCTGTATTGATTTTTCTTGCCTCTTTATGTTATATAATTTGCCCCATTCTATGTCTTCCTTCTCTTTTCTCTCAGTGCAACCCTCTTTTTCATCCCTTGGTTGATTTTTATGTCATTCATATGCATACATATCATATCATACATACATATCATTGCATATCATCACATTTACATATATATATATATCATATCATCATATACATCATATTATAATAACCAGCTTACTTTTCCACCCTCTTTCTGAATAAATTCCTTCAGTATTCTATCCTCTTTTCATTTAGAAATATAAATATTTTTACCTTAATGAGTCCTTTACATTTTGTCTTTCTCATTAACCTTTCTGGGCTTCCCTTGTGTCTCATATTTGGCCTTCAGATTTTTTGTTTAGGTCTGGCTTATTCCTCAGGAATGCTAAGAAATCTTCTATCTTATTGAATGACCATGTTTGCCCCTGAAACAGTATACTCAGTTTTGCTGGATAAGTGACTCTGGGTTGTAAAGCCAAATCTTTTGCCTTTCTAAATATCATATTCCTTGCCTTCTGATCCTTTAATGTAGAAGTCACTTGATCCTGAGTAATTCTGATTGTAGCTCCATGCTATTTGAATGGTTTCTTTCTGGCTGCTTGAAGTATTTTTTCCTTGACTTGGTGGCTCTTAAATTTGGCTATTACATTTCTGAGAGTTTTCAATTGAGGATTTCTTCCTGGAGGAGATCTGTCAATTCTTAGATTTTTCAATTTTATTTTCTTGTTCTGGGATCTCTGGACAGTTTTCCTTGATAATTTCTTATAATTTGATATCCAAGTTTTTTTCTTCATCATGGCTTTCAGGTAATCCAGTAATTCTCAGATTATCTCTCCTATACCTGTTTTCTTTGGCTGTTATTTTTTCAATTAAATATTTGATTTTTTCATTCCTTTGATTTTGCTTTATTGTTTCTTGATTTCTCATGAAATCATTAGTTTCTAGATGGTTAATTCTGATTTTTAAGACCTGATTTTCCTCTGTCAGTTTTTGATTCTCCTCTTTCAATTGGCCCATTTCTTCTTGTATCACTTTCATTTCTCTTCCCTACTTTTTCTCTACCTCTAATAATTGGTTTTTGCAGCCTTTTTTGAGCTCTTCCAGAATTTGTGTCCAATCCAAATTTTTCTTTTGGTCTTTGGGTGTGTTTCCTTTGATTTCACTGTTCCCTTCTGTGTTTGTACCTTGTTTTTTGTCTCCATAAAAGTCTTTAGAATTAGGTGGGTTTTTTAATTCTTTGCTCATTTTTCCTATCTAATTACAGGTAGGCTTTGTTTTTTGTGGAGTTGGGGTACCCTCTTAAAATTCAGTCCTTCCTTGATGACATTTTCAGCTTATTTTCTGGTTTGTTACTAGTTTACCAGATAGTCTTAGGGCTGAGAGCTCTGAGAGTCCCCTATCCTTGCTGATTCAATTGACCCTTGAGATGCTGATAGTTTAAAGACTTTCCTCAGGCTTGGGTGTAAGTTTTTTTTTTGTTTGTTTGTTTTTGTTTTTAAACCCTTAACTTCTGTGTATTGGTTGCTAGGTGAAAGTGACTTGCGCAGGGTCACACAGATGGGAAGTGTCTGAGGCTGGATTTGAACCTAGGACCTCCTGTCTCTAGGCCTGACTCTCAATCCACTGAGCTACCCAGCTGCCCCATGGGTGTAAGTTTTTGATCCCAGTCTGAAGTTAATTAGGTCAGGTGCTAATCAGATTCTAGCCCCAGGGTTTTGGTCTCAAGATGTTCTTGATTCAATCAAGCACACCCTTGATTGCCCTGTCTGGGAGCTTGACCCTTAGTTTTGGGCAAAAACATCCTGGAAGGTCTCCCTGAGAAGTGTGTGCTCACTCTAAACCATGGATTATGTCCTCAACACAAGCTCAGAGTGGGATTCCTGGCTTCATTCTGGACCCACACATATCAGCCCCCTTCAGCCCAGATTGCTTTGGGCTAGGACTCTGGTCTTTTCCACAGGTTTGCAATTACAAGGGTTGTTAGTTGGCTTGGACCACTAATTACCTGGCAGGATCTCAGGGTCTGACTTATCTTGGGATTAAGTTCCAAACCTGTGAGAGGAGATGTGTTGGGCAGTGGGGTAGTGTGGTTTTCTCTTCACTTGCTACTATGCCTCCTGCTAGCTCTGTTCCCCTCTCACCTCAGTTCCCCAGATGATCTCTGCCTACCTTTTGGGTTTTTCTTTTTTTTTGAAGGTTGTTTCCCTCTGTCTCTGTTGGTTCTTTCACTCCTGTATTCATTTTGTGGCAATATTTTACTTTTGGTCAGAGAGGATTTTCATGGTGAAAGGGTGAGCTGTTGCCCTAGCTACTCATCCATCTTGGATCTACCCCCAAAGACTTGAAAATCTTAAAGTAATTTACATATTCCAGCTATGGTAGTAATCCTTATTATTGTTATCAGTAGTAATAATAGCATTTTTGCTCAAAGAAGGGAGATATTACTGGGAATAAACAACTTATACATTTAAGGGGAATTTTTATTCATTAATAAATGTGCTGATTTTAAAAATGATTAGTATGTGAGAAAATTAAAATCTTCTTAAATAACTCCAAACAAAAATAATAATGAATTATTCCTATAAAGCAGTTTACAGTGAATTAGAATCAGTACTTTTCCTATACCAAGAGTACATGCACATATATCTTAAAAGATGGGAAAAATGAGACAAAAATTCTGCCATAAGAAGCTTTGCTTCAAGTCTTAGCTTATCAAGTAAGAACAAATCTAGAAAAGTAATAAAAGCAATGCCAGGAGGAATGGAAGCCCAGAATTGTTCTGATCATTTGGAAGGTAAGGAAAAAAACTGATAGCCAGAAGCTATCAATCTCTTTCATACCCAGAGAAGTAGAGAGAAAACATAAGAGAAAAATTTATGATTTCTTATTTTTTATAGCATAAAAGAAAGGAGAGACAGAAATCAAGATCAAAGAGCAAAATTCCAAAAGTCTTTTCTTTTACTTCTGGTCAAACTAGATCACTTGCTCTCTATTAAAGGAGAAGGGTTTATATTCTTCTCTTATATATCAGTTTTACTTCCAAGGATAATAATGACACTAAAAACATTGCCAACAAAATTTTTTTCAATGAGGAAAATCTTACTCCATTAATAACTCTTTCAACCTATTCCACATGTCTTCTCAAGGGCCACATTTATATATAAAGAGTATCTTTCCTCCTTCGACAATGGATGCTTGCCCCATCAATCCCATAAACATAAACACTCTTATTCTTCCAGGAAGTATGTTATTCTCCTACCTTTTCCTCAAACCTCTGTAAGATATTAAATATGGCATTACAAAAAACGAGAGGGGTAAGGGACAGAGATATTTGTAATAAGTTATGATATGTCCAAGGAATGCAGAGCTGAAGGTGACATCTAATGTATGCATAAAATAGTGAATTGACTTTCCACGGTTATTTAGAATAATTATAATAGAGTTACAAAAGGATGGCATGTCAATAAACACTGAGAGGGTCTAACTGCCTTAAAATAGTTGACTTTTTTGAATAATTAACTATGAAAGTGAGTGCAGAGTTTCTTTTATATGCAGAAAGGCTTAGCTTGATTCATTGACTCATTCCAGAGGGTAAACTGATTTGTATATGGGCACAACTTTATAAAAAATATATTTTTTACCACTAGTCATTTTGTGAACAAAAATATGCATATAACTGCATAAGCATATTTCTCTCTCTTTCTCTCCCCCTCTCTCTCTCTCCTTCACTCTCTCTCTTCTTTCAGATGTATATATACACATATGTAAATAAATATGCATGCAAAGTTTTATGTAAATATGTGTATATATGTTTGGTATGTACAAATATGTGTATTTAGGCATACTTATGTGTATATATAGGCATGTACACACACCTGGGTTCAGAGAACCTTTATATTCACTCTCATATTACTCATAAATGATAACCCTAACATATTAAAATTGAAAACTGGGACAGTGGGGATTAGTCTATCATTCATTAGAATTAAATTGTGTGTGTATGTGTTTATTTGGATTATTGTACTCTCCCTTTTGTTATTAAATGTTTTTATTATGTTTTGAAAAATGTAATGAATCTGTAGTATTAAAAAAACATGCCATGCTATTCATATCTGAAAAGATCCTTGAAATTGTAATCACCGCTTTCAAGTCAACATGAACTTAATAGAATTTTTAATGTTCTCCCATTCCTATACATAGCACAGCATAAAAGGTAATATTAAAATATCTCTAAGCATCTGTGCTTCACTGACATGAAAACTCAAATCATTTCTCCAGTTGTGCATCAATAATTGCCTTAAGAATAGAATTGTTAATCCATGAATTATTGGCATCATACACCATAATCCATACTACACAGACCATTACACAATTGTGTAAACTGGAGAATATTGACACAAATGTAATTGGCAATGAATGTGAACTAAAATTGCTTTTCTCTAGTTCCATAAGCAGAGAAGAAGCCTTTTCCCTGATTAAACTTGCTATTTGTGTACCTTTCTCTCTTAATTTTTTTATTTATTAACATTTGGAACTGCAGCATCAGCATCACATTTAAAAAATAAATCCTTAAAATAAGTGGTCTCATTTGTAAGCAATTTGTGCTGTATTTTATGTGATAAATATTGTTGATTTCACTCTTGCCTTTGGATTTCTGCAAGGATCTACTTCTACAAATGAATCACTGTTATTTAAAAAAAAACTTAACTGTTTTCTTGCTTAGGTTATTGTATCAGTGATCTGTGTAAAGTTCAAAGCTATAGAGGAAAGAAAAGTTTTTTGTTTTGTCTTTTAATCTGTCTTTTTAATAAAATTTCAAAATTGTAACTCAACATGATATAATGGGGCACTGGAAGCATGAGAATAGATTTTGGAAAACTACATCTGCAATTTCTACAGGACACTGGCTAAATAATTTCTCTCTGGGTCTCTATTTCCTTAGCTGATAAATGATGACATTGGACAAGATGGTCTCCACGGTCCTTTCCATCTTTAGAACTCTGTGATTCTATTGGAGACCACAATTACATTCTTTTTGTCACTTGGTAATTTTGTGGAAATTGGTCAAAAGCCTGATAGCTCATAGAGCACATTGTCTCAGAGGCATGTTTTATACAAAATTCCTTAAAAATACATTTTTGTTTCTTCAGCTTTACTGTTAACTAGGAGCTGTTTGCTTATTCAGTTTATCAATAATTAAAACCTATAGTGGTCCATGTTCCTTGACTCAATGCAGAGATAATAACTTGCTATCATCCTGACGTCCCTAGGTATCTCGATTGTTTGTACTACAGCAGGGATGAAACTTGATTTATCCAGAAAGTCTAAATTCATACTATGATATACACATTTGAGATAATATGTCTTAAGTAAATAAACTCTACAAATGATTAACTCCACATATCCTGAATTCATGAAGACTTCAAAATATGTTTTATATTTTTGCGTGGATGATTAATGATGACTATAAGTGGTAGCATACTTTATAGAATAACATATGTTTTCAAAAGCCTTAAAGAATAATATTCTATATTAGGTTTCTTTATCATTTCCTAGGATAATCAATTACCACAGTAACTAAAAGTTTAAAATTAGGTAGATATTTGCATGAGGAAGTATATGAGTTCCTATAATGATGATATTTTCATTGCTTAACCTCATAGAGGAGAATGTCTAGGATTATAGTTTTAGAATGATACAAAAATGAAAATTTAAACACCTGCTACCTGTATAATATTGAAAGCTATAGAGAGTAATTTCAGGGAGGAATATATAATTCTCTTGAACTATTATCAATCCTCAATTAAGAATAATCTCAAGTCAAAATTGACTTTTATGGTGATTTATTTACAATTAGGAAGTTTGAAGGTAGGGAAATTGAGAGAGTAAAACTCTGGCCTGGACCAAAGACCCGGACCAGGTAAGAATTTAGAGGCCCAGCAGAGGGGCACAGAGATGAATTAAACAAGGCTTCTAGCCACAAGGTCTTTTACAATTAGAGAGGCAATTTACTCCCTGAGGGTAGAGCCTCCAGAAAAGCCAAGGGAAGAGAGAGTCGGCCTAACTGTTATGTAGAGGATGGCATCATGGAATCCCTGCAAAATACAGGGTCAGCCTCACCCAGAATTCCAGGGGAACCCCCCCCCCCGCAGAGAACTTTGGGTGAGGGGAAAGTTGAGAAGGGTTTGGACAGTTGCTTTCTGGGGGTTGAGGTGTGCGGATGATTGCTTACTGCTCCTGACTTGGGTGGGTTTACCTGAGAGGGCCATTGTGGCTAAGCCATCGTGGTTTCTATTCAGGAATTAGTCTGCTTAGTAGGGTTGATCCTTACCAACATCAATACAACAATTATTTAGTGATTTAGTGATTAGAAATAGTAACTATCAATGAGATAGCCAGTTTAGTCAAGTGCCCTTCACCCCCTCCTGTGGGGGGGAAAGGGCAGGCAGCTTCAACCTAACAGATCAGGGTTACCCTTTCCTTATTTAAAACCTAATTACCCCCTCTAGCTTTTCCTTTTCCTTCTTAATATAAGCTTTACCTACAATATCTGTGCCTGGGAATTATTTGGGGATACTCACAGCTCATAGTTATCACCTTGCTTGAATCCTCTCAGCTGCCAGTTTTAAGAAGATCAGATCCATCTCAGTCCTCAACATTTAGAAAACTAGCTTCTATTTATTCCTCTATCAGACCTGTGGGGAATATAAGTTAAAGAAAGGGAACATCATTGAAGTTCAGCTTCCACAGAAATTTACCAGAAGTACCTCGGTCAGTCTCCATTATCCCAACTGAAAATCAACTGCTTGGGGAGAGGGGTTTGAGAGTCAGGAGTGTCTAACCCCCTCCCTTCTCATTGAAGCCTGTCAATCTGTGTCCGTGTCTTGTAGGTTGCTGGCCCTGGAATAATTATCTGCTTCCCCAAAATATCTATTATTATCAACATAACATAACTTACCCATGTGACAATTCAAAGAAGCAGTCAGAGGTCCCGCCAGAGTCTCAGCATTCCAACACTCCTCCATGAACCAGATGCTGTCTTCCACCCAAGACTCAGCTGACTGAGGATCTCCTTTTAAAGTGGTCACTTATGCTTCACTTCCTACTCCTCCCTCCTAATTCACATGTCCAATAGATGCTTTCTTTGAGAAAGCGTAGGGGTCTGTGCCTCAATTCTGATTGGTTACTCACTCTAGCACACATGGGTTAGGACCTCCCAGAATTGGAAGGTGCTCTTACCTTTGTGTAGACTTAATTTAATTATCACAGTGTCTAGTACTCTGTCCTACCAGGTAATCGTCATGATCTTTCTGACACAATTTAAGAATTAGGTGTTTCTTTTGCTATTTGTTCATTTTCTCAGCCCTTTTGTGCCTGTGGACTGGGAATTCTGAAAACTGATGGTTCTGTCTCCTCTGCTACTGACTCGCAAGGTTCTGGGCTGGGTCTTCACCTCAGTGTAGGATTGAAAGATCCAAGTGCTATGGACTTCCAGATCTCACTACTGAGTTGTGCCAGGGCTTGTATCTTCAAGGGATGGATCTAGGATGTAGGGTGCTCTGTTGTTGGTGGAGGCAGGGTCCTGACATCCCAAAGTTGGTGGTCTATGTCCAGTAGCAGAACCTGGTGCAATAGCTGGGGGAGTTATTGGCTAGCACTCCTCAGTGTGCAGTTTTGTTTCTTTTGCTTTCCCTTATCCCATGAAAATTGACTCTCACTTTCTCCCCCACTTTTAAAGTTATGTTCAGTGGGAGAGTCCCCCACTCTGTCTTGCTAATAGTTTTTGACTCCTATAATTTTGAGGTACTTTTAAAAGATTGGTTTGGAGGACTGTCAGAGTGATTTCAGCTTTTGCTGCTACTAAGCCATCACCTCCTTCTCTACCCAATACAATTCAAGTGGAAGTGATTCAGTTGTCTAACTCTCCAGGTTTCAGAGCCATACAGTAGTAATAAACATAATGTCTTTCAGTTTGGTCTGTAGCCTGATATCTTTCTTTCCCAAACTTTCTTTTCAAATCTCCCAAACACTAAGCTGGCTCTTATAATATGTGCATCAACCTCATTATCTATATGGATAGCCATGGATAATATAGTGTCAAGGTGGCTGAACTTATCTACTTATCATTCAAAATTTCTGCATTTATTGTGACCAATAATTCCACATATAGTGATGTGGTGTTTGCAGGTGGAGGACTTTTGCTTTCTTGGCATTTTTTATCAGACCAAAATACAAGTACCATAGAACTGATTTGTTCTATAGTATATAGATAAGAAATCACTACTAGGTAAAAGTTGTTGGGACTATTGGGAAATATTTTGGCAAAAACTAGGTATAAGTTAATATCTTATATCATTCACTGAGATAAGATCAAAATGGTACATGATTTAGACATAAAAGGAGATATCACAAATACATTACAAGAACAGGGAATATATGACCTGTCAGATTAATAGATATCAAAGACATTTATGAGTGCACAAGAGATGCAGAGCATAAGGAAATTTAAAATGGATAAATTTGAGTACATTAAATTGAAAAAGGTTTTGTACAAATAAAATGAATGGTGCCAAGATTATAAGAAAAGTAGAAAAGTTGGGGGGGGATTGTAAACATCCTCTCAGATATAGGTTTCATATCTAAAATATTTAGAGAACTGTCTGATTTATAAGAATAAGAACTGCTACAAATAGTTTTGTACAAATATATCCTCCACCTTTTTTTTTAGCTCTTTGGGATGCAGACCAAGTAGCAGTAATGCTGGGTCAAATACTATGCCTATTTTTTATAGCACTTTGGGTATAGTTCCAAACCATTCTCCAGAGTGGTTGGGCTAATTTTACATTGTTACTATAAAGATGATACTAGAAATTAAGTCTTGTTACATTATTTTGGAGATAAGAAGTGGAGAAGCTGGCTTGAGAAAGAATTGGAGTTTGAAACAGATCTGAGACAGTGTCAATTTCAAATGGTGACAGTGTATGGGGGAGCTGTAACGGTTTTTCTGTGGCACTTGCTCTCAAGAAGTGGCAGTTGCTCTCTCTCAGAGTGCTGGGAGCTGGTGACATATTCTTTTCTCTCTCTTCACTGTCTGAAGGTAGAAGGAAAGGAGGAAAAACCTGAAGGAGCTAAATGATTTCCTTTTCTAACTTGGGGAAACACTAGTGACTGTCTATTGCTGTTTCATAAATTGTTTTTATCTCTGAGAAGAACAAAGAAAGACCCTGTCTTTGGTTTGGACTCTGAGTCTGTAAAGGCTCAGAGTCCTAACTTGGTTCTTGCTGAGGCTCAGCCAGCTGGCCTTTGTTATTTGTATAACTTGGAGACAAAGTTAAGAATTATATACTTCTGATAAGGATTATAGTGTTAATTTATTGTAGAATAGGGAAAATGTGGATTAGTCAGAACAGGAAGGATCAGCGTAGCCTGTGGAAACAGGAGAAGTGGTTCCTTGTGGAACAAGGGAGTTTTATTTTGGGTGGAGTTATAATCCCTTAGAGTTAAAAATCCTTTTATATCATGTTATAAAGAAGTGTGTAGTCTAAGTTAAAGGAGGGATAAAGGGGATATAGGTAATAGGAGGATGAATGAAGGGGATAGCTAAGTGTAGGGAAGGGATGAATGAGGTGGTATATTGGATGGTAAGGGAATGAATGGGAGTATACAGGAGGGCAGCTCAAACAGGCTTGACACTGAGGCTAAAGACAGAGGATACTGGGGGAGATAGGCTGAACCCTTCAAGGCAGGAAAGGTATCTCTATGGACTCAAAGGAGTTGGGCCAGTTGGAAATGTTTTGAATCTGACTAGAGGGCTTCTCTTGTTAGTTTCTAAAGTCCCTTGAGGGAGGAGTCGAGAGGGCTCCTTCCTGCCAGTCAAACTGATGGCTGCAGGAAGTCTCAGGTAAGGACTTCCTGCTAAGATGGATGCCCACAGTTCCCTCATGAAATAAAAAGAAAATAATTCCTTCCCTCTTCAGCCCTTGCCTTAATCTTCAATTCAATGATTCACCAGAGGCTTTGAATAGGTAACAAAGGGGGGTTTATTAATATCAGGGTTAATCAGAAGGAGAGAGGGGTTTAGGGTTTTGTAACAACCACTAAGGAGAAAGCTGAAGGTGGGGGAAGGGTCACAGGAGAGGGTTAGGCTGAGAGAGCCTGCTCTCCCAGTCAGGAAGATTTGACTGCCTTAAAGTAAAGTATTTACTAGATCAATAAAATAAGGGATAGCTTGATTTAAGGATGTCCTACTTTCCTACAGAAAACTAAACCCACAATGTCTAATCACCAAAACCACCCTTCCTCCCAAAGCCCAAAGGGAAATTCAGGGAAAATAAACAGAGATGTAATATGGAGCAGTCAGGGAGAGGTTCAGAGAAATCACTTAGGTTCAAATTGCTCAGAGACAAAGGCACAGGCCAAAGCAAAGCCAAAAGCCAAAATAGAGCCTCAGTTGGAACTTCAGCTCTCTTGAAGCCTCAGGCTCCAACTGACTTTTTGTGAACATTATAAAATCTAACTGCTAGGGCTGTTTGCAGTTGACTTTTGCAAGAGCAAAAGCTTCTGTTGCATCCTTGCTTACAATAATTATATTCTATTAAATAGTTTATTTTTCCATAACAAGAGTCTCTATAGCATTTTGCACCTGACCCTGAAGAGAAGTTCACTCATGAGCTTGACTTCACTTACATAAATTCATTCACATATTATTTGTACATTACCAACAGTGCATTAGGGTCTCAGTTTTCCACATCCCCTCTAGTATTTGTCATTTTCCTTTTCCATCATGTTGGGTAATCTGGTAGGTGTGAAGTGATATCTTGTAATCTTTTTTAATATACATTTCTCTAATCTCTAGTGATTTAGACCTTTTTTTCATATCCCTATTCATAGCTTTGATTTCTCCTTCTGAAATCTGCCAGTTCATATCACCAAATCTTATTTTTAAAAATATATCTCTATTCCCTATGTATTTGAGTAATGAGGCTTTTATCAGAGAAACTCCCCAATCTCTCTTTCTGACCTTCTATGTTGCCTTGAATTTGAAGAATTCCTCACCATGATATTGTATTGATTTTACTATTCCAAAATTTGATTTGAGGTGTTATTTTAAATGTATGTGGAGAATAATGTTCAGAGAGTTCAACTGAATCTTTTCTCTATTCTGTCATTTTGTCTCTACCCCCAGAAATTTATATAGCTGATTCTTGATTTTGAATCATCAGTTCTATGTCAGGGGAGTGGTAGCATACTTCATGATTTGTCCTCTGGAATCATGGTTGGGAACTGCATAGATCAGGCTTTCCAAAGTATTTATCTTCACAACATTATTTTTTATTTTAAAATTATTCTGGATTAGGGACAGCTAAGTGGCTCAGTGGATTGAGAGATAGGCCTGCATCTATCTTGCAGATAGTTGGGAGGTCCTGAGTCTAATTCTGGCCTCAGACACTTTCTAGCAGTGTTATCCTGGCCAAGTCATATAATTCTCATTCCCTAGCTCTTACCACTTTTCTGCCTTGGAACTAATAGAGTATTCATTTGAAGAGGAAAGATAAAGGTTACAGAAAAAAAAACAAAAAAAAAACACAATTATCCTGAATCTGTTCTATTGGCTCATAGAAGTCTTCCAGGTTTCTCTAAAACCAAGTTTTTTGAAATATCTTACAGAAAAATAAACATAGCTTTGATATGCCATGATTTGTTTAGCCACTGCCCAGTTGTACAGTATTTTTTGCTCATATAGTATAAAATGGGGCCACTAAACTATATATAATTAAAGATTCCTATTCCTTATAAATACTCTGACTTAATTTTAAAATGTAATACTATCTTCATTGTTTTTCTATTTTTATTTGTTTTGCTAAATATTGTCCAATTACATTGTTTTGGGCCTGTAGGTGAGAGTTTTAGACAGCATGCCCCCAAACCATGTGTATTGATGCCTCTTACTAAGGGACTGAGAAAATCAGCAACTTCCCCTAGGTCACATGACTAACATGAGTCAGGGACTAGACTTGAGTATAGTTGTTTTTTTGTTTTTCCTGACTTCAGGTAAGGCTATCCATTATACTATACAATCTCCAAATTATTATTAGCTGGAGGAAATTAATTGTCACTAATTCCAGACAAGAATTATTCCCAGTTTAGTAAGTTGTCACAACTTGTGCTTCACTGCCTCATTAATTATAAATTCAAGGTTAGCTACCTCTCTATCCAAATGTCACACAATAGTAGTAATTTCAGTTATATACTACAGATTATTTATTTATTTATTAGTTGTAGGATCTTAAAATCATAATTTTAACCCTGAAACATCCAATGGGGTGATATTTATAAATCTCTAAGCATAGATTTATATATACATATGTATACATATACATATATACATATTTCTGTAATAAAAATTATTCTAAATTTTGCAAAACCAAATAAAATAAGTATTTCCATATAAAAGGACACAACTCCTATATGTTTAACTTACTTTTCTTCATATCCATATAATAAATTCCATTCAACAGTGTCCCAATCCCTTCCCACCCTCCCTGTATCACAATAGTATTTTCAGGGAGAACAAAATGTTCCTACAAATTTAGTATTTCAAATTTTTACCTATCAGTTGACAACCTGGAGATAACATTCATAATTTTTTCTTCCAATATAAATTTTGTAGCTGTGTATAATGTTCTCTTGGTTCTATTCATTTTACTGTTCACTATCTCCCATAGTTCTTTCCAAGTTTTTACTTTTTTATTTAGCCTACTCATCACGTCTTATGGTACAATAGCATGCTATCACAATCATATACCACAATATGCTTAGCCATTCCATAAGTGATGGACATCACTTCAATTTCCAATTCTTTGCCACCACAAAGAGAATTCCAATAAATATTTTGGAGCATAAAGATTCTTTTCCTCTTTCCATTATCTCCTTAGGAAATAGACCCAGAAATGGTTTTACAACTCTCTTAGTATAATTCCAAATTGCTCTCCAAAATGGTTGCATTGGTTTAATGTTCCACCAACAGTGTATTATTGATCCCATTTTTCCAATCCCCTCCAACATTTTTATTTTTGTCCTTTTATCATTTTTGGTAACCTAGTGACTATGAGATAATTTCTCAAAATTATTTTGGTTTGCATTTCTCTAATCAGAAGTGATTTAGAATTTTTTTTAATTTATCCGTATATAGCTTTGATATCTTCATCAAAAAATTGTCTGTCCATATCTTTTGTTCATTTATCAGTTTGGAGATGGTTCTTATTCTTATGAATTTGACAAATTCTCTTTGTATTTTAGATATAAGGGCTCTTTTTGACAGGCTGTCTATAAAAATTTCTTTCCCGTTTTCTGCTTTCCTTTTAACTTCGCAACATTTATTTTATTTGTACAAAAATAAAAGTTTTCAAATTAATGTACTTAAAATTATCCATTTTACATTTCACAAAGTTCCCTATCTCTTGTAGACTCATAAATTCCCAGTTCTTCTAATTTACTTAAATATTCTTTTATTTTTTTATTTTAAATTTTATATATTTTTAAAATATTTTCCCATAGTTACAGGATTCATTTCTTTCTCTCTTTTCTTATCTCTCCCCTCCTGGAGCCAACAAGAAATTCCACTGGGTTATACATATGTAAGAACTTGATACCTATTTCCATGTTATTTGTTTTTGAAACAGAGCAATCTTTTAAAACCAAAACCCCAAATCATATACTCATATAAACAAGTGATAAATCATATTTTTCTTTCTGTATTTCTGTTCCAACAGTTCTTTCTGTTCATGTGGATAGCATTCTTTCTCGTAAGTCACCCAGGATTGTCCTGGATCATTGCACTGCTACTAGTAGTAAAGTCTATTACATTGGATAATTCCATAATGTTTCACTTTCTACAAGGTTCTCTTCATTTTTTCTCATTTCAGTTTGCATTAGTACATTGACGTTCTTCCAGTTTATATAGAAATCCTCCAGTTCATCATTCCTTAGAGCAAAATAGTATTCCATTACCATCATATACCACAATTTATCCAGCCATTCCCCAATTGAGGAACACTCCTCCATTTTCCAATTTCTTTGAAAACCCAAAGAGAGAGGCTATGAATATTTTTGTACAAAAATTTTTCATTATTAACACTTTGAGGTACAAACCCAGTAGTGATTTTGCTGGATCAAAGGGCATGCATTCTTTTAATTCCCTTTGGGCATAATTCCAAATTGCTTTCCAGAATGGTTAGATTAATTGAAACTTCACCAGCAATGCATTAGTGTCCAAATTTTGCTACATCCCCTCCAACATTTATTATTTGCCTTTATTATCATATTGACCAATCTGCTAGGTGTGAGTTGGTACCTCAGAGTTGTCTTGATTTGCATTTTCCTAATCAGGAGGGATTTAGAACACTTTTTCATGTGATTATTGATAGTTTTTATTTATTCATTTGAAAATTGTCTATTCATGTCCCTTGACAATTTGTCATTTGGGGAATGGAGTAATTTCTAGTACATTTGACTTAGTTCCTTATACATTTGAGAAATTAGATCCTTGTCAGAGATTTTTGTTATAAAAATTTTTCCACGGCTTTTTGCTTACTTTCTAATTTTGGTTGCATTGTTTTGTTTGCATAAAACCTGTTTAATTTAATATAATAAAAAAGCAATCATTTTACATTTTGTAATGTTCTCTCTCTTGAGCTTGGTCTAAATTCTTTCTTTTCCTATAGATCTGATAGGTATACTATTCTATGATAACAGAATTTATTTATAATCTCCCTCTTTATATTTAACTTAGTTCCCAATTTTGAATTTATCTTGATATAGGGTGTGAAATGTTAATCTAAGCCTAATTTCCCCCATACTATTTTTTTTAATTTTCCAAGAAGTTTTTGTCAAATAGTGGGTTTTTGTCCCAAAAGCTGGGAACTTTGGGTTTATTGAACACTAGCTTGCTAATGTCATTTACTCCAAGTCTATATCATTGATTCACCCTTCTATCTCTTAGCCAGTACCATATTGTTTTTTAAAAATTTTAAACATTTATTAATATTCATTTTTAACATAGCTACATGATTCATGCTCCTACTTTCCCCTTCACCCCCCACACTCCCCCCACCCATGGCCAACACACATTTCCACTGGTTTTATCATGTGTCCTTGATCAAGACCTATTTCCAAATTGTTGGTAGTTGCATTGGTGTGGTAGTTTCGAGTCCACATCCTCAATCATGTCCACCCCAACCCTTGCGTTCAAGCAGCTGTTTTTCTTATATGTTTCCTCTCCTGCAGTCCTTCCTCTGGATGTGGGTAGTGTTCTTTACCATAAATCCCTCAGAATTGTCCTGGGTTTTTGTATTGCTGCTGGTGCAGAGGTCCATTACATTCACAGTACTGTATTGTTTTGATGATCACTGCTTTATAGTACAGTTTAAGATCTGGTACTGCTAGGCCTGCATTCTTCATGTTTTTTTCATTATTTCCCTTGATATTCTGCATCTTTTGTTCTTCAAGATGAAATTTATATTTTTTCTAATTCTATAAAAAAAGGTTTTTGGCAGTTTGGTAGGTATGGCACTAAATAAATAAATTAATTTACATATGATTGCCATCTTTATTATATTAGCATGTTCTACCCATAAGCAACTACTATTTTCCCAATTGTTTAGTTCTAGTTTTATTTGTGTGAAAATTGTTTTGCAGTTATGTTCATATAATTCCTGAGTTTGTCTTCGCAAGTAGTTTCCCAAATATTTTATATTATCCAGAGTGATTTTAAATGGAATTTCTCTTTCTAACTCTTGCTGCTGATTTTTGTTGGAAATATAAGGAAATGCTCATGATTTTGTGGGTTTATTTTGTACGCTGCAGTTTTTCTTATTATTAATTATTTCCATTAGCTTTTTATTGATTTTCTTGGATTCTCTAAGTATACCATCATATCATCTGCAAAGAATGAAAACTTAGTTTCCTCATTGCCTACTATGATTTCTTTAATGTATTTTTCTTCTCTAATTGGTGCTGCTAGCATTTCTAGTACAATATTAAACAGTAATAGTGACAGTGGACATCCCTGCTTCACTTCTGAGCGTATTGGGAAGGCTACTAAATTATCCTCATTGCAGATGATACTTGCTAATGGTTTTAAATAGATACTGCTTATTATTTTGAGGAAAGGCCCTATTATTCCTATTCTTTCTTGTGTTTTTCAATAGGAATAGGCGTTGTATTTTATCAGTGCCTTTTTTTGAATCTCTTAACATAATTATGTGATTTTTATGAGTTTGGTTGTTGATATGGTCAATTATGTGGATTTTTCTTTCTAATATTGAAGAAGCCTTGTATTCCTGGCATAAATCCCACCTGGTCATAGTGAATAATCCTTGTGATAACTAGTTATAGTCTTTTAGCAATTATTTTATTTAATATTTTTTGCAACTATGTTCATTAAGATGGTTGATCTATAGTTTTCTTTCTGTTTTTGGACTTCCTGGTTTGGGAATCAGTACCATATTTGTATCATAAAAAGAATTTGGTAAACCTCCTTCTTTGCTTATTTTGTCAAATAGTTTGTAGAGTACTGGGATTAGTTGTTCTTTAAAAGTTTGATAGAATTCATTTGTGAATCCATATGGTTCTGGGCATTGGTTTTTAGGAATTTCCTTGATGACTTTTTTCAATTTATTTTTCTGAGATGGAATTAGTTAAGTGCCATATTTCCTCTTTTGTTAATGTAGGCAATTTATATTTTTCTAAATATTTTCCATTTTGCCCAGATTGCCATATTTATTGTCATCTAATTGGGAAAAATAAGTCTTAATAATTGCTTTAATTTCTTCTTAGTTAGAGGTGAGAAAACCCTTTTCATTCATGGTACTATGAATTTCATTTTCATTTTTCTTTTTTAAATTAGATTAACCAACCCTTTATCAATTTTACTTGTTTTTTTTTTCAAAATACCAGCTGCAGGTCTTATTTTATTAGTCGAATAAGTTTTTTTTTACTTTAAATTTTATTACTTTCTCCTTTGATTATTAGGATTTCCAATTTGGTCTTTATCTGAAGGTTTTTAATTTGTTCTTTTTCTAGTTTTTTTTAGTTGCATGCCCAATTTGTTGATCTCTTCTTTCTCTTTTATGTTAATATAGACATTCAGGGATATAAATTTTCACCTGAATACTGCTTTGGTTGTAGCCCATGGATTTTGATATGTTGTCTCCTCATTGTTATTCTGATCAATGAAATCAGTAATTGGTTTTTGTTTGTTTTTTTTTAAACCCTTAACTTCTGTGTATTGGCTCTTAGGTGGAAGAGTGGTAAGGGTGGGCAATGGGGGTTAAGAGACTTGTCTAGGGTCACACAGCTTGGAAGTGTCTGAGGCCGGATTTGAACCTAGGACCTCCAGTCTCTAGGCCTGAATCTCATTCCACTGAAATACCCAGCTGCCCCTCAGTAATTGTTTCTATGATTTTTTCTTTAACCCACCAATTTTGGAGAATTAGATTATTTAATTTACAATTAATTTTTAATTTGCATCTCCATGAACCATTAATGATTATAATTATTATTACATCATGATATAAAAAAGTTACATTCGTTATTTCTACTTTTCTGCATTAGTTTGTGATATTTTTATGCACTGGTACTTGGTCAAACCTTGTAAATGTACCATGTACTGCTGAAAAGAAGGTATATTCTTTTTTCCCCCTATTTACTTTTCTCCAGATAGCTATAAACTCTAATTTTTTAAAAATTTCATTCACTTTTCTTACTTCTTTCTCATTTTATTTTTAGTTAGATTTATCTAGACCTGATAGGGGAAAGTTGAGGTCTACCACTAGTATAGGTTTACTATCTATTTCCTCCTTAAGCTCCAAGAGTTTCTTCTTTAAAAATCTGGATGCTATATCACTAGGTGCATATATATTGTATCCTGATATTTCTTCATTGTATATACTGCCTTTTTCAGGATGTATTTAACTTTTGTTATTTCTTTGAATCAGATCTATTTTTCCTTTAACTTTGTCAGAAATCAAAATTGTTATGCCTGTCTTTATTTTTTCTCAATTGATGCCCAGTAAATTCTGCCCCAGCCTACTACCTTTAGACTGTGGGTATCTATCTACCTCATGTTAGTTTCTGGTAAACAACATATTGTTGGATTTTGGTTTTTAATCCACTCTGCTATCCATGTCCATTTTATGGGTGAGTTCATCTCATTCACATTCAGAGTTATGATTACCTCTGTGTATTCCCCATAATTTTGATTTCTTCTTTTTTCTTTTTTTCTTTTGAAGATTTTCCCATAGTTTCATATTTCATGTTCCCCAACCCCTGTAGCCAACACTCAATTCCACTGGGTTTTACATGTATCATTGATTAAGGCTTATTTTCATATTATTTACAGTTGAACTAGAGTTATCATTTAGAATCTACCTCCTCAAAAATATCCCCATCAGCCCATGTGTTCAAGCAGTTGTTTTTCTTCAATGTTTTTACTCCCACAGTTCTTCCTCTGAATGTGGATAGTTTTCTTTCTCATAACTCCCTCAGCCTTGCTCTTGATCTTTGCACTGCTATTAGTAGAGAAGTCCCTTATGTTTAATTCTACCACAGAGTATCAGTCTCTGCATACAACGTTTCCCTGGATCTGCTCCTTTCAATCTGCATCAATTCCTGGAGTTCATTCCAGGTCTCATGGAATTCCTCCAGTTCTTTATTCCTTTGAGCACAAAAGTATTCCATCACCAACAGATACCACAATTTGTATAGCCATTCCCCAATCAAGGGCATTCCTTCATTTTCCAATTTTTTGCCACCACAAAGAGCACGGCTATAAATATTTTTGTACAAGTCTTTTTCCTTATTATATCTTTGGGGTATAAACCAAGCAGCGCTATGGCTGGATCAAAAGGCAAATAGTCTTTTAAAGCCCTTTGAGCATAATTCCAAATTGCCATCCAAATTGCCATCCAGAATGGTTGGATCAATTCATAACTCCACCAGTAATGCATTATTGTCCCAATTTTGCCACATCCCCTCCAAGATTCACCATTTTCCTTTCCTGTCATGTTAGCTAATCTGCTAGGTATGAGGTAGTACCTCAGAGTTGTTTTGATTTGCATTCCTCTAGTCAGGAGGGATTTAGAACACTTTTTAATGTGATTATTGATAGTTTTGATTTCTTCATCTGAATACTGCCTATTCTTATCCCTTCACCATTTATCAATTGGGGAATGGCTTGGTTATTTTGTACAATTGATTTAGCTCCTTATGTATTTGAGTAATTAGACATTTGTCCAAGTTTTTTGTTATAAAGATTTTTCCCCAATTTGTTGCTTCCCTTCTAATTTTGGTAGCATTGGTTTTGTTTGTACCAAAAAATATTAGTTTAATATAATCAAAATTATTTATTTTATATTTCATAATTTTTTCTAACTCTTGCTTGGTTTTAAAATCTTTCCTTTCCCAGAGATCTGACAAGTATATAATTCCATGCTCACCTAATTTTCTTATAGTTTCCTTCTTTATATTCGCCATTCACCCATTCTGAATTTATTTTGGTATAATACAGTGTGAGATGTTGATCTAGCCCCAATGTCTCCCATACTGTTTTCCAATTTTCCCAGCAGTTTTTGTCAAATAGTGGGGTTTTTGTCCCAAAAGCTGTGTTCTTTGGGTTTATCATAGACTGTCTTGCTGAGGTTGCTTACCCCAAGTCTATTCCACTGGTCCTCCCTTCTGTCTCTTCACCAGTATCATATTGTTTTGATGACTACTGCTTTATAGTACAGTTTAAGTTCTGGCACTGCTAGGCCACCTTCCTTCGTATTCTTTTTCATTATTTCCCTTGATATTCTTGGTCTTTTGTTCTTCCAAATGAACTTTGTTATAATTTTTTCTAATTACGTAAAAAAGTTTTTTGGTAGTTTGATAGGTAGAGCAGTAAATAAGTAAATTAATATGGGTAGGATGATCATTTTTATTATGTTAGCTTGTCTTACCAATGAGCAATCAATGTTTTTCCAGTTGTTTAGATATAGTCTTAATTGTTTGGAAAGTGTTTTGTAGTTGTGTTTGTTTTGGCAGATAGATTCCTAAGTATTTTATATTGTCTAGGATGATTTTAAATGGAATGTCTCTTTCTCTTAACTCTTGCTGATGTGACATGTTGGAAATATATAGAAATGCTGATGATTTATGTACATTTATTTTGTATCCTGCAACCTTTGCTAAAGTTGATTATTTCCACTAACTTTTTAGTTGATTCTCTAGGATTTTTGAAGTAGACCATCATATCATCTGCAAAGAGTGATAGCTTGGTCTCCTAACTGCCTATTTTAATACCTTCAATTTCTTTTTCTTCTCTAATTGCTACTGCTAGTGTTTCTAATACAATGTTAAATAATAGAGGTGAAAATGGCATCCTTGTTTCACTCCTAATCTTATTGGGAATGCTTCTAATTTATCCCCATTGCAGATGATGTTAGTTGATGGTTTTAGATATATACTGTTTATTATTTTTAGGAAAGGTCCTTCTATTCCTCTACTTTCTAGTGTTTTCAATAGGAATGGGTGTTGTATTTTGTCAAAGGCTTTTTCAGCATCTATTGAGATAATCATGTGATTTTTGATGGTTTGCTTGTTGATATTGCCAGTTATGTGAATGGTTTTCCTAATATTGAACCATCCTTGCATTCCTGGTATAAATCCCACCTAATCATAAGGAATAATCCTAGTGATCACTTGCTGGAGTCTTTTTGCTAGTATTCTGTTTAATAATTTTGCATCTATGTTCATTAAGGAGATTGGTCTATAGTTTTCTTTCTGTTTTTGGTCTACCTGGCTTTGGGATCAGTGCCATATTTGTGCCATAAAAGGGGTTTGGTATAACTGCTTCTTCATTTTTTATGTCAAATAGTTTGTATAATATTGGGATTATTTATTCTTAGAAGATTTGATTGAATTCACTTGTGAATCTATCTGGTCCTGCTAATTTTTTCTTAGTGAGTTCTTTGATGGCTTGTTTAATTTCTTTTTCTGATATGGGATTATTTAAGTATTCTATTTCTTCTACTGTTAATCTAGGCAATTTATATTTTTGTAAATATTCATCCATATCATCTAAATATTTATTGCCATATAATTGGGCAAAATAGTTTTTAAGGATTGCCTTGATTTCCTCATCATTAGAGGTCAGGTCTCCATTTTATCTTTGATACTGGTTTGATTTCTTCTTTTAATCCTACTCTTTCTTCTTTCACTATTTCCCTCTACACCAGTGTTTTGCTTTTAATCAGTCCTCCTTTTCCCCACTCTTATTTCATTCCCCTTATCACCTCCTCCCTTCTTGTTCCCTTCCTACTTCTTTTTAGGGTCTTTTCATTGTTATCCTCCAATTTTCCCCTTATATTACTCCCCTCCCTTCACTCCCAATTATTATTCCCCTTCTACTTCTCCATAAGGTAAGATAAGATTCTATATCCCAATAAATCCAGCTGTTCTTCCCTCTCTGAACTGATTCCCGTTAGAGTAAGGTTTAAGTATTACCTGTCACCACCCTCATCTTCCCGTTCTTATAATAGCATTCTCCCTCTCACACTCATGTGCCTCTTTATGTGGTATAATTTACTCAATTTTACCTCTTCCTTCATGTATCAATTAGTACAATCTTCTTTTGTTTCCCCTATTTTTTTTTAACTATCATCCTAAACAGCTTAATGCCACACCCTTTGGCTATGTGTATTTCTTCTATCTACTATGATAATGAAAATAATTTTAAGAGTCACACATATTGTTTTTTCAAATAGGAGTATAAGCAATTTGATCTTATTAAAGCCCTTAATTTTTTTCTCTTTCTTAATTACCCATTTATGGTTCTCTTGAATTCTATATTTGGACATCATATTTTCTGTTTAATTCTTGTCTTTTCTTCAGGAATGTTTGGAAATCTTCCATTTAATTAAATGCCTATATTTTCCCTGAAAGTGTTTAGTCAGTTTTAATGGATAGGTGAATCTTGATTGTAGACCCAGTTTTCTTGCCTTCCACATTATCATATTCCAAGCCTTGTGGTCTTTCAGTGTAGAAGCTGTAGAAATAGAATTATAGAAATAAGATTGAGTTTAAGTGAATTTGAAAGTTGTCTTTAAGAGGTTAGCATGGGAACATGCTAGGAATTCTAAAGAGAGGATTCTGGAATGCAGAGGTCAGAGGAGGAAGAGTTTGGAAGTTACAATGGTATCTATTCTTATCTTGAAGATGGAGAGGAAGGAGCCTGCTCTCTTCTGAGCCCTTCTATCCAAACCTGTTTGTGAGAGAAGGGAAACCTTTGAAATTCCTTTGGAGGTATCTTTTCCATAGAAGAAACCAACTTAAAGAAGATCTTTCTATTCTATCAACCCTGACTGATAAGTATTATCCAAAGTCCATTGGTATGTGGCCTGAGGTATTCACCTCAGGTAAGGTCCAGCCTGTGTTGAACTCATTCAATTTGAGTTTATCCTTATTCAACTTGGAGAAACTATTAACAAGCAGATAAACTGATAAGTGAGGATTTTAGCATAAGAAAACATAGAGAGGGTTTGGGGATACTTAGACAGAAGCAGGGAGTGATATCGAGCTTTAATATCTCAAAGACTCCATCTCACAATGGATGCAAAGGGAAGAGGTAAGTGTTAGAACTTAGAAATTAGGGCATTCTTTTTTCTAAATCCTCATTCTTTACCCTTTGTTAATTAATAAATCAGTTACTATTATACCAAGTACTTTTTAGAGACTAGTTTGTGCTCTTACCATAGTGTGGTAAGTCCTAATCTGCCTTACTTCACTAAAGGGGGCTGGTACTTATAACCAGTTTACATGGTGGATAACAAAATCCATTCACTTCAGTTTATAAACATTACTTCAAAGCTACCAAATCCTGTTTAATCCTGACTGGGGCTCCATGATATATGAATTGTTTCTGCCTGCTTGCAGCATTTTCTTCTTGTCCTGGAAGCTTTTGAATTTGGCTATGACATTCCTGGGAGTTGTCATTTGGGGATTTAATGTAGAGAGTGATCTATGGATTCTTTCAATGTCTATTTTGCCCTCTTGATCAAGAATATCAGGGAAGTTTTGTTGTATAATTTTTTGTAATATGATGTCTAGCCTTTCTTTTTGGTCATGGCTTTTAGGTAATCCTATAATTTTCAAATTGTTTCTCTTGAATCTATTTTCTAAGTCATTTTTTTAATGAGAAATCTCATGGTTTCATTTTTTCTTTCTTTTGATATTGTTTTCTTATTTCTTGATATCTCTTGAAATCATTAGCTTTTCCTTCCCCAATTCTAATCTTTAAAGACTTATTTTCCTCTATGATCTGTTAAGTATAATGAAAACTGTTAAGGTAATAATAAATATTGTGTGGGTTAATTAACAGAATAACAAAACCTGTGAGTGAATAACTCCAGAGTGGTTTGGTAAGGAGAGGAATAGGGAAATGGAGGAGAGGGAAACCACTAAGAGAATCAGTTGGGGTTATCTCAGTGAGTTCTTGTTGTCAGTTAGATGCCAGGTTTGTCTGGGAAAGGAGGAGAAAAAAGGAAGGTCTTTTTATTAAAGGATTTTAATACAAACTAGGATGGGGAGTGAAGGAAAGTAGGACAAACTACCTCTCAGATCTAGTGAGAACTGTCAGGGGATAGAGGGATGGTTAAGACTATTCTAAACACTAAAAACTAAGGGCAGACTGCCAATGGCAAGGTCTGACTTGGCAGGGGTAAAGGTATCTCACGAAGATGTCCTTGGCTTGTCTCAAGATGTAACAGCTGGTCTAAGGAAACTCAAGTTACACAGCAAAGTAAAAATGTGGATTTTAAAATTATTATCTGATAACTAAATATTTTATTTATGAATATTTTATTAATAATAAACTAACAGAGACCTAACTAAAAGGTTACTAACCAGCCCACTCCCAGGAGCCAAAGAGCAAGAATGAAGTGGAGCCTCAGAACTTATACAAATATGACCACACAAAAGTAAATAAAAGGAAAAGCATTCTAGGTAATACAGAAAGGAACTCTGGGCAATACAGTCTTTAGGGTTTCAAGATTTTCCTACAATACATTCCCCTCTGTGATTTTATTGTGTTGGAGGCCTCCATTGAATTTCTTTCCATTGAGTAGCCATCAATGTAATCAATCAATTCAATAAGTATTTATTAGTCACCTATGTGTAAAGTTTTTTTTAACAAATTTTCTATCCATTGTCTTTTCTACCTGCTATATATCTTGTCCGTTTTTTCTTTTTCTTTTGGTCATATGTTACTCACATAACAAATTTTACATGATTTCTCTGACATAATCCTTTATGTGTAAGGTATTACATGCTAATGACATACTCCATGCAAATTTCCATTGCCCTTTGGAGGATCTTTTGAGAAAAAAATAGGAACTTCTTTTTTCAAATGAAAAGGGTACTACCTCTGAATTCAGAAGTCTTGGTTTTAAATCCTAACTCATTTGCTTACTACATATGTAGCCTTAGACAAGTCATTAATCACATTATCTGAATTCATCATTTCAGCAGCAATTCCCTTACTTTAGTAAGGACTAGTTTTATTTACAATTACTTTGGAAAAATATCTTTTTTGTGAGGTTGAAATCAGTTGTATTGAGAAAGAGCAGAGTGTATAATTACATAAAATATTTGCAGATATTAATCCCAATTAAAATCTGAGTTTTAGTCAGATACTATATTCACCTATACAATAGTTACTTATGACATATATCCTTGTACCTCAGAGATAAAAGAGTACTTTAAATATCTTCCAAAATAATTAATGTCAATAAGGGAACTGATTTGGTACTCTTTAAAAAGGTTATCAGACTGTATTTCAAATTTCACTGATAGGGAATTCATAGAAAGGTAATAGTTCATATTCCAATGCAGATTCGCATTAGATATACATTTTGGGATCTTAGAGAGCTGCCTAAAATATTGCGAGTTTGAGTGTTTTGTGCAGAGCCACATAGCCAGCATTGAAACCAAGTCTCACTGACTCAGAAGTTGGACCTCTGAACACTAGGATTGCTACTTATTTATTTGCAGTTATTTCCTCCTCCACGCCCCCCTACACAATTGATAGGTTGTTGCTTTTAATATTCTCATATGTAAATTCTGTTTTTATTCAGAAAATCTTTGATCTGCCTGAATTAGGGTCTTCCTTAAATACCTAATATTGAACATGAAGATAGATGAGGTTCCATATATATTTCAATCACAAAACTAATGGTATTTTTGAGCTCCTGTGCATTGAGTAATGAGAGAGGCACAAGATATGAACTCAGCTATGCATGTGTACATACATTCATACTTGGGGAGACAAAATAAAAGTACATGAAGAAACCGGAAAATTGTGAAATACTAAACTTCATAGTACTCAGTGTAATAGGAATTTAGGGGGGAAAAAAGGGGACAGACTGACACTCATAATTATAGAAAATATACAAAAGCAGGTGAGAATTAAGTTGGGTATTAAATGTTAGTATTTTTTCAAAATTTTTTTCTTTCCTGTCAACCATTTTCTCTAAAGAGGAAATCAACTTTTTAGCAATATTTGGGATATCAAGAAATATCTTTTAATTTTTTATAGATTGAAATTTATTAGAGAAACTTGAATACATGATAGGACAGTCATTATTAAAATTATATTCTGAAATTAGAAACTGCATGATTTTCTTATGTTCAGTCAATGTTTTTAATTTCTTTTTTCAACTAGTCAGTTGTAGTCTATGCATAAATATTTCTGTACTTAATCATTAAGTAACACGAGGATGGTGTCTTATAGATTATTTACTATATTCATCTCCCCCCTTTTTAAGCTAATTTTAAGACTTTTGTAGTGGATTAGTGTGGTCCATGGGAAGGGTTGTAATGATCATCAGACCATGAAAATATGTAGTCTTTCATTATTTTTAAAGATGGTACTATGATCTTTGACTTTGCTTTTCCTGGTTGTGAGAGTGAGAGGTTTATTCTGTGATCTGATAAAAAAGTATGTCAGATGTCCTTAGAAGGGTTTCTACAGATTGTATCCTAAAGAAATGTAAAGGAATACAGTTCTTAGAACAAAAGGCTTGTCTGAAATGGCTGTTTATATTAATGAATTGTTATTTCTTTATGTAGTGATGGTCAAAGATATCAAAGGCTCAAGCATTCATTAGACAGCTTAAAATTTTACCATGCAATGGAAAGAACTCAGTAATTCAGGACTGTGAGTCAGGAAAGAAAGGTTCAAATTCTGCTCTGGATCTCAAAATAGTTCTGTTAAAGAAGATGTATCTTTCAACTTTTTATGGGCTTGGTGTCCTTTTTTATAAAATAGGGATAAACATCACATTATTATTGCATGAAAACTTATTTACAAAATGTAAAGATCATGCTGATGTGATGTACTATTATTCTTGACATGATTTGGGGTTTTCTTGGGAAAGATACTGTAGGGTTTGCCATTCTCTTTTCCAGAATAATAGGGTTATGACTTTTCATGGGTTATCCAGCTAGTAAGTGCCTGAGGCCAGATTTCACCTCAGGAGGATGAATTTTCCTAACTTCAAGCACAACATTTTATCCACTGTGTCACTTCACTATTCAGGGAATTCATACTCTTGCATAAACAAAATGACCTATCTTTGACATAAAAAATCATTATATTAACGTATTTCCAAAAATCAGTATCATAATAAATAGAGCACTAGGCTTGGAGTCAAGCTTTGAGTTAAAATCTGGCCTTAGACTTTTACTTACTGGTGACTCTTACTAAGTCACTTAATCTTTTTTTGCCTCACTTCTCTCATCTATAAAATGGTCATAATAAAAGTGCCAACTTCCCAGGGTGGTTGTGAGGATCAAATGAGATAAAAATTATAAAGCACTTAATGTAGAGCCTGATACATAGTAAGTGCTATATATAACATATTAATGTTATTAATATTATTATTGTTACTATCATATTTTCCTGGATTTGATTTTCATTTGATACTTGATAAGATTATATATAATAGAAAATTCATAGCACAAAATTATATATTGATGAAGAGTTTTTCAGATTCCAGCATATTGGCCACAATGCAAAATTCTCACATTCTCACACCTTATTGCTTACTTTTCTGTACGAAGATTTTCTTTTGGGTTTGGGAGTCTCTAGAAATCAAATTTTGGATAAAGGAGGTGGCAACTTCAATCTACTGATTGTTTTTTTAAAATTTGGTCCTTAACTGTAAAAACTGCCTTCCTCATTTGAAAAAGGAAATAAAGTGAAATTCCCAAATGCTATTGAAAATGAACAAAAAGTTTATAGAATAATATTTAGGCTTCACCTTGACTCTAAGAACAAAATATGGCACCATTCAAGATAGATTAGAACAGGCCTCACTGTAAATTTTTACAATTATATTTCTAAAAAAAATGAATTATACTCTTTGTAGCCTAGATATCTCCTGATTTCTTTTTTCTGACATGCATATTCTTTTGAAATGAGTCAGAGGGCAGGAGTATACAATAGGAAGATATGACCAGTAGAATGGAGGTCAATATTATTTAATGGGAAAAAAAACACCTTGATTACACACAAGTAGAAAAGGAAATTCCCCTATTGATTTTAATTTTCTGACCCGGCCAGCAAAACAATGAAAAGAATGTGGGGGGAAATATCTTGTTAAGTGAATTAGGAGTAATGACAATACTATCAAAATGACATGTAATCACATTATTTATTAATATAAAATTACTAAATATTAAAGGAACATTTTTACCACTATCTAATAATTACATATATTAATGTTGCAGAATTTTATTCAAGGTCTTTATGAATTCTTTGCTCTTTGCCACACATATACACAGATATGTGGTATGTATTAATGTTTTCCAACAACAAAAATGCCTCTATATTTTACTTATATAGTTATTTTAAAGATATTAAAACTATCTGCTTATGTCATTGCAAGTAGTACTAGAAAGACATATAAATGAAAATTCTTAATAGGGGTAGGACTGGGCCTGTGATTTCATTGCCTTAGGGAATTCCTGGATATGAAATCTCCCTCTACAAATAAGAGTTGACACCTCTGTAACTTATGGTCTTGAACAGTTTATTATTGTACCAAGTGGATGTCAATTAGTCAGCCAATAAACATATGTTAAGCACCTAGTAAATGGTTGGCATTGTATTAAATTATGGGGATATTGAAAATGGTAAAAAACAGCCATTTTCAAGGAGCTCACAGAGCCAATAGGTGTCAGTCACATTACTTGAACACAATTCTTTTTGTTACTAAGCCAGATACCAAATTAGAGGTGATAAGGAAGAGTGGATAATGTTATCCACTCTTCCTTATCACCTCTAATTATCCACTATTCCTTATCACCTCTAATTTGGTTAATAAAATTGAGAATTATCAATTCCTAAGGATTATGGGAAAACTATTAAAACAGGAAAAACTATAATTATAAATAATAATTTTGAATTGTAATTTCCAAGAATCCATGTCAAAATGTATTTAACTGCAATATCTTTCTTTCATGAGTTGTAAATAACGAACTGAATCTAGAATTGAGCTAAATGAAGAATATGGGCTAGATCTCTATCAAGGAACCAATGGCATGTGGGGTGAAGGGGGCTGCTTGCCTCCCATTTCTATGCATCTGAGGACATTTTCTCATCACCCACCCCTCGGCCCCCAGCAGCCCAATGGAAATGCTTCCTCCCTCCCCTGTCTGGAGTAAGGTGAGGGTGGGTGGGGCTCACATGCAGAGTGAGGGTTGCAGTGTGGGCACTTGATCTCTTAAAAGTTCGTTATCACTGGACTAGATTGTGGAATCTGGAAAACTGCATAGCTTTTAATAAACTTTTAATAAACCTAGACTTTAAAGGAAAAACTCATTAATAGAATTTATTTACAAGTGTCTCAGTACCTTCCACCCCTCCCAACATCATAGAAGTCATTATCCAGAAGAGAGATGTGCTTGTAGGAATGATATCTTTCATTTTTTCCACTTTTCAGTTTATTCTTTTGGAGGTAACATTCATGATTTATCCTTCAGGTATTAAACCTATAGCTTTGTATCTTGTTCTTTTGGTACTACTCATTCTGTTCTTCATTTTCCCATTTAGTTATTTTCAAAAATTTTTTTGAATTAGCCTTCTCATCACTTCTTTTGGGTTAGTAAGACTCCAGTACAATTATATACCACAATTTGTTTAGCCATTCCCCAATTAATGGACATCCCCTCAATTTATAGTTCTTTGCCACCACAAGATGAGCTGCTATAAATATTTTCAAACAGATAGGTTCTTTTCTTTTTTTCCTGATCTCCTTCAGAGTCAGACTCAGCAATGATATTGGTAGGCCTGAGAGTATACATAGTTTTATAACTCTCTTAATTTATTTCCAAATTGCTTTCCAAAATATTTGGATCAGTTCACTGCTCCAACAACAGTATATTAGTGTTCCTATTATCCACACCCCCTTCAACATTTGTTATTTTGTCATTTTGACATTTTAGTGAACCTAATTGGTATGAGAGAGGTAAAAATCAATATTTTGATTTACATTTCTCTAAGCAATAGTGATTTAGAACATTCTTTTTCATATACCTATATATGGCTTTGATTTCTTTATCCAATAATTATCTGTTCATGCCTTTTGCCCATTTATTAATTGAGGGATTCTGCTTACATTTATAAATTTGACAAAGTTCTCTCTACATTTTAGATATGAGACCTCTATATGAGAGGCTGTCTTCAACATTTCCCAGCTCCCCAATTTTCTGCTTTCCTTCTAATTTAGCAACATTTGCTTTATTTGTACAAAAGTTTTCAAATCAGTGTACTCAAAAGCATCCATTTTGGAATTCACATGCTTTCCATTTCTTGTTGATTTATAAACTCCTCTTCTATAAATCTGATAGGTAATATGTTTCCTGTACTAATTACTTACAATATCTCCTTTTCTGTCAAGATCTTTATCAATTTTTGTCTTATCTTAGTAAATAATGTAAGATATTGATCTATACTTTCCAGTCATCCCAAATTTTTTTACCAAATAGTGATTGTTTATCCACAAGTTCTGGATCTATGCTTTTGTCAAAGGCAAGGTTATTATAATCTTTTACTAACATTTGTTGTATGCTGACCTATCTTTCTACTTCTTAACCAGTACCACATAGTTTTGATAATTTTTAAATAATTAATACTTTAATTGCAATTTAAATCTGGTACTACTAGACACTTTCTTTACATTTTTTCCCATTATTTTGATATTCTTGATCTCTTGTTCATTCAAATAAATTTTGATATTTTTTGCTCAACAATAAAAATATATTTTTTGTAATTTAGTTGAGATAGCATTGAATAAGTAGTTAAGTAGAATGTCATTTTAATTATATTGGCTCTACCCTTTCACAAATAATTAATATTTCTCTACTTATATTTGACTTTATTTGTATGAAAAGTGTTTTATGATTATGTTTATATAATTCCTGGGTTTGTTCTGGCAGGTATACTCCTAAGTATTTTATTCTATCTGCAGATATTTTAAATGGAGTGTATCTTTCTCTTTTTTGCAGGACTTTATTAGTAAAGTATAGAAATGCTGATGATTTTGTGGCTTTATTTTATATCCTACTACTTTGCTAAAATTATTAATACCTTGAATAATTATAAGATTAAAATTAATATCCAAATACTCCAAGTATTATATTTTATAAAGTTTATTAATAATAACTTGAAGCAAGGGAATAAAAGGACAAAAGTAAAATCCTCAGCAAAGCCAGCTTTCCCAGCCACTCACATGGGAAAAGAGAGCCAGGGCAGGCCCACACACAACTATATATAAACAATGTAAGCATGCAACTCGGGAATGAAAGAGGAAAGGGATGCTGGGAGATGTAGTTCAAAGGTACAAAATTTCTATTTATACATTCTTCCTCTGATCCTTTTGGGAGACCAGTCTCCCCAAAGTGATCATGTAAACATAACTAACTTAAACTTTAACTAGAGGTACATACAGCATTACAGCTTCTAAAAGGAAATTACAATAATATGGGGAAGAGGGAAATAAAAGAGAAAAACAAAACAAAACCAATGTTAGGTGCATTGACAAAAAGCCAATTAGGGGTCAGTCCCCTTTTGGCATAAAAGTGTACATTCAGAACAAATGCATTCAATTCCCCATAGTTCAAATTCGCACATCCCAAAGTTTACTCTGGATCTTTTGGTGCAGTGTGTGGTCTCTGCACCAAAAGAAGCATATTCATGGCACCTTCTCCAAACAGTTCACTTTTTGGATTCAGGGAGATAGCAAGTTTCTTATACTAAATTATGCTCAAATTCAAATCAAAGTTCATAATAATAACATAGTCCCTCTGAGGAGGATAATAACAAATATAGGGATCACTGAGGGATACATGGTTGAGTTATGAGGTACATGAATCAATTGGCAAAAGAAACCAAAAATATAAAAAAATCCAAATTAAAGAGAAAAAATAAATTCTGGATGAATTATAAAATATCAAAATCTTATGTGTAAAAATTCTAAGTAAAGAAAAAATAAACCTATAACAGGTCCTTGAATCAGGGCCGAATTAACGTGATTTATGTCATTATGCACTTACCCAATCAGTAGCCAGGCAAACAGAAAGTTTGCCACACTACCAAAGACAGAAAAGGGACTAGATTATGGGAGAAAATGGTAAAATAGCATTTCCTAGTCTGATTTTACCTTTTCTCTAAGGGATACTGGGGCCAGGATGGCAGCCAAAGTGGGGTGCTTGTTAGAATGCCTCAGGGAAGATCTGCCTCCAACATATGCCAATGCTCAATAGGCATTATGTAGGTTAACTTTGTGCTTTTTTTGGCACTGTACAGTAGCTCTTTTTGTGTTCCCTTCCCCTGGAATAAGACAGAATCATTAAGTAAAATCTCATAATTTTAAACAAAGAATAGCATTATTTCTATAGTCTAAAGCTTTTTTGGATATGCAAGGACATCAGGGTTAATGGACATTTTTAAACTTACCCTACTATAAAATAAAATAATAAAATAAACAACTTTTTAATACTGGTAACATGTACTTCAAATACAAAAAAAGAGAGAGAAAACCTTCAAGTACTGTATTGCACATACGAGGAAGAAAAAAATCATAAAAATAAAAAAATATATAGCTTACAATCAGTGACACATAGTGTCAGTCAAAGAGAGGTAGAATACAAAGGTTTCTCACCTCAAAATGAGATCCATTTCCTTTTATTTTATTTTATATTGGGGTAAGTTTATATATGCATATATATAATTCAGCTAAAAATCACTTCTGAAGACCCCTTAAGATCAATTGGGATATTTAGCTCATTAAATTCTCCAAAGGTTGTATACAGTGGTAATCAGTTTTTATGGAGTCCATCCATCACCTATGTGACCATTAACAAAGGCAAAATGAAAGAAAAAGTTGTATAAACAATATGTGACCTCAATGGATTTGGTGACAAACCCAGTATACATAAGGTGTTATGGTTTTTCTACTGAAAAAAGGTTTGTGAAAGATGTTTATGGGCTTCTACAATGATATTCCCTCAGTGTAATTATAGGGGAAAGATATAAATAAAGACAATATAACAGCACATATACCTAATGGCTAGAACACAGTAGATTACAATGATTCAGTGTAACAGAATAGTATTGATTAGATTAATATATGAACCTAAAAACACTGAACCTTAAAGCAATCAGCAAAATACAATAAGTATGACAGTGTAAAAATAATTATGGCTAGCTACAAAAATAAAGGGGAAAACTATGGAAATAAAGGTTCAAAATGGTTTCAAATACTTTCAATAGATGTAATCAAAAGTATCTTCAGTGATAAAGTGAAATGAAGTTTATAGATGAACTTCCTTTCAGGATGAGGAGTAAAGAATACTAAAGAGCCTCTTGTTATAGAAAAACAAACTATTTATTTAAAATATATATGGATAAAAAGGATTTCTAATTCTAAGGGATTCTAACTCCACAAAAATAAAACTCCCTTGTTCTGCAAGGAACCACTTCTCCTGTGTTTCACAGGCTACACTAATCCTCCCTGATCCGACTAACCCAAATTTATACTATTTTACGTAAACCTACCACTATTATCCTTATAATTCTTAACTTTGTCTTTAAGTTATAAAAATACTATTTTTATAGTAGAGGCTAGCTGGTTGAATCTCAACAAGAATCAAGTTAGGACTCTGAGCCTTAACAGACTGAGAGTCCAAACCAAAGACCAGGGTTTCTTTGGTCTTCTGAATTTAATCTAGCTATAAACAGTAATAGATAATCAATAGTGTTTCCCAAGTTGGAAAAGGAAACACTAAGCTCCTTCAGGTCTTTCACTCAGACAAAGAGAGAGGCAAAGATGTTACCTTCTATAGTCCTGAGAGAGCAAGTCCATGTGTGTGACTCTGCCAACTGTCAGAGACCAGCTGTCAAACAGCCACACCAAGAGAGAGTAACTCATAGAAAAACAGTTACAACTGCCAATATTTGAAATCAACTCAACTCTGTTTGAAATTCCAATTCTTTCTCAAGCCAGCTTCTTTACTTCTTATATCTAAACTAATAAAACAATACACTTCTGAGAGAGTAGTCCCAATATTCTCAGTATCAGCCAGAATAGACTCAGACCATGGGTCACCCTTTTCTCAAAACATCCTACATGAGATTTACAAGATCTTAAGAATAAAAAGAAGCCTCTAGAGTCTACCACCCCCAGTCATTGGCAAAAATTGAGAATTGCAATAAGAAAGTCAAAACTTTGATTGGAAAAGTGTGTTCAGAAGAATGGGTACAAGTACTCCCCATTGTTCTTTTTTATCTGAGAAGTCAACCCTGTGGTGACACTCACTTTTCATTGTTTGAACTTTTCTATGGTCATGCTCCATGGCATAGTTCATCCCAGAAATCAGCTCACTTGTCACACCCTGGAGCTGAATGCCAGCTGTATAAATACACAAAAGATTTAAAGAAAAGACTGGATGAATTTCACAAGCTTGGACTTCTAACTCAGAGAGTTCCATTAGACTTTAGTTTATATCAGCTTAAATTAGGAGATATGGTCTACATAAGGAACTTTGCAAGAAGATCCGTTCTGGACCTTAAATGGATCAGGCCTTATCAAGTCCTAATCATGAGACCTACATGTCTCAAAGTAGAGAACAGCGATCCCTGGTTCCACATCATGCATGTGAAGCCTGTAAAAGAACACGCTGTAAATGAAGAACACTATGAAACACCAACTGACTTAGAGCAACATCAAATAAATACACAAATAGATCCACAGCATACAGAATGTACTGATGAGGAAGACTGAACTACTTGAAATAAAAAAAAAAAACTGAAAAAAATTTTGCAACACAAAAAAGTTAACACAATTAACAGAATTCAACAACTACTACTGATCCTGTTTAAGAAGGTGACAAGGCAACCACCAGGCAAGATGATAGACAACAGGTAAGTATGAATGAGGTACAGATAAAAAAATGAAGTACACAAAAGCTACAAGCTGCAGTAATCCACAGCACGGATGGCATGAAGGAATGGACAATCACAAGTGAACTATGATCTTTATTAAGTACTATGTGGGAAGAGGACTGGAAGAAGGAGTTAAGTAAGGTAATAATATTGAGTACAATACTACACAATACAAAAATGAGACATTACATGATAGGTTGCATGCCACACTACATATTGCTACACAAGGAGAATTGTGGTTCTCTAGTGTTGGCAGAAGATCCATGCAGTTGAAGTGAGTATGTGCATGTACCAGCACATATATTAAGTACATTGGACACAACACAAAACTGATTTTTCAATTCTTGACTTGGACCTCATATAGATAAATGAGAATCTCTATAAAATGTATATGTATGTGTATATATGTATCATATATAAATATTGCATGTGAATATCTGTATATAATGAAAGAGTATCCTATGCTCTCTAGCATATCAAAAGTTTTACTTGTACAAAGTTATATATAGGCATTGTGTATAGCTGTATTATAATTACTAACACATATATAGTTTAGAGTTACAAACAACCTTAGGGAAAGGTAGATTTAGGGATCTTTGGAATACAGAGTTAGATAGGGAAAGGCACTATAGTATAAGAATAAGTAATTAGATAGAGCCATCTACATAGTTATGACTAACAAGATAACCTTAATATACTAATAATTTAGAACTTAGAAGTATTAACACTATTAATATAGCTTAAGTAAGGTACTAACACAAAAATTAGGATTAGATGTTTATGTTTATGCCTAAACACAGTTTTATAGTTTCCCTACAAGCATTTTGCTTGTAGAGTTTGACCATGTTTAAATGCTTTGTTATGTTATGACAGATAGCAAGTTGAGATACAGTTTAGCCTTTTGCAAGTTTGCATTTAATTGTGTTTCAAAGATATTTTTATTGCATTTCTTAGATATAATTATTGCAATTCTTAGATATAATTATTGCAACCTGTTTTTGTTGCAAAGTTATATTTTGTACTTGTGTTACTTTGTTTCATATATTGTCATGCTTGTATTTATATTCATACTTTTTTCCCCCTCTATTTACTTTCCTTTACCTTCTTAGATAGTGATAGACAGTTAGAATAAGGCATAGGAATAGCTTTATGTTATTAGAAAGAGAGAACATAGTGTTAAGTTAAGAATAGGGAGATTAGTTTGGATGTAGTGCAGATGAGGGGGATGTGTGCAGAAATGCATCATGCCTGCATAATTTCCAGGGGAAATTCCAGGTACTAGAAAACGGGGGTTACTGTGGGATGGGATCCATATTGCTGAGAGGGAGTCAAGCTGCAGCACAGAATTCCATAGTTCCCCCCAGAACTCTAGGAGAGGGGGCAGTTAGAAGCAGTTGGAGTCCTGGTATAAAAAGGCAGGACACAATTTTCAGGTAAAGAAATCAAAAGTATCAATAAGCACATGAGAAAGTGTTCCAAATCTCTAATAATTAGAGAAATGCAAATCAAAACAACTCTGAGGTACCACCTCACACCTAGCAGATTGGCTAAAATGAAAGAAGGGGAGAGTAATGAATG